>NC_086449.1:43462409-43762409 GCF_028390025.1 Pseudophryne corroboree
CTTAGCTAGTCAGACACAGGTCTAGCCACCAGGACAGGACTATCCTTAAGGCGTTTGTTATGGCATTTAGTGGGCAGGTCCTGCCTATGCGCCACTTGGTCAGCTCCTTCATCCCGCCGACGCTGTGTGGCGCCATCCATTGATGTTTGCGGATTCTTAAGCAAACACTTTACGTTGGTTCCAGCATAGTCGGTCAGTGTGTGTGGGTTGAGGGAGGACAGTCAACGGCAGCACCCTGTGCCCTACCCTCCCTCAGTAGAGGGCAAGACTCTTGAGTCTTCCATTGGGCCTCTCCTCCATTGAGACTTTCCTCCATTGATCCTGTTTGACTCTGACACCAAATATTAATTCTGGACACCATACATGGACCAGGAACCAGTCTAATACACAATGCACCAAGGGTCAGCAAATTTGTCTACGTACCAGACATTGGTCTGCATGCTAGACTGGGCAATAAATATGGGCATTCATATTGTCTAGGTCCCATAAATGGATTAGGCACCCTAGATTGACCTTTATATTAGACAGGGAAGCATGTTTCTGCATATTAGACTTGGCACCAGATAGGGATCTGTAGATTCTACTTGGTTTGTAGACCTGGCGCAAGATGTGTCTCATTACGTTACACTCGGCACCAGATGTGGCTTACCATAAGGTGGCTTTTAACTTTTGGAGTTGGCTCCTAAGCTTTAAAGATATATACTGAGGTTCAAGTAATCTTAGACACACTCTGCTATAGAATGTACTTAAGGAAGAATTGCAAATACATAGGGTATACAACTAATGGACAAGATCCTATGGGTCCTTTATGTTGAAAAATGCTGGGCACATCCTGTTATTATACTGGTTTCATGTAGGAATTCCTATGGGGTCTCAGTAGCTGACAATCAGCACCAAGGTATCTCTAAGGCAGAAGATGAGACAGATATTAGAGCTGGATGATCCTGGCACCAAGGAGACTCGAACCTCTGTTGACGGCAGGCGTACACGTCATACTGTGCCAAACACAGAACCATGGGCCCCTCGGACAGCACAGACCAACATATTGTTTGTAGCCTCCCCTCTCTTTAAACTTGCAATCCAGTGGTGGAAACCAAGATTAGGGGGTCTATTCACGAAGAAGTGAAAAGTGTGGAGAAGTGAGCCAGTAGAGAAGTTGCCCTTGGCAACTAATCAGCATTGAAGTTACATTTATAATTTGCTTACTTTACATTAATACAAAGCAGCTGATTGGTTGCCATGGGCAACTTCTCCACTGGTTCACTTCTCCACACTTTTCACTGCTTCATGAATAGACCACCTAGGTCTCCAAGGGAGGAATCCAACTCAAATACCGTAACGGGGTGGGGAAATAAGTAAAGGTGAAAGATTATTTCAACCTCTTCTCCATTTCCCCCCTAATGCTAGACATGTGATGCAGGTTAGAGGTGTTCTTGCATCTTAGCAAACATCAATTTCATATTGCAGCTTTGAGGAAAGGAGCAAAAACAAAAAAAGGCAAGATATGTAAGATTTGACCATAAATGTCTCATTGCATCTATCTGCCTTCTCTCCCTTACTGTCTGGGACCACGTCACGCTGCATTCCGTTGTCCTCGTGGAAAATCGGTTTTATAGCTCTGTAGTAATCTTTGTTTATCTATAGGTGACATCATCTGACATCTAACCATTATGCACTACAAATGAGGGATCTGCCCAAGAGTTCAAGTACACAGGGAAATGACAAATGGAATGGGGATATCCTATATAATAAAAAGGCTAGCGCTGCTCCTCACCTCTATGGGGGGATTCAAGTGTTTTGCGTGCTGGCAGCTGCTAGATGGCGCACTACAAACAAAAATTGTGTCAACCGATCAAATGCGCCTATAAGCAGCCTAATAGATAAGTAGGTGTAGTAGCTTAACCTAAACTACTAAACAATACACAAAAAGAGCAAAATCACCACTTTATTCTTTGGCGCTATTGGTAGAATATATAACACTTTCAAAATTTCACCTCCTCAAATGTTCCTCCCAGCAGCAGCTTTCTTACAGCTTCCAAACACGCTCAAAAACAGAAGGAAAAAAAATCTCATAGTGTCTCACCCCTTCAATATATTTGACATGCAAGGTTTGATGATATAGCCCCCTACTGGAAAGAGTGGTCTACTTGATATGTAGACAATAACACATTTACTGGAGTGGCATCAGCCAATCATGATCCTACTTCTACCTTCTATGGACTTTCAATATTCATCCGTTGTATATGAGGGATAAAGGAAAATCTTGAGGAAGATACTTTGATATCGAAACGCGTTGGGGAGGACTGTGTTATGAAGCTCTCTCATGGTCAGACGGTATAGTGCATATCCTGGGGACGCCTATGATATTCTTAAAAATTATGTGCATTTGTCTACTTCTTTTGTTGGGTAGACCACATGACCGGGTGAGAGTCCATTTTAAATGTTTTGTTTTATGAAATTTATTTAAAAAAATAAGAATTTACTCACCGGTAATTCTATTTCTCGTAGTCCGTAGTGGATGCTGGGGACTCCGTAAGGACCATGGGGAATAGACGGGCTCCGCAGGAGACTGGGCACTCTAAAGAAAGATTAGGTACTATCTGGTGTGCACTGGCTCCTCCCTCTATGCCCCTCCTCCAGACCTCAGTTAGGGAAACTGTGCCCGGAAGAGCTGACACTACAAGGAAAGGATTTGGAACCCAGGGTAAGACTCATACCAGCCACACCAATCACACCGTATAACTGGTGATAATTTACCCAGTTAACAGTATTAACAAACAACAGAGCATCAACCAATGGATGCCAACATAACATAACCCTTTATTAAGCAATAACTTAATATACACGTATTGCAGAAAGTCCGCACTTGGGACGGGCGCCCAGCATCCACTACGGACTACGAGAAATAGATTTACCGGTGAGTAAAATCTTATTTTCTCTAACGTCCTAGTGGATTCTGGGGACTCCGTAAGGACCATGGGGATTATACCAAAGCTTCCAAATGGGCGGGAGAGAGCGGATGACTCTGCAGCACCGAATGGGCAAACACAAGGTCCTCCTCAGCCAGGGTATCAAGCTTGTAGAAATTTGCAAATGTGTTTGAACCCGACCAAGTAGCAGCTCGGCAAAGCTGTAATGCTGAGACCCCTCGGGCAGCCGCCCAAGAAGAGCCCACCTTCCTTGTGGAATGGGCTTTCACTGATTTTGGATGCGGCAATCCCGCCGCAGAATGAGCCTGCTGAATCGTGTTACAGATCCAGCGAGCAATAGTTTGCTTTGAAGCAGGAACCCTCAGCTTGTTGGATGCATACAGGAAAAACAGCGAGTCAGTCTTCCTGACTCCAACCGTTCTGGTTACCTAAATCTTCAAAGCCCGAACTACGTCAAGCAACTTGGAATCCTCCAAGTCACAAGTAGCCGCAGGCACCACAATAGGTTGGTTCAAATGAAAAGATGACACCACCTTTGGCAGAAATTGCGGACGAGTCCGCAATTCTGCCCTGTCCATATGGAAAAACAGATAGCGGCTTTCACATGACAAAGCCGCCAATTCTGACACACGCCTAGCCGAAGCGAAGGCCAACAGCATGACCACTTTCCACGTGAGATACTTTAGCTCCACAGTCTTAAGTGGCTCAAACCAGTGGGATTTCAGGAAACCCAACACCACGTTTAGATCCCAAGGTGCCACTGGTGGCACAAAAGGGGGCTGAATATGCAGCACTCCCTTAACAAACGTCTGAACCTCAGGCAGTGAAGCCAGTTCTTTTTGAAAGAAAATGGCAGGGCCAAAATCTGGACCTTTATGGACCCTAATTTTAGGCCCATAGTCACTCCTGACTGTAGGAAGTTCAGGAATCGACCCATCTGGAATTCCTCTGTAGGGGCCTTCCTGGCCTCACACCAAGCAACATATTTTCGCCATATACGGTGATAATGCTTTGCTGTCACGTCCTTCCTAGCCTTTATCAGCGTAGGAATAACTTAATCCGGAATGCCTTTTTCCGCTACGATCCGGCGTTCAACCGCCATGCCGTCAAACGCAGCCGCGGTAAGTCTTGGAACAGACAGGGCCCTTGTTGCAACAGGGCCTGTCTGAGAGGCAGAGGCCATGGGTCCTCTGTGAGCATTTCTTGCAGTTCCGGGTACCAAATCCTTCTTGGCCAATCCGGAACAATGCGTATAGTTCTCACTCCTTCTTTTTCTTACAATTCTCAGCACCTTTGGTATGAGAGGAAGAGGAGGAAACACATAGACCGACTGGAACACCCACTGTGTTACTAGTGCGTCCACAGCTATCGCCTGAGGGTCCCTTGACCTGGCGCAATACCTTTTTTAGCTATTTGTTGAGGCGGGACACCATCATGTCCACCTGTGGCAGTTCCCATCGATTTGCAATCTGCGTGAAGACTTCTTGATGAAGTCCCCACTCTCCCGGGTGGAGGTCGTGCCTGCTGAGGAAGTCTGCTTCCCAGTTGTCCACTCCCGGAATGAACACTGCTGACAGTGCGCTTATGTGATTCTCCGCCCAGCAAAGAATTCTGGTGACTTCTACCATCGCCACCCTGCTCCTTGTGCTGCCTTGGCGGTTTACATGAGCCCATGCGGTCTAACTGGATCAGAATCAGTTGGTCGCGAAGCAGGGTCTCCGCTTGACTTAGGGCGTTGTATATGGACCTTAGTTCCAGGATATTGATGTGAAGGCAAGTCTCCTGCCTTGACCACAGCTCTTGGAAATTTCTTCCCTGTGTGACTGCCCCCCACCCTCGGAGGCTTGCATCCGTGGTCACCAGGACCCAGTCCTGAATGCCGAATCTGCGACCTTCGAGAAGGTGAGCACTCTGCAGTCACCACAGGAGAGACACCCTGGCTCTGGGGGATAGGGTGATTAACCGATGCATCCGAAGATGTGATCCGGACCACTTGTCCAGTAAGTCCCATTGGAAGGTCCTCGTATGGAACCTGCCGAAGGGAATGGCCTCGAATGATGCCACCCTCCTTCCCTGGACTCGAGTGCAGTGATGCACTGACACCTGTTTTGGTTTTAATAGATTCCTGACCAGTGTCACGAGCTCCTGAGCTCTCTCTATCGGGAGATAAACCCTTTTCTGGTTTGTGTCTAGGATCATGCCTAGGAGAGGCAGATGAGCTGTAAGAACCAACTGCGACTTTGGAATATATAGAATCCAGCCGTGTTGCCGTTTCACTTCCAGAGAAAGTAATACGCTGTTCAGCAACTGCTCTCTTGATCTCGCTTTTATGAGATCGTCCAAGTACGTGATAATAGTGACACCTTGCTTCCGCAGGAGCACCATAATTTCCGTCTGAAATTGGTAATGACCATCCCGTACCGCAATTCTGAGGTACGCCTGATGAGGTGGATAAATGGGGACATGAAGGTATGCATCCTTTATGTCCCGAGTCACCATAAAATCTCCCCCTTTCAGGCTTGCAATAACCGCTCTTAGCGATTCCATCTTGAACTTGAACCCTTTCAGGTATAT
Source organism: Pseudophryne corroboree (assembly GCF_028390025.1). Taxonomy (NCBI): domain Eukaryota; kingdom Metazoa; phylum Chordata; class Amphibia; order Anura; family Myobatrachidae; genus Pseudophryne; species Pseudophryne corroboree. The sequence continues at coordinate 43,467,914 of NC_086449.1, forward strand.
GTTCAGGGATTTTAAATTCAACATGGGTCCGACCGAGCCGTCTGGTTTCGGGACTACAAAATGATCGAATAATAATCCCCTCCTTGTTGAAGCAGGGGAACCTTGACCACCACCTGTTGAAGATACAATTTATGAATTGCAGTTAACACTGTTTCCCTCTCGTGGGGGGAAGCCGGCAGGGCCGTCGGTGAGGGGGCATCTTCTCAAAGTTCAGCTTGTATCCCTGAGACACAATATCTATTGCCCAGGGATCTAACAGGGAGTGAACCCACTTGTGGCTGAACTTACGAAGGCGTGCCCCCACCGGGCCTAGCTCCGCCTGTGGAGCCCCAGCGACATGCGGTGGATTTTTGTAGAGGCCGGGGAGGACTTCTGTTCCTGGGAACTAGCTGTATTGTGCAGCTTCTTTCCTCTGCCCCCGCTTCTGGCAAGAAAGGACGCAACTTGGACTTTCTTGTTTCTTTATTCGAAAGGCTGCATTTGATAATGTCGTGCTTTCCTAGGCTGTGCAGGATATAAGGCAAAATATCAGAATTACCAGCTATAGCTGTGGAGACCAGGTTCGAGAACCCATCTCCACACAATCCTCAGCCTTCCATATGCCTCTTAAGTCGGCATCATCTGTCCATTGCATATTCTACGGGACACGTCAAGCAGAAATCGACATAGCTTTGACTCTAGGACCCAGTATACTCATGTCTCTTTGGGCATGTTTTGTATGTATATATATATATATATATATATATATATATATATATACCTATTACTTAAGGCAGCATCTTTAATATATATATATCTCTCTATATATACATATATATATATATATCTATATGCATACTAGGGTCTCAATCTCTGCTGATAAGGTACCTGTCCACGCTGCCACAGCGCTATAAACCCATATACTAGAATGTGCCCGCTATCTGCAGGATCCCTGAGAATAGCTAGTGCTACCTTCTGTGCAAACGGGGCACCCTAGGGGAAGATTCCCATCACATCCTGGCCCTAGTGGGGAAAGGATACTGCCTGAGAATTTTTTTGTGGGAAGCTGCAGTCTCTTGTCTGTAGATTCCCGCTCTTTTCCCTCATGAGAGGAGGGAAATTTACCTCAGCTTTCTTCCCCTTAACATGTGTACCCTTGTGTCAGGGACAAATGAGTCATCAGTGATATGCAAATCATCTTTTATTACAATAATCATATATTGAATACCTTTCAGCCATTTTGGCTGTAACTTTGCATTATCGTAGTCGACACTGGAGTCAAACTCTGTGTCGATATCAGTGTTTATTTTGGATAGTGAGCATTGTGAGACTCTGAAGGTCTCTGTGACATAGGGACAGACATGGGTAGATTTCCTGTCTGTTCTCTAATCTTTTGTGCAATAAATTCACCTCAGCACTTACACATATACAAACAGGTGTCGGCGTTGTCGACGGAGACACCCTCTCACACACATATTTGCTCTATCTCCTCCTTAGGGGAGCCTTTTACCTCAGACATGTCGACACACACGTACCGACACACCACACACAGGGGATGCTCTATTTGAAGACAGTTCCCCCACAAGGCCCTTTGGAGAGACAGAGAGAGAGTATGCCAGCACACACCCCAGCACTATGACTCAGGAATCACACAGTAACTTAGTGTTAACCCAGTAGCTGCTGTATATATTGTTTTTACACCAAATTTATGTGCCCCCCCCCCCCCCTCTCTTTTTCACCCTCTCTATCGTGCAGGGGAGAGCCTGGGGAGCTTCCTCTCGGTGGAGCTGTGGAGAGAAAATGGCGCTGGTGAGTGCTGAGGAAGAAGGCCCCGCCCCCTCAGCAGCGGGCTTCTCCTACGATTTTGTGTAAAATGAATGGCAGGGGCTCATGCATATAACAGTGTCCAACTGTATATATGCTGCTTTTGCCAGGAGGTACTTAATTGCTGCCTAGGGCGCCCCCCCCCCCCCCTGCGCCCTGCACCCCACAGTGACCGGAGTGTGTGGGTGTAATGTGGTAGCAATGGCGCACAGCTGCAGTGCTGTGCGCTACCTCATGTGAAGACCACCGATTTCGCTGTCTTCTTGCTTCTGTCTTCTGGCTCTGCGAGGGGAACGGCGGCGCGGATCCGGGAACGGACGACATGGTCAGGTCCTGTGTTCGATCCCTCTGGAGCTAATGGTGTCCAGTAGCCTAAGAAGCGCAACCTAGCCGCAGTTAGTAGGTTTGCTTCTCTCCCCTCAGTCCCACGTAGCAGAGAGTCTGTTACCAGCAGAAGCTCTCTGAAAATAAAAAACCTAACTAAAATACTTTCTTATTAGCAAGCTCAGGAGAGCTCACTAAAAGCACCCAGCTCTGGTCGGGCACAGATTCTAACTGAGGTCTGGAGGAGGGGCATAGAGGGAGGAGCCAGTGCACACCAGTAGTATTAAATCTTTCTTAGAGTGCCCAGTCTCCTGCGGAGCCCGTCTATTCCCCATGGTCCTTACGGAGTCCCCAGCATCCACTAGGATGTTAGAGAAATTGTATTACACCAGTGGAAGCTTTTCCTTTATCCCACATATACAACGGATGAATATTGAAAGTCCATTGAAGGAAGAAGTAGGATCATGATTGGCTGATGCCGCTCCAGTAAATGTAAAACAAAAGGGATTTTTCCAACGCACTCTGCTGGCTGTTAGTAAGAAGAACTATATACTATGTAATAATAGAAAATGTAGAGATCTTCGTTACATATGTTTTGCAAAAGATATGATAAGCCTCCAGGCCACTTCACGGCTGCTCTATTACTGGAGGTCCCTAACTAAGCATAGGTCCAGGGCTTGGACCCCACAAAGTCGGCTCAGGCCCGACCATATTAACACTTGAGTAACTTAATGGTGTGCTGCCCTAGGGTGGTCGGACCTGAGCCAACTTTGTGGGGTCCAAGCCCTGGACTTATACTTAGTTAGGGACCTCCAGTAATAGAGCAGCTGTGAAGTGGCCTGGAGGGTTATCCTATCTTTTTCAAAACATATGTAACGAAGAGCTCTAAATTTTCTATTATTACATAGTATATAGTTTTTCTTACTAACAGCCAGCAGAGTGCGTGGGAAATCCCTTTTGTTTTTCTTGTCTAGAGTAACCCCCTCTCGCAGCACCTGAGGAATGTTACCAGCTTGATTAGAGCAGTTTGCCACCATTTATTGCGCTCCAGTAAATGTGTTATTGTCTACATATCAAGTAGACCACTCTTTCCGGTAGGGGGCTATATCATCAAAGCTTGCATGTCAAATATATTGAAGGGGCGATACACTATGAGATTTTTTTTTCCTTCTGTTTTTGAGCGTGCTTGGAAGCTGTAAGAAAGCTGCTGCGAGGAGGAACATTTCAGGAGGTGGAATTTTGAAAGTGTTATCTATTCTACCAACAGCGCCAAAGGATAAAGTGGTGATTTTGTTCTTATTGTGACTAGATGGCACCCGACAGGGGCAGTAGGCACGGACAGCCGCCGTAATGACGTTAGTGTTATGTGTTCATGTTCGCGGGCTGGTAACTAGTAATAAATATTTGCACAGCGGACAGAAAACGTCTACACACCTTTACAGCTTTGTTACGTGAAGCCTAAAATCAAGATATATATCAGGTCAGAACTTTACCCACCATTACTGTTACTTTGAAACCAACATGTACATGTGTGACCCTCATTACCACCCAACTATGCCCTGGCAGTCACAAGCGGAGAGGCCTCTGAGTTGCGTATGCCTCGTCCATAGATGTGTGTGAAAATATGCAGTCCTGCGTCAGAGCAGCAAAAATCACAGTGGAAAATGGTGCAGTGGCCATTTTCCCGGTGATCTGCGCATACGCTATAGAGGAGTCCTCAGTTACAAGGCGTGGGGGCCATGTTTCCGGAGACCTGTGGTGATCTGCCAGAGCCTGCTCACGGTTCCTCTCCTCTCTTAAACCACTCCTGCTTGTGTTCAACTCTGCATTAGCCCTAAGGGGTATATTTACTAAGGTGGGAGTTTTTTTTTTGAAGTGGAGCTTTTGCCTATAGCAACCAATCGGATTCTAGCTATTATCTTCTAGAAGCAGCTAGATAAATGTTAAGTGGAATCTGATTGGTTGCTGTGGGCAACATCTTAACTTCTAAAAGGGAAGCAGTTAGTTTCCCGACAGACGGGATCCCGGCGGTCGATATGCCTACGGCGTCACATTACCAACAGCCGGCATCCCGATCATCCGGATAGCAGGACACACTGGCGTCCTGCCGCTGGGGTGGGGTTAGGGACCGGGGTGGGAGGGTTAGGGACCGCGGTGGGAGGGTGTTAGGCACATAGAAGGGGGGGGGGGGTTTGAGACTTTTATACAGGTTGAGTATCCCATATCCAAATAATACGGAATTTTTCGAGTGAGTGAGATAGTGTAACCTTTGTTTTCTGATGGCACAATGTACACAAACTTTGTTTAATACACAAAATAATTCAAAATATTGTATTAAATGACCTTCAGGCTATGTGTATAATGGGGGTCATTCCGAGTTGTTCGCTCGCTAGCTGTCTTTAGCAGCCGTGCAAACGCTATGCCGCCTCCCACTGGGAGTGTATTTTAGCTTAGCGGAAGTGCGAACGAAAAAATCGCAGAGCGGCTGCAAAGTTTTTTTGTGTAGTTTCAGAGTAGCTCAAAACCTACTCAGCGCTTGCGATTACTTCAGACTATTCAGTTCCGGATTTGACGTCACAAACACGCCCTGCGTTCGTCCAGCCACGCCTGCGTTTTTCCTGGCACGCCTGCGTTTTTTCGAACACTCCCTGAAAACGGTCAGTTGACACCCAGAAACGCCCTCTTCCTGTCAATCACTCTGCGGCCAGCAGTGCGACTGAAAAGCTTCGCTAGACCCTGTGTGAAACTACATTGTTTGTTGTGAAAGTACGCCGCACGTGCGCATTGCGTACCATACTGCGAACAACGGCAGTTAGCGATCAACTCGGAATGACCACCAATGTCAGGGCATCCATCGGTGGACTGAAACCTGACAGATTTTTCACTTTAAAATTAAAACGTGTCCCCCCCCCGTTGTAATATTACTTTGTGCGTGCGCATTTCGCCGCATACTCATGCGCAGAAGTGCAGTTTTTTGCCTCATCGCTGCGCAGAAAACAAATGCAGCTAGCGATCAACTCAGAATGACCACCAATGCGTATATGAAACATAAATGAATTGTGTGAATTTACACACACTTTGTTTAATGCACTAAGTTATTAAACAAATTGGCTAAAATTACCTTCAGGCTGTGTGTATAAGGCAGAGGTTCCCAAAAGCAGTCCTCAAGACCCCCCAACAGTCCAGGTTTTAGGTATATCCATGGCTCAGCACAGATTGTTAAATCAAATTGACTAAGTCACCTGTGGCCAAGCATGGATACATTTAAAACCAGGACCGATGGGGTGTCTTGAGGATCGTGTTTGGGAACCTCTGGTATAAGGTGTATATGAAACGTAAATGCATTCTGTGCTTAGTCTTGCTGCCATGATATTTCATTATGATATGCAGAGGCAGAACTCTGGGAGGCAACGGAGTCATCTGCCACCGGGCTCCTTCTCTGAAGGGGGGCACCTCTCCTCCCATTCTGTGACACCATTGAATTAAGTTAATTGATATATGTTGCTGTCTTTTCAGTGGCCGACTTCCTCACTGGTCCCTGCACTTTATAAATCACACCCTCTTTATTATACGGAATATACTCATTTTACAAGTGTCATACCCAGGATTAGAAAACACAACCTATTTACACTGGAATCAGACACCTTACTGATGAAGCTATTTGCTCCTGGATAGGAAATATGAGAATTTTAACTATATGAAGATACTTCTCTGGCAGTTACACGTAACTTCATATAGTTAGAATTCTCATGCTTCCTCTACAGGAGCAAATAGCTCCATCAGTAAAGTGTCTGCTGTCAGTGTAACAGGTCATGGGTTATAATCTTGGGTATGACTGCTAAGAAATGTGTGATTTAAAATAAAAGACAATTAAATGTATAAATACAGTATATAATCTTTTTTCAGAACACTCCATACACACACACACACACGCGCACATACATACATATATTTATCTTAATTTAGGAAATAGGGGGGCACCAATATTTATCTTGCCTCCGGGCGACTGTGATGAATTTACGCCACTGATGATATGCAATCATTCCAAAATACGGAAAAATCCGACATCCAAAATACTTCTGGTCCCAAGCATTTTGGATATGGGATACTCAACCTGTAGTATCTACGTTGTAGTGATGTTACAGTGGTCTGGGTGGGAGAGAATGAGGATTATTACACTGGGCTCGGATGGGTATATTGCAGGTGCCTTGAAAGGGGTGGAGAGGTGAATAAAAGAACAGTGGGATGCAGGATATTATCAAATGTTTATTAGAGTGCAGAGTAATAAAATACAAGGCACACTGGGGGTCTCTCTAACCTGATAACACGCTGACGTTCGTCGTAGCGCAGCAATCTGGTCAGAAGTGCGCATGCGCCGGCAGTACACCGGTGCATGGCTGACAGCCGATGGCTGTCGTTTCCTAGCGATCGCCTCTGCTGATTGACAGGCAGAAGTGGTCGTTGGGCGTGAGGGGGCGGCACTGTGGTGTTTGGCCGCCATTTTGGGGGCGCGGTCCGGCAATGTAGGAATTCCCAGACCGTGATGTCACATGCAGCCCCTGCGATCTGGGCAGCGTCGAGTAGCTCCTGGCCAGTAGGACTGTATACAAGGGGAGTGATTATAAGGATACTGTAATGTACCTACTAATGGCTCCACGGTTTCTTGAAGGATTTTCTGAGCAACCTGAAGCTAACTCAAACGACGATGTTCATGCAGTTGATCCAATGATGTTGCAACCTTGGAAACAGCAGCGGGTCAGAGAAGTTGGTGGGTGGGGTCAATTAACATAAGATGCCTCCTGCTTCATTAGCATATTACCGCACAACAACGGCTGCGTACAAAGACGAAGCAGCTGTGCGATCTGCATCCATCCCAGAATCGGGTCCTGTGCACGCAGTCACGTAGGCGATGCACAGCGCACTTTCACTGCATCAACACTGATGCTATAGAGGTTACCGGGCTGCAATGGGCATTCCCACACGCAGTTCCTGGTGATCTGAATAGACACACATGTCTAAAAGCACTGCTGTCGAATTTCCAAACTTGAATTGAATATGCTTTTGTCGAACTGCAGCACTTGTATCATTGCAGAAAAGTCGAATTTGCAAAAAGTTGAATTTCAAAAAGTCGAATTTTGAAAGTCAGTTTTTTGTCGGAAAGTACTGAATTGCATTGTCGAATTATTTTTTTTTTGGGCGAAAAAGTGCAGTTTTTCAACAATTTCGGGAATTCGCCGCTAATTGCGAATGTCTAGGTCGAAAGTCTATAGGTCGACCCCATATGAACGAAACTGACAAAAGGTCAACAGATTCAAATGGTCTTGATTTTGTAGGGTTTCTTTTTTTTGAAGGCTTTCTTTTTTTGTAGGGTTTCTATTTTTTGTAGGGTTTCTTTTTTGTGTGCATTTTTTACACCTTTTTTATACTTTACCATCCACGTGGAGTGTGGACCTAATTCATAATGGATCGCTGCAGCTACATGCTACATAGCAAAGAAATCTGACGTCACAGCCGGAAAGAGCTTTTGGGGGGGAGGTGAGAAGTCTTGGAGGCCTGCCTGCTCCCCATCACTGACTGAGATACTACAGACTGCACTGACATGACTGTGTGCTAGGCACTGTAGCTGCAAGCTCTGTGAATCAAGCAGCGGATTGCAGGGTGTGTAGAAAGGGCAAGCCCTGGGATATCCATACATTATTGCCACATCTTATGTCAAGCCTGAAGAAGAGTCACGTGATGCTAGTACCAGTTACAGACTGTCTCAGATTAGCTGGCAATTCCCGAGTTATCTATGTCATAAATCGCTCCGACAGCCTATAAAGGCTCACAGTGCTAGAAATATTGATGTTTTACAGCTATACACACACACAGCTACGCAAACTCATTACGTGTGCTCACACAGGGAGTGAAAGCAACAGGATGAATATAGCAGAACCCCAGTTCCTCTGTTGCAAGGCATCATCCCAGTTTGTTATTTTGCACTAATAAGGTACTCATTGGTACATTGGTGGTCATTCAGAGTTGATCGCTCGCTAGCAGTTTTTAGCAGCCGTGCAAACGCTATGCCGCCGCCCACTGGGAGTGTATTTTAGCTTAGCAGAAGTGCGAACGAAGGGATAGCAGAGCGACGGCAAAAGTTTTTGTGCAGTTTTAGAGTAGCTCAAAACCTACTCAGCGCTTGCGATGACTTCAGACTGTTCAGTTCCTGTTTTGACGTCACAAACACGCCCTGCGTTCATCCACTCACGCCTGCCTTTTTTGAACACTCCCTGAAAACGGTCAGTTGACACCCAGAATCGCCCACTTCATGTCAATCAATCTGCGGCCAACAGTGCGACTGAAAAGCTTCACTAGACCTTGTGTGAAGCTACATCGTTCATTGTAATAGTACGACGCACGTGCACATTACGCCGCATACGCATGCACAGAAGTGCCGTTTTTTGCCTCATCGCTGCACAACGAACGAATGCAGCTAGCGATCAACTCGGAATGACCACCATTATCATTTACAGCTGTATTCCCTAGGTGTCCCCTCAAAAGTAACCCGGGTACAGTGACCTGGCAATACAAACCCGGGAAGCAAACAGGGTTGAACACGGGTAGAACCTGGGTAACGCGGCAGTGGAAACAGATGCTACCCGGGTTCTGTGACCCAGGTAGGCTGACGGAGCACAGGCTGCTGTGAACTGTCCGCCCCACTTCCTTTTATGACCTCATCTTTGTCAGCCTAACAAAGTCTATTTTTGATGACATCCATAGGGTTTTGCAGGGATGACCCAGGTTCAGTGTAAACAGGGTCTGAAGCAGGGGTCCGACCCTAGATCGGACCCGAGAGTTTGGTGTAAAAGCGGTATTAGTGTCTAGCCATCAGATTTGGGTTTGTTCAGCAGGGATGGGGAACCTTCGGCCCTCCAGCTGTTGTTGAACTACACATCCCAGCATGGCCTGCAACAGTTTTAGCATGGTCAAATAGCAAAACTGTAACAAGGCATGCTGGTATGTGTAGTTCAACAACAGTTGGAGGGCCAAAGGTTCCCCATCCCTGTTGTGCAGCTTGCCAGAAAGGGTATCCGGACTCTGGGTCGACACCACTTAGGTAGACACCCATTGGTCGACAGTGTATAGGTTGACACTAGAAATAGGTTGACGCAACCATTAGGACGACGTGCAAAAAGGTCGGCATGAGTTTTTCAACATTTTTTATCAACTTTTTAATCCATTACAATCAACGTGTACTACGATATGGAACGTTAACCTTGCCAGAGGCACGGCGAACAAAGCAAGCCATTTGAGGGGACACGGTGCACTAATTGGGGATCCCGGTCACTGTACAAAGAAAACGACACCAAAAAAACATGAAAAACTCACGTTGACCTTGTTCATGACGATCTAATGGCTGTGTCGACCTATTTCTAGTGTCGACCTAGCCACTGTCGACCAATAGGTGTCGACCCTGAGTCCTATACCCGTTGGAAACAATAGAAAGTGGGAAGCTGATAAAAGCAACACAATTATTATACACAATAATGTACAATGAACTTTGTATGACTGTATATAGAATTCTGCATCAGAATAATACCATGCAAAAAGAATGCATGCATTCCTATCTATAACGCAACAAAGACTCCTTAGTGTCATAACTAACAATCAATGCAAGTCCTGCAGACATACATATATGTGTAATGTAAATGCATAAGGGTGAGTCCAAATCCTCCCTGGTGGGCATGTATGGGACATGTGTGGGAGAAGGCTCTACACTAGAGTCTACAGTCATCTCTGGAGGCGGGGGAAGACATTTAACATGATCAGTTGGCCATTCATGATTGAGACCCTCCACCAATTTGGATTCGAGGTCGACTTTCTCACCGGAGGTCCGGCTTTTCCAGCTCACCAAGAGACAGCAAGAAATCAGGTGCAGGAGAGGGGTTTAAAAATCCCAAACACCCACAGTGCATTGCGCTGATGCCTATTAGGGGCCAGTGAGCAGTTTATAGCGCCAGGCAGAGGCATCAGTTACATGTGAAACACCTGGGGCCAAATGTAATAGAGAGAGATTTTCAAAAAGTGAGAGATTTGGTAAGGTTTTGCAGTTTTTGTTAAAGTGGCAATCATTTACACAGCAAGATCAACCTGGTTTTGCAATGTAAATGATTGCCACTTTAAAAAAGAAAAAAAAAAACCTTACCAAATCTCTCACTTTCTGAAACTCTCACTCTATTACATTTAGCACATGGTGCGGCTTCTATAAAAGGTGGCGTGGCTTCGTGGGGTGTTGTTGGAAGGGAGCGTTGCTATGCTTCCCGACCCCCATTTTCATCATTACGGGGGTACAGGAGGTTCCGGCTTCTTCGCGGTGACAGAAGCCGGGCACTGCACGTAATGTTACAGTGCAGCACTGAGCAGGAGCCGACACTTTGGTGACACCCCTCGGTGGGTCGCACCCTCCCCACCCCTGTTGTGATGCCACTGGCGCCAGGGACTGTGGACATTGGTCGTGCCAGGAGAGCATGGCATGTGCGGCTACAAGCCACTGCAGCAGAATGACTATTGAGCACAGGAAGTGCCAGGACCTTTATTATTTGTCTGTTTATTTTCTGTATGTACCTGTGTGACCAGGCCCAAACCCGAGTATTCTGTTCTACAATGTCTGATGCCAATAAAGACACTGTGGTTGTAATCAGAAAACCTGCTTGCGAGTCCTTATTTCAGTACCCGTGTTACAACTAAGATTGGTGTTTGGTCCAAAATCCAACACAGGGCATTGCTGAGAGTTTTTCAAACACTCAAATTTACTAAGAATTGTGTTTGACAAAATTGTATTTTCCGATGGGAGATAAATTCGGTGTATGTGTACTGCATTTATTTTTATATTTCCTTTACAAGTGCCGGCATGCAGGGAAGGCTTGCTGGGACCTGTAGTCCCACTGTCATGGAAAATATTACTTTAAAATCTATCTTTCATACTGCTATCAGCCCCACACTCACTACTCGAGAGGGGGACCCTTATTTTGTATCCCCACTTCCCAAAGGAATCGGTGCTGTCTAGTTGGGGGGGGTTTAATGCTGTAGCCGAGGTGACCCCGTCAAGTCTGACCCCTGGCTGTGGCATTACTCCCTAGCTAGTTGAACCTGGCGCTGGTTCTTTAAATATGGAGGACCCCCAGGTATTTTCCCCCCATATTTTTAAATCCAGGGCCAGCTCTTTGGTCCATTGCTGGTTATAGTTTTGGAGGGGGTGGGGGGCAGGCAAAATAAGAATTTACTCACCGGTAATTCTATTTCTCGTAGTCCGTAGTGGATGCTGGGGACTCCGTAAGGACCATGGGGAATAGACGGCTCCGCATGAGACTGGGCACATCTAAAGAAAGATTTAGGACTATCTGGTGTGCACTGGCTCCTCCCCCTATGACCCTCCTCCAAGCCTCAGTTAGGACACTGTGCCCGGAAGAACTGACACAATAAGGAAGGATTTTGAATCCCGGGTAAGACTCATACCAGCCACACCAATCACACCGTATAACTCGTGATAGGAACCCCGGTTAACAGTATGATAACAAAAGGAGCCTCTGAACAGATGGCTCGCAATAACAACCCGATTTGTGTAACAATAACTATTTACAAGTATTGCAGACAATCCGCACTTGGGATGGGTGCCCAGCATCCACTACGGACTACGAGAAATAGAATTGCCGGTGAGTAAATTCTTATTTTCTCTAACGTCCTAGTGGATGCTGGGGACTCCGTAAGGACCATGAGGATTATACCAAAGCTCCCAAACGGGCGGGAGAGTGCGGATGACTCTGCAGCACCGAATGAGAGAACTCCAGGTCCTCCTCGGCCAGGGTATCAAATTTATAAAATTTTGCAAATGTATTTGCCCCTGACCAAGTAGCAGCTCGGCAAAGTTGTAAAGCCGAGACCCCTCGGGCAGCCGCCCAAGATGAGCCCACCTTCCTCGTGGAATGGGCTTTTACTGATTTAGGCTGCGGTAATCCTACCGCAGAATGCGCCAGCTGAATAGTGCTACAAATCCAGCGCGGGATAGTCTGCTTAGAAGCAGGAGCACCCAGCTTGTTGGGTGCATACAGGATAAACAGCGAGTCAGTCTTCCGGACTCCAGCCGTCCTGGAAACATATATTTTCAGGACCCTGACTACGTCCAGAAACTTGGAATCCTCCAAGTCCCTAGTAGCCGCAGGCACCACAATAGGTTGGTTCAAGTGAAAAGCTGATACCACCTTTGGGAGAAACTGAGGACGTGTCCTCAATTCTGCCCTATCCATATGGAAAATCAGATAGGGGCTTTTACAGGACAAAGCCGCCAGTTCTGACACACTTCTGGACGAAGCCAGAGCCAACAACATCACCACTTTCCACGTGAGATATTTTAAATCCACAGTCTTAAGTGGCTCAAACCAATGTGATTTTAGAAACTCCAAGACCACATTGAGATCCCAAGGTGCCACTGGGGGCACAAAAGGAGGCTGAATATGCAGAACTCCCTTGACAAAAGTCTGAACTTCAGGCAGTGAAGCCAGTTCTTTCTGGAAGAAAATCGACAGGGCCGAGATCTGGACTTTAATGGACCCCAATTTGAGGCCCAAAGTCACACCTGCTTGCAGGAAATGTAGGAATCGACCCAGTTGAAATTCCTCCGTTGGGGCCTTCTTGGCCTCACACCAAGCAACATACTTCCGCCAAATGCGGTGATAATGCTTTACGGTGACATCCTTCCTGGCCTTGATCAGGGTAGGGATGACTTCCTCCAGAATTACTTTTTCCTTTAGGATCCGGCATTCAACCGCCATGCCGTCAAACGCAGCCGCGGTAAGTCTTGGAAGAGACAGGGTCCCTGCTGCAGCAGGTCTTGTCTGAGCGGCAGAGGCCAAGGGTCCTCTGCAAGCATCTCTTGAAGTTCCGGGTACCAAGCTCTTCTTGGCCAATCCGGAGCCACGAGAATAGTGCTCACTCCTCACCTTCTTATTATTCTCAATACCTTGCGTATGAGAGGTAGAAGAGGGAACACATAAACCGACTGGTACACCCACGGTATCACTAGAGCGTCCACAGCGATCGCTTGAGGGTCCCTTGACCTGGCGCAATACCTTTTTAGCTTTTTGTTGAGGCGGGACACCATCATGTCCACCTGTGGTTTTTCCTAACGATTTACCAGCATCTGGAAGACTTCTGGATGAAGTCCCCATTCTCCCGGGTGGAGGTCGTGCCTGCTGAGGAAGTCTGCTTCCCAGTTGTCCACTCCCGGAATGAATACTGCTGTCAGTGCTAGCACATGATTCTCTGCCCATCGGAGAATTCTTGTGGCTTCTGCCATTGCCCTCCTGCTTCTTGTGCCGCCCTGTCTGTTTACATGAGCGACCGCCGTGATGTTGTCTGACTGGATCAGCACCGGCCGGTTCTGAAGCAGGGGTCTTGCTTGACTTAGGGCATTGTAAATGGCCCTTAGCTCCAGAAAATTTATTTGCAGCGATATCTCCTGAGCTGACCACAGCCCCTGGAAATTTCTTCCCTGTGTGACTGCCCCCCAGCCCCGAAGGCTGGCATCCGTGGTAACTAGGACCCAGTCCTGTATTCCGAATCTGCGGACCTCTAGTAGATGAGCCCTCTGCAGCCACCACAGCAGCGACACCCTGGTCCTTACAGACAGGGTTATCCGCTGTTGCATCTGGAGATGGGACCCGGACCATTTGTCCAACAGGTCCCACTGGAAAGTCCTTGCGTGGAACCTTCCGAATGGAATTGCCTCGTACGAGGCTACCATTTTTCCCAGGACTCGTGTGCATTGATGTACTGACACCTGTCCCAGTTTTAGGATGTCTCTGATTAGAGTTGACAACTCCTCTGCTTTTTCCACTGGAAGAAACACTCTTTTCTGGTCTGTGTCCAGAATCATTCCCAGGAACAGAAGACGTGTCGTCGGGACCAGCTGTGACTTTGGAATATTGAGAATCCAGCCGTGCTGTTGTAGCACTTCCTGAGAAAGTGCTACCCCCACTACCAACTGTTCCTTGGACCTCGCCTTTATCAGGAGATCGTCCAAGTACGGGATAATTGAAACTCCTTTCTTGCGAAGGAGTATCATCATTTCAGCCATTACTTTGGTAAAGACCCTCGGTGCCGTGGATAACCCAAACGGCAGCGTCTGGAACTGATAGTGACAGTCCTGTACCACAAATCTGAGGTACTCCTGGTGAGGAGGGTAAATGGGGACATGTAGGTATGCATCCTTGATGTCCAGGGAGACCATGTAGTCCCCCTCCTCCAGGCTCGCAATAACCGCCCTGAGCGATTCCATCTTGAACTTGAACCTTTTTGATATAAGTGTTCAAGGATTTTAAATTTAAGATGGGCCTCACCGAACCGTCCGGTTTCGGTACCACAAACATTGTGGAATAGAAACCCTTTCCTTGTTGAAGGAGGGGTACCTTGACAATCACTTGCTGTGAATACAGCTTTTGGATAGCCACCGACACGGCGGGGGGGAGACGTCTCGAATTCCAGCCTGTACCCCTGAAGTATTAGTTGAAGGACCCAGGGATCCACCTGTGAGTGAGCCCACTGTGTGCTGAAATTTCTGAGACGGGCCCCCACCGTACCCGAGTCCGCCTGAGCAGCCCCAGCGTCATGCTGTGGACTTACCGGACGCAGGGGAGGACTTCTGCTCCTGGGAACTAGCTGTGTGTTGCAGCTTTTTTCCTCTACCTCTGCCTCTCGGCAGAAAGGAGGAGCCTCTAGCCCTCTTGCTTTTCTGGGGCCGAAAGGACTGTACCTGATAATACGGTGCTTTCTTTTGCTGTGGGGCAGCCTGTGGCAAAAAGGTAGATTTCCCAGCAGTAGCTGTGGACACGAGGTCCGAAAGACCATCCCGAACAGTTCCACCCCCTTATAGGGCAAAACCTCCATGTGCCGCTTTGAGTCGGCATCACCTGACCATTGCCTAGTCCATAACCCCCGTCTGGCGGCAATGGACATAGCGCTTACTCTTGATGCCAGCTGGCAAATATCCCTCTGTGCATCACGCATGTATAAGACGGCGTCTTTTATATGCTCAAGTGTCAGCAAAATATTGTCCCTATCCATGGTATCAATATTATCCAGAAGGGAATCTGACCACTCAGCAGCAGCACTGCACATCCAAGCTGATGCAATCGCTGGTCGCAATATAATGCCTGAGTGTGTGTAAATATCCTTTAGGGTATTTTCCTGCTTTCTGTCCGCAGGTTCCTTCAGGGTGGCCGTATCCGGAGACGGTAGTGCCACCTTCTTTGACAAGCGTGTCAGCGCCTTGTCTACCCTAGGGGGTGTTTCCCAACGTGACCTATCCTCTAGCGGGAAAGGGTACGCTGACAATAATCGTTTAGAAATTATCAATTTCTTATCGGGGGAAGTCCACGCTTCCTCACACACCTCATTTAATTCCTCAGATGCAGGAAAAACTACTGGTAGTTTTTTCTCACCAAACATAACACCCTTTTTTGTGTACCTGGGGTCTTATCAGAAATGTGTAAAACATTTTTCATTGCCTCAATCATGTAACGGGTGGACCTATTGGAGGGTACACTAGTCTCATCACCGCCGACACTGGAGTCGGTATCCGTGTCGACGTCTGCATCTGTCACCTGAGGTAGCGGGCGTTTTAAAGCCCCTGATGACATTTGAGACGCTGGAACAGGCACAAGCTGTGTAGCCGGCTGTCCTATGTCGTCAAACCTTTTGTGTAAGGAGTTGACACTTTCACGCAATTCCTTCCATAAGTCCAGCCACACCGGTGTCGACCCCTCAGGGGGTGACAACACATTCACAGGCATTTGCTCCGCCTCCACATCATTTTCCTCCTCATACATGTCGACACAGCAGTACCGACACACAGCAGACACACAGGGAATGCTCTCACAGAGGACAGGACCCCACAAAGCCCTTTGGGGAGACAGAGGGAGAGTATGCCAGCACACACCAGAGCGCTATATATCACAGGGATATCACCTATAAAAGAGTGTTTTCCCCTTATAGCTGCATATATATATATTATACTGCGCCTAATTTGTGCCCCCCTCTCTTTTTTACCCTTTTCTGTAGTGCAGGACTGCAGGGGAGAGCCAGGGAGCTTCCTTCCAGCGGAGCTGTGAGGGAAAAATGGCACCAGTGTGCTGAGGGAGAAGGCCCGCCCCTTTTTCGGCGGGCTTTCTCCCGCTATTTTAATGTATCTGGCAGGGGTTAATATACACCTATATAGCCCCTGGTGCTATATATGGTGTTAGTTTTGCCAGCCAAGGTGTAAATATTGCTGCTCAGGGCCCCCCCCCCCCCAGCACCCATCAGTGACCGCAGTGTGTGGTGTGCATGAGGAGCAATGGCGCACAGCTGCAGTGCTGTGCGCTACCTTGGAGAAGACAGAAGTCTTCAGCCGCCGATTTTCTGGACCTCTTCTTGCTTCTGGCTCTGTAAGGGGGACGGCGGCGCGGCTCCGGGAACGGACGACGAGGTCGGGTCCTGTGTTCGATCCCTCTGGAGCTAATGTTGTCCAGTAGCCTAAGAAGCCCAAGCTACCAACACTTAGGTAGGTTCGCTTCTTCTCCCCTTAGTCCCTCGATGCAGTGAGCCTGTTGCCAGCAGGTCTCACTGAAAATAAAAAACCTAATAAACACTGTCTTTCTAGAAGCTCAGGAGAGCCCCTAGTGTGCATTCAGCTCAGCCGGGCACAGAAATCTAACTGAGGCTTGGAGGAGGGCCATAGGGGGAGGAGCCAGTGCACACCAGATAGTCCTAAATCTTTCTTTAGATGTGCCCAGTCTCCTGCGGAGCCGTCTATTCCCCATGGTCCTTACGGAGTCCCCAGCATCCACTAGGACGTTAGAGAAATTTTAATTCTGTTTATTTACACTGACACACTGAGAAGCACTGCGCAGATCACACAAATCTTTGCAGGCATCTGCAAAACACACTGCTGAGGAGGACGTCTTACCTATTATGTTTTTATTCATCGACAATAAATGTGTTCGCAATGCGATTGCAGGCCCAGCGAAGTGATCGTTTATGGGAAGTTACATGGCATTTGTGAGGAGTAGTTGGGAAAATTCAGCTGCGAATAAAAACATGGCGCCGATGTGACTGCAGCTGGGTATATCCTGTGTATGCATGGGTCAACCAGAATTGTCGACGGTACTCAATTTCTGCGTATGCATCGCAATTACAGACGGGCGTCTTTTTCCTTTCTGGGCGGCTCTTCACATGCGGTTTTTAGCAGAACCCGTTCTGAGAAAATCATAATTTCTGTCGCTAGAGTGTTTTCTATCGCCGCGATAGAAAACACTCTAGCGACAGAAATTATGTCTGTGTGTGATGTAACGCAACCGCCTCGATAACGCCCCCGCCACACCGCCCCCCGTTTGCCGCCTCCGCAACACTCCACCTCCACTCTGGAAACGAAGCGTTGCCGCCTCCCCTCGCCCCTGCCGGATTGACAGGAATAGGCAATCGCATTGTTTGCGCCCCCCCCCCCCCCCTCCCCTCGCAGAAAAATGCGGGTGCATACGCCCACATCTTTTTCTCAGTTTTTGCGGTTGGGTCACACACTGCGATCCAACCCGAATCAGCCCCTTAATGTGATAAACTGAAGTATTTGTAAACTAGCCAACCCCTGCACTCCATGCAAAACGCCAACAGCCGAACATAAAACAATTAGCATGCATGAATCACCCGATTGTTTTGGAACAGGAAGAACTATATTTAGCTGTATTGATAAGATCAGAGGTTACAGGTAGTGTGAAGGTCTCTGGTTCCTGATTAACAGTTCCCCCTTCTCCTCCGTCGACTGCACCTTGCCTCCGAAGACGTAGAACAATTGGCTCTAGGAGGAAGATGAACAAGTACCGATCAAGTTTCCTAACATCACAAATTCCAAAAGATAAAGCTTATAGACGTACAGTATTAATCTTTTATTCAGAAAGAAATGATTAACAAAAAACATTCCATGATGCACCTAGTGGAAGGGAGACTGAGTGGTCCAATCACGGAAGGTTGTCTATCTTTCCCGTCACCTGCTGGGAGAGAGAGTAAGAGCAGAGATAAGTTAGGAATAGCCGATTCCGCCCATTCAGCGAAGAAAGCGAAGACCTTGACAACAACCAGTCCCGGAGATATGGATGAATTCATGTTTCCGTGAGACGGCCGGCCGGATGACAGGGAGTCCATAGGCCAGTTATTAGTGATTGTTTGAATGTGTGAACCACAGCCCTGGTCTCTCCAGGCGACTCTTGTGTTACACTGGAAGTGCCAAATTTGGCTTTGCAATAACAAACAATGGCAGCTGCTCATTGGCTGGTAATTCTGCTGACGGACTTCAGTTAAAATGCAGCAGAAAATGCACGCCAACGGAGTTGGTTTGCAGAGGGTTGACGTTCCGTTGTTCAAATCTTCCCGGATGCCATTGTGCATTTAAAAATTCAGCATTTTGCAGAATAAGTCGTTTATAAATAGAAATGTGATAAAGGAGTTTTAATTCAAGCCTATTCTATGGAGATGTTGGTGGATAGTAAGGGAGAACTCATATAACCAGTTATGTTATCGGACACTGTTTTTGGAACCTCCATAGGTTTATTTACACTATGAAAAAAAGCAACACATATCTTCCACTATGACAGGGTGTGGATGAGCCATGTATAACTCGCGTCAGGCTGGCTGCGTGTGGCAGAAGATGCCCTTTAGTGCGGCCTAAGTGGGGTGGTCTGAGTAAGGTTGCACAAATGTCCAGGCTTCCTGTGGACAGTACGCAAATCAATCCTAGATGTGTAGTGTCCGGTCTCTTCCTCCATACACCTCCTCGTGGGTGTGGTATTGAAGGTCGACAGTATCTAGGTCAACAGGGATGCTAGGTCGACAGGTCAACAGGTCGACATGAGTTTTTTATGTTTTTTTGGTGTCGTTTTCCCCATACAGTGACCGAGAACCCAAATTAGGGCACAGTGTCCCATCGCCATGCTTCGGGCAAGGTGCTTTGCTGCGCTCGGCACAAGTTACTATTCCCAATAGTAGTCCGCGTGGATCATTAAGTATCAAAAAGTTCCAAAAATGAAAAGCGAATGTGAAAAACTCATGTCGACCTTTTGACCTGTCGACCTAGAACATGTCAACCTAGTTACTGTCGATCTAGAGACCGGATTCCCTCCTCGCAGTTGACGAGCTCTATGGGTTGTGGGTCACAGGAAGGATATCACTGCCAGGTGGACACAGTCCACCAGCACTGGGGAGGAGGCCACTGACTTGCAAGAGACGGCAGAGAAAGGGGATTCCAGGAGGGAGAGGAATAGAACATGAGCCAGGATGGAGGATGGTTCTTCATCTACAGCAGCCTGTATGACTCCACCTCCCTCCTCCTATAACGTGTAATAGATGCCGGGTGACCAATTTCTAAACAGGTGGGCAACTCACCCTTTGTAGACAAACCAGGGGGCAGCAGCTTGTCCCTTGAACCACTGCCCCCTCCTGCCATTCAATAGGTGCCAGCAGGTGTTGGTGTACTATAAGCTCCAGTAGGCTCATTCCCTGACTCTACTTGTAACTTTCTGTATGACTGCAACATTATGTTGACTGGTTATGTAGCTACCGTACCACTGGTGCAGCAGTGCACCGTCACTGGGGACTGGTTCACCAACCAATCCCTGCCGCCAGTTCTGGAAGCTGATTCCAGGCGCCGTCCAAGAACTCGCGCTCACGGTACACTTTTCTATCATGACAATGCACCTGCCCACAAGTCCACGAAAGTGGTGGATTTTCTGGCCCATGAACGCATCCAGGATCTTGGTCATCCATCGTACAGTCCACACCTGGCCCCATGTGGCTTCTTCGTGTTCCCACAAACAAGCCCAAGATGCATGGGATTCATTTTGAGTCATCAGAAGCTGCAGTGGAGACCTTCATCCAGGATATAGAAGACATACCTGCTTCGGACTGGCCCAGCTGCTTTGCTAAGTGGTTTGAGAACATGCAACTTTGCATAGAGTCCTCTGGCGAATACGTTGAAAAAAAAATTTCATGTGCACTTTGTTTGTTTGTAAAACTTTTTGTGCATCTGGAAACTTATTGTACACCCGTTATAAATTGCCCCAAATCATACCTGGGCGAGTGTCTGGTCAGCATTTTATTGTATTAGAATTGCATCTGTAATGTACTTTAAACATTTACTTTAAGGCCTCCTGCATGTTTCATGGTTCCTGGTGGCCCCATGGAGAACGTGAGTCTGACACGGCTGGTGTAGATTCATTCCCACAAAAGAACAATACACAACACACAATGGGGCCGGTGAGCATTGGGGACCACTTTTACTTACATCCTTATACTCTCAGTGACAACAAACCAAAACTCACTATAATGGAACCCAGAGCCTGATCAGAGATGGACATAAACGCAGTCAACATCATAACATGCCCCTCCTGCGGTACTGTGCTGCCTCTTCCCATGCTTCCATACAGTGAATGGAAGTCAGAACTCTGATTGGTGGATAGCTCCAGCCATCCACCAATCAGCTTGCTGACAGCCATTATCTGTATGGCTGAAGGTAGTGAGGTAGGTAGAGAATGCCACACTCTGATTGGTGGAGAGGTACAGCCATCCACCACTCAGCATGCTGACAGCCATTCACTGTCTGGCAGGCAGGTAGAGATGCTGCTCTGATTGTGTGACCACCACCCACCCCTGGCCGGAGGCCCCTAGAATTGTGGTCAGTGTGCCTATATTTTAAGATGGCCCTGGCGTCGGTCACAGATCAGTCAATCATCCTGAGAAGACATAGGATTCTGCAGAATGGCCGCGGGTACTGAGACACCGGAGCCGTGTTATCTACGTACTGGATTGCAGTCGCAGTTTGAGACACACACACCAAAAAACTGGAGCGACACCCTGCGTTTGCATCGCCGCACCCAGCTGCTGCCCACAAATGGCCCCTGCATGTCAATCCCTTTGCGAATAAGTCCTCTCTGCGACCGTCCCCGCGCGAGCATTGCGGCACATGTGCAGGGTAAGTTAGACGCATGTGCAGACCAATGATAAGCGATTAAATGCAAACAAAAATTGGAT
The DNA here is from genome assembly GCF_028390025.1 of Pseudophryne corroboree. Lineage (NCBI taxonomy): Eukaryota > Metazoa > Chordata > Amphibia > Anura > Myobatrachidae > Pseudophryne > Pseudophryne corroboree. The sequence continues at coordinate 43,489,130 of NC_086449.1, forward strand.
TTCCGTTAGAGATGAGCGGGTTCGGTTTTACTCGGTTCTCAAAACGGCATCTAATTGGCTCACGGATGTCACGTGTTTTGGATAGCCAATAAGGTTCGGTTTTGAGAACCGAGTAAAACCGAATCCGCTCATCTCTAGTTTCCGTACAAATCTGAATCGTGACACCAAAACGTACGCTATTTTACTGATAATGCCACAGACTATACTGTACAACTATCATTTTTGGGAACTGGAATTGTATATGTTACAACAAATTATATAATAATATATGTTTTGTCTACCGTTAGTGGCTGAAGGGCCTAATACAGACCTGATCGCTGTTGTGCGAAATTGCAAGGAGGGCAATTACTGAACGACTGCGCATGTGGCCAAACGGCAAAAAATCCTGTGTTTTTTTTGTTGTAATCGCTAGGCAAACACAGGCTGATTGACAAGAAGAGGACGTTTAGGGGCGGTAACTGCCCGTTTTCTGGGAGTGTCAGGAAAAAACGCAGGCGTTCCCAAGCGTTTTCAGGGAGGGTGTGTGACTTCAGCTCCGCCCGATCAGCCTGTTTATATTGCACTGTAGGAGTAAGTCCCGGGCTATGCACAGACTGGAAAAAAACATTTGATGGTGAGTGAGTTGCGAACGAATTTGCAGCTGACCGGCGTTCGTAGAGATTTTCGCACAGCGTACGCAGACTTACACGGGGCGGATTTACACTCTGTCTGGGCTGCGACTATCTGATCGCAGACCTCTGCAAATTCACAGAGGAACGATCCGGTCTGATTTAGGCCCGAAAACCGCATTAAAAATAGGATGATTTCCTATAGAAGCGTTCCCGCAATGGATTCTAAAATGAGTTTGAATGCAGCATTATCTACATTATACTTGTGTGTTATAAACATGATACCGGTAGGATAGTTCGCATTGGTAAAAGCGCAAGGTAGGTTACACATTCCTTGTGCCAACAAGCTACAGGAGAATGGCCCTCATTCCGAGTTGTTCGCTCGCTAGCTGCTTTCAGCAGCCGTGCAAATGCTAAGCCGCCGCCCTCTGGGAGTGAATCTTAGCAGAAGTGCGACTGAAAGGATCGCAGAACTGCTCCAAAATATTTTGAGAGTTTCTGAGTAGCTCCAGACCTACTCCTAGCTTGCGATCACTTCAGACTATTTAGTTCCTGTTTTGACATCACAAACACGCCTGCGTTTTTACACACACTCAACGAAAACGGTCAGTTACCACCCAGAAACACCCAGAAACACCCACTTCCTGTCAATCACTTAGCGGTCAGCAGTGAGACTGAAAAGCATCGCTATACCTTCTGTGAAACTGCATTGTTTGTTGTGAAAGTACGCCGCATGTGCGCATTGCGTACCATACTGCAAACAACGGCAGCTAGCAATCAACCCGGAATGACCACCAATGTCAGGGCATCAATCTGTGGACTGAAACCTGACAGATTTTTCACTTTAAAATTAAAACGTGTCCCTCGCCCCCCCCCCCCAGTGACCAGCATCCTACCAAAAGAAAAAAAATCCTACTAAACACTAAATTAATGGCTCAGAATCCATGCACTCATCATCTCCTGCACTGATTATTGCAATAGTCTCTGGTCTTCTCAAGAAAAGACTTTCACCCCTACAATCCATTCTGAATGCAGATGCAAGGCTGATCTTCCTCGCTAGACGTTCATCATCTGCAGATCCACTCTGTCAGTCCCTCCATTGGTTACCTGTATTCTACCGTATTCCATATACTACACCAATATATATCTCTTATCTCAAAATATCTCCCTACCCGACCTCTCCACTCTGCACAAGATCTGCGTCTCTCATCTGCGCGGATCACTCGCTCCCATTCACAATTGCAGAACATTCTTCGGGCTGCACACACTCTGTGGAATGCCCTCCCACGCTCCAATAAGACTTTCCTCTAGTCTCCAAACTTTCAAGCATTCCCTGAAAACTCCCCTCTTTAGGCAAACCTATCAAATTCCGTTAATTTTAGGTGCCACATGGGGGGGGGGGGGGGGTAGAGTTAGGCTGTGAGGGGGGAGCAGGGAGGGGTTAAGGCACTTAATAGGGAGGTAAGGCTAGGGGTCACATACTTACCACGCCCCTGTTGGAATTATAAACATCGGGATTCTGGCGTCGGTTGTGAATCTGCCAGCATCCCATCTGACGGTCAAACATACTGAAGGCAACGGGGGCTTGTTCATAGTTGGGCGTAAGTCAGTCTTATGACACGCCTCTCAGAGGGTGCGGTACACACCCTCTGCGCCAGTGGCCCCGTTCCCACAGACGCTGCTGTCACCGTCTCCCTGAAACGCTTTTTCAAAAGTAGACGAGGGCTTAATTATAGCAATGGGTGGCAACGGCACTACGTGTAAATTTAATGGACGAAATGAAAGACACAGCGTCCCCACCCCACCTCAGTTAAGCGGCTAATAATAATAATAATAATAAATATGTCTTGCCAGTATCCCGTAACTTGGCTACACCCTGCTATATGGGGGTAATTCAGACCTGATCGCAGCAGCAAACTTGTTAGCCAAAGGGCAAAACCATGTGCACTGCAGGTGGGGCAGATGTAACATGTGCAGAGAGAGTTAGATTTGGGTGGGGTATGTTCAAGCTGAAATCTATCTATCAAATTACAACCCATCAGGACTGTTTTTGCAATTTGTTGACTACTATGCTATAGATAGAGCCACAGCTTGAAGTGGTCCTGGAGAGGGGATCGAACTCATTTACCCAGCAACCCCCCCCATTAAGCGGAGCCAGGTCCAGTGCTAGTGTTTTCGGGACCCCCCTGAAAATAATAATAGTTCCCTACTTCCCATACTTCATAAAGGGACATTGATCTCACAAAGAAACAACATGGGGCCTAAATCAGACCTGATCGCTGCGTATGCACCGCAATGCGCATGCGCGTTGGAAAACAACAGGCATCACCGGTCAGCGACAGGTTGGTGCAAAAATTCTAATTGCACAGCCATTTGCATGATAATTGGCAGGAAGAGAGTGCTTGTGGCTGGAAACTGCCCGTTTTCTGGAAGTGTCAGGGAAAATGCATGCGTGCCGACGCGTTTTCAGGGCGGGTGTGTGACGTCAGCTCCGGCCTGATCAGCCTGTTCTCATAGCACTGTAGGAGTAAGTCCTGGGCTGCGCACACACTGCACACACAGGGCAAATCATCACTGGTGAGTGAGGTGGGAACGGATTGCAGCTGTCCGCTGACGGAGGAATTTTTAGCAGCTCGGCGTACACATGGGATCGCACACTTGCTCGGCGAATATACACTCCCCTTGGGCGGCGACTATCTGATCGCAGGACAACAATTTTAGCAGCCTAGCGATCAGGTCTGAATTAGGCCTCATGCTATGTGCCATTGTCATGGGAGGTCAAATAGACTCTGAGAAAGCGCAAGGCGTCCATTCCTTGTACCCATGGCGGCTCTGGCATCTCAGTCATGGTGCACTTGGTTGATCGGATGCACATCCTGTAGAGGATATTGGGGGTCATTCTGACCCGATCGCATGCTGCAGTTTTTCGCAGCGTAGCGATTGGGTCAGAACTGCGCATGCGCCGGCGCTACAATCGCTTCTGCCTGATTGACAGGCAGAGGCGGTCGATGGGCAGGAGGGGGCGAAATGGCAGCGTAAGGCCGCCGTTTCGTGGGCGCGGTCCGGCCAACGTAGGCGTGGCCGGACCATGCGGGGAGTGGCCCGCAGCGGCTGCGTGACGTCGAACGCAGCCGCGCGGGCCGGGGAGCGAAGAGTAGCTCCCGGCCAGCACGCTAAAGCTGCGCTGGTCGGGAGCTATTCTTGAAGTGCAAAGGCATCGCCGACATGCGGGGCGGACTAGCTCTGTGCTGGGCATCCCCCCGCATGTCTGAGTTCATGATCGTAGCTGTGCTAAATTTAGCACAGCTACAATCAACTCGAGATGACCCCCATGGACCAGTCTTTTCCTTAAAAGAATTCCCAATTACGACAAAAAAAAAACAGCAGATCAATTTTTTGCCCCACTTTATTTACTGTTACCAGTTAGTAACCATCTTATTTACATTTGTTGCAGGCCAGAATATATTGACCCAATGGTTTTTCACAACATAATGATCAGAAACATCGGCTGAAATGATGAAGGAGTTGCCACCACTATGTTAGATAATACACTAGGCATCTGTGGTTGTAAATCATAAAGACAGAAAATAAATGTAGAAAAATGAATTTTAATCTCATCTATGCTAATGGAGTTTAGGAGGACCAGGTTCCTATCCAGCCCGGACTACCCTGAATGGAGGCCCATGTCCTGGCACGATGACATCGGCCAACTCCAGTAGAGTCCTTCGACTCTTCTCTTGTAATTCTGGGTTCTCACTAAGTTCTCTCCAGGTGTCCTCATCTCCTTCTCTTTCAAACACGTCCCCGGCTACCGCAACTGTGCCAAGTGTTGTGCCAGGAACAAGGAGTGCTATATCACTGCCCGTGTGGCCTGGTGTTGGCACCACTCTCAAACCTTCTCCACCAGGTAACAGGTAAGGGTCTCCGCCACGGAAGTTGTGAGAAACATAGGATCCATCTCGCCAGAGGTCATACGACACCAGAATCTCGGCCTTGGGGAAAAGGTTCAGGTTGCCCACGTGATCGGAGTGTCCATGGGTGCAGATAACATTTGTCACATCATCGGGAGACACACCGCGGCTCTGCAGGGAATGCAGGATGAAGTCACGAGACCAGGGACCAGCGGTGTCTACCAATACAGTCAGGGGGCCACGGACGAGGGTGACCGAGCCATCAGCTTGGAAACGATCAACACCTACATCCCTGCAGTAACCTTCTAGAAGAATGTGTACAGAATGGGGGGTGCCGGGAATATCATGGGATAAGAGGGGTGACGTCACATACTGTGGGAGAAAGGGAAAAGGAGGACACAGTGGACTTTATGACCAATTTTTTTTTACATGAAGCTTTAAAAATTGACTATTTACCAATATACTAGTGATGAGCGGATTCGGTTTTACTAGGTTCTCAAAACGGCATCTTATTGGCTCATGAATGTCACGTGTTTTGGATAGCCAATAAGATGCCATTTTGAGAACCGAGTAAAACCGAATCCGCTCATCACTACTTTATACCTGCCCTCACCATATAATTAGATGTAACTCTTAAGGGTCCCATACACTAAGACGACATGACGCTCCGTCATGTCGTCTAGGATTTCCCTTCAATCTCCCGGCAGCCTCCCGGGCGGCAGGATAGTAAACGATACATCGTATGCTGTCCTTTTGCATACGATGTATCTTTTACTATCCCATCCATTCCTGCGGGATCCGTCATATCACAAGTGCAGCACTCGTGATATGTCGGATCTAGGGTGATCCGATCCGATGCTCACGGGAATGCGCATCGGATTGGCTGTAAAGCACAACGAAAATGCCCGATTTCACCAAATATATCGTCCAAATGCCCAAATTGGGCTAAAATTGGGCATTATCATTCTAGTGTATGGGGCCCTTCACAGTCCTCGATGAAAACTGGGATTTTCTCATGTTTGTAGAGTAGGCTGTCTGCTGGAGGACAATTAACCTACCAGTATATTTTTAGATTGTTGGAGGAAACTCCAAGGTGGGAATCGAACTCAGGACCTCAGTACTGTCAGGGAGTCATGCTAACCATAACACCATCCAAACTGCCCTCAATGTGTCAGCATGCAGAGGGAGAATAGGTAGCACAAAAGATTTTTTTTTTTTTTTTAAATGTGAACATTTTAGGCTGGTCTATACAGCACTAGACTGACGAGCATAGGAAAACAATCTCCAACTCATCCTCTTCCCAATCACAACTTTATCATAAATATCTTCAAATCTCGTAAAATGTCTGTCATTCTCGACTATGAGGGTCATTCCGAGTTGATCGCTCGCTAGCAGTTTTTAGCAGCCGTGCAAACGCTATGTGTATTTTCGCTTTGCAGAAGTGCGAACGTTTGTGCAGCAGAGCGCCTGCAAAATCTTTTTGTGCAAAACAAGACCAGCCCTGTAGTTCCTCTTTGTGTGCGTTGATTCTAACGATGGAGGGACGGCTTTTGACGTCACACACCCGCCCAGCTACGCCTGCGTATTCCCTGACACGCCTGCACTTTTCTAAGCACTCCCTGAAAACGGTCAGTTGCCACTCAGAAACGCCCACCTCATGTCAATCTTCCTGCGTTCTGCCGTACGACTGAGGGGGGGGGGTTAGGCTGCAGGGAGGGGGTAAGGCACTAAATAGGGAGGTTAGGGCTAAGGGGTCACACACTTACCACGCCCCTGTTGGAATTATAAACATCGGGATTCTGGCGTCGGTTGTGAATCTGCCAGCATCCCATCTGACTGTGAAACATACTGTAGGCAACGGGGGCTTGTTCATAGTTGGGCGTAAGTCAGTCTTATGACACGCCTCTCAGAGGGTGCGGTACACACCCTCTGCGCCAGTGGCTCCGTTCCCACAGACGCTGCTGTCACCGTCTCCCTGAAACGCTTTTTCAAAAGTAGACGAGGGCTCAATTATAGCAATGGGTGGCAACGGCACTACGTGTAAATTTAATGGACGAAATGAAAGACACAGCGTCCCCACCCCACCTCAGTTAAGCGGCTAATAATAATAATAATAATACATATGTCTTGCCAGTATCCCGTGACTTGGCTACACCCTGCTATATGGGGGTAATTCAAACCTGTTTGCAGCAGCAAATTTGTTAATTAATGGGCAAAATCATGTGCACTGCAGGTGGGGCAGATGTAACATGTGCAGAGAGAGTTAGATTTGGGTGGGGTGTGTTCAAACTGAAATCTAAATTGCAGTGTAAAAATAAAGCAGCCAGTATTTACCCTGCACAGAAACAATAAAACCCACCCAAATCGAACTATCTCTGCACATGTTACATCTGCATTCCCCCCCCAGGTTTGAATTACCCCCCCCCCCCCCATATCACCATGTTATGCCTGTATCTCACCTGAGCCACCGCCATGATTACTACTGGAGAGACTGTGACTGAGGGCTAGATGCGGAGAATGGGAGTCACATGACCCAGCAGCAGCTGCAACGGCAGGACTACAATTCCCAGAAGACACCGTACCAACCGATTCATAAGTGAGAATAATGAGGACTGTACATGAGCCTGAGCTTTAGGTCTCCGGGATAAAGCGTTCCTCGTGTGTTAATATTTAATATTTTAGAAGATGTGGTGAATGCAAATTGCGCATGCGCAGCAGCCCCAGATCTCCCCCTTTACTAGAGCGCGGGATTCCGAATGCTGCCATTGCGCATGCGTACAGTCTGCGAAGGCGGAAGCGGCTTCCGTCGCGCTGCGTTCCACGCACAGGTCCTGGAAGATGCGCCACAGCTGTTTTACAGTCTCTCATGTGCTGACCACAGAATCATGGCATGTATATTACATATATATTGTAGTATTAATTAGATATACTAAGGACGGGACTCTGCTAGCTGGCAGCGGCATGTTTCCTGACTGACAGTCAGCCGTGTGTACCGCCCTTCCAGGAATGCATAGTGTTGGAGACAGCCGGAAGTTTACCTGGGAACCGGAAGTAGTTCTGGAAACAGCAGCAGCAGGGTACTGGGGAGCTGGGGTGAGTGCTCCTCGGAATCCGGGTATAGTGCCATATGGTGGGACCCGACATGGGGGAATAGGGCGTGCCCAGTGTGACAGCCTGGGGTGGGGGGAGTATGACAGTGCTAGGGAGGGACACTGTGACTGAAGGCAATGTGGTGGGGCAGGGATCCCCAGGGCTGGGACAGCAGGGGAGCTGTGATGGTGGTCACACAGCTGGGACAGTGGTCTTAGGGGCAGGGACAGATGGTGATTGGGAAGCACAGTGCCCAAGGGTGAGGCTGCGGGAAATTGGGTGTATAGGGAATGGGCGGTTCAGGGTGGGGGGTGATGGGGCAAGGATGGGCGTGCAACATGACGGGTCTTCGGGACAGAGATCTGGTATCACGGCACAAGGGCCAGGGTGGGGGATAACGTGACAGGGGGAGGTATCTTTGGGTTGAAGGGACAGGAGTGGGGTCCCTGTGGCATGGGTGGGGGAATGACACTGACAAGACAGGTACAGGGATCTTCGGGACGGGGACCGACATGCCAGGGACAGGGGTCTACAGGACGGGGAAGGACAAGCAGAGACAAGGGTCTCCGGGATGGCGAATGACAGGACTAGGATGGGGAATGACAAGCAAGGGACAGGGGTCTCCGGGATGGGGAATGACAAGCAGGGTTAGGGGTCTCAGAAACGGGGACTGATAGGACTGACACAGGGGTCTCCGGGATGGGGAATGACAAGTAGGGACAGGGGTCTCAGGGATGGGGAATAACAGGATTGGGACAGGGACTGACAAGACTAGGGCGGGGGTCTCCGAGACGTGGACTGACAGGACTGGGACAGGGGTCTAAGGGATGGGGAATGTCAAGACATTTTTCTGGGATGGGGTATTACGGGACAGGAGATGCTTCGGTCATGGGTGAGGACATGGTGGAATAGGAATCTTTGGGATGGAATGACAAGACGGGTCTTCTGAACACTGGGTTGACAAGGCATATATGGGGAATGATGAAGATGGCAGGGACAGGGGTCTTCAGGTCGTGGATGGGAGTATGACATGGATTGAAGTCCTAGCAAGGTTCATTTATGGGTATATCTGCTAACCAAGGTGCAGAACATTGCTTGATGGGAATCACGATGATGAAGGAAATCCATGTATGAGTTGTCTGTCAGTGTCTGTTACATGCACTGAACTAGATACAAGTGTACAAATAATGGAGAAGGTCTTAATCATTTACCAACTATTATTTACACCTCCTGGAAATGTTACACATTTAATGTCTAACGTCTGTATTTATCTGTGTCACTGAAGCTCTCCTTACGTGCTGCCCTGTCATGGCGGAGAGCAAGAAGATTGGCAATGCCTTCCTCCCCACCGAGTCCATGAAAGTGATCGCTGAGTCTATAGGGGTGTCCCAGATATCGGAGGAAACCTGCCAGCTCCTAACACAAGAAGTCAGTTTCCGAATAAAAGAGGTCACCCAGGTCAGAGGGCATCTACGAGGCGGGGTGGGAGGAAGCTACCCAATACCACAGTGTGTAGTTCCACTGGTCTCCCTGGGATCACATTCATGGCTTCTTTTCTTCTCCAGGATGCTCTGAAGTTCATGCATGTGGGCAAAAGACAGAAACTCACCACCAACGACATTGATGCTGCCCTCAAGCTGAAGAATGTGGAGGTAAGGGAGCAGTATTCATTCTGAGTAACTTCTTGTGAGTACATGATGTTTCAAAACCTTGGATGCGTGACATCCTTTAGAATGTAAGCGCTCATGAGTAGGGCCCTCTTCCCTCATGTGCTTATCTTTTTCTTACTTTAATGATCCCTCAACTGCCCAAATCCTGCAGTTTTTTGGCCACCTTGAAACTTATCTCTATGGGGTCGATTCAATTCAGCAACAGTTGAATAGCGCCGGGAATTAGCTCCCGACGCTATTCAATTCAGTTAAAGTTAAGTCGGCGAATGCCCGTTCTCGCGGACTTAACAGGTTGTTTTGTCGGGAGAACGGGCATTCTCCGACTTAACTACCCGCGGCGATGCTGGTTCCCGACAGAATCAGCCTTGCGGCAGCCCTTTTGTCGGTTTTCTTCTCTCACCCCCCAGGGGTGAGAGAAGAATACCCCTGGGGTGAGAGAAGAATTCCCGACAATTGAGGGTAACTAGTTGCTGTATTGAATAGCGTCAGGAACTAATTACCGGCGCTATTCAACTGTAGCTGAATTGAATCGACCCCTATGTCGTCTACTGACGTAGTTATGTTTGGTTACCCTGTACTTGTCCTATATAGTCTTCAACTGTAAGTCACTCTTTTCCTGTTTTGATTATGTGCATATGTACTCGTAATTTGGCACTGTGGAACCCTTGTGGCACCATATAAAGCATAATAATAAATAGATACCAGCGCCATGCGTAACGATGCTTGCATACTTTTCCCGAATATTGTGTATTTGCTAGTAGTGTACTAAGCATTTAGGTTTAGTATCTTGTCTCAAAGAAATCAGTATAAACTAGCAGTTTAAGTGTAATGATGCTCATGAATTTATGTGTTTTTGGGGTCTATTTACTAAGCCTTGGAGAGAGATAAAGTACCAACCAATCAGCTCCTGTCGTTTTTCAAACACGGCCTTTAACATGGCAGTTGGGAGCCGATTGGTTGGTACTATCCTTGGGCTGAGCACATCAGCAAAATTGTTCTCTAATGGTCAAGATCATATGCAGTACAGGTGGGGCAGATGTAACATGTGCAGAGAGAGTTAATTTGGGTGGGGGGTGTTCAAACTGAAATCTAAATTGCAGTGTAAAAATAAAGCAGCCAGTATTTACCTTTCACAGAAACAATATAACCTGTTAACTGTAACTCTCTCTGCACATGTTACATCTGCCCCACCTGCTGTGCAGCATGGTTTTGCCCTTTAGAGAACAATTTTGCTGCTGCGATCAGGTCTGAATTAGGCCCTTTGTCCACTTTATCTCTCGCCAAGACTTCGTAAATAGACCCCTTCATTTGTTCATGTTCCCTTAATGTAGAGCAGTACAGTTAGACTAGTAGAGTATTCGAACCTCTGTCTGCATGCGTGTTCCATTAAGCGCCATTCTCTCTTCCGGCAGCCTATATATGGTTTCCACGCCAAGGAGTTTCTGCCCTTCCGCTACGCTAGTGGTGGGGGACGGGAACTGCATTTCTATGAGGAAAAGGAGATAGACCTATGTGATATAATCAGCACCCCACTGCCACGTGTGCCTCTTGACGTGTCCTTAAAAGGTGAGAGTGACCCACAGTGTTTTTGTCTGTCTCCTCTGTTTATACATGATTGTGAGCCTATCCCATCAGACCTCTCCCGTTTTACTAGTCGTGCTTTAAAAGACTATTGGCTTTGGAAACCTCTCTTACTGATGGTATGTAATAACGGGGGTGAAGTAGTACATATCGTAATCAGAGATAGCTGCTGGTGGGACGTGCACTGTATTGCGGCATTCGTTACTGATGTAACTCTGTATTTTTACAGCTCACTGGTTGAGTATTGAAGGAGTGCAACCGGCCATCCCAGAAAACCCTCCGCCAGGTAATGTCCTCTCAACCAACGTCATCTTCTCTTTTCTCTGGACTGTTTCTAATAAAACTGAAAGTGATTTGGGAAACGAGGAAGCCTGCAGCTGTCTGTCTCTCTCATTCATCCCTTCCTTTATTTGCACTTCCCTTATCTCTTGTAACCGTGTCTTTTTCCATCTAGTCCCCAAGGAGCAACAGAAAATAGAAGCCACCGAGCCGCTGAAGGCCGCGAAGCCAGGACAAGAGGAAGGAGGACTGAAAGGGAAAGGACAGGGAGCTAATGCGGTGGAGGGTAAAGGTCAGCGTCATGAGTATATGTGACAACACGGAGATCACGTATGTGAGCAAATCACTTATTGTTTGCCTTGGTCTTAATATACCACCCAGGCAAGGAGAAGAAGAACACCATTCTAGAGGGAGGCCCACTGAAGCTGAAGCCTCGCAGCATCCACGAGCTGTCTGTGGAGCAGCAGCTGTACTACAAGGAGATTACAGAGGCCTGCGTCGGCTCCTGTGAAGCCAAGAGAGCCGTACGTTGACACTGCACACACGTGTTTTGGTGTATGTTCATGTGTCATTGCACAACCTCATGCACTGACCCCTCTGGCTATTACAGGAAGCTCTGCAGAGCATCGCTACTGATCCAGGCCTGTACCAGATGCTGCCGCGGTTTAGCACTTTCATTTCAGAGGGGGTGAGTAGGGCGAGAGGGATAGACGATTGTCTTTTTCTCACCCGCCGATGGTGTCATTAATGTTGGATTTTGGGGGGGTTTCTGCTATAAACTGTAAAAAAGCATTTAGCAATAAATATAAGCACTTGTTAATAAGGATGTATATAACATTTTTATAGAGACTAAATAGAGAGAGGGGGTTATACTGTCGATATGTAGTTAAATGTTTAATCACTACATTCTGTCTCAACTGTGTTATTGTGCATAACTCCTCTGTCTAAATAACATCACGTCTGAGTAAATATTACTTTGCCAAACTTAAAAGGGCAGATTGTCTAGACTCAAGGTGCAGGACTTGTTTACATGCCTCTATAATAGTGTCTGGAAGGGAAGTGCTCAAGTCTGTCACTGTGTTATTGGAGCGTCACAGTGCTAAGCCCAATAGAAACTGATACCTTATCGTATTGACTGATGTTTGTCCTCTATCAAGTTGTTTCCAGTTATAATAAGGGCTACTCTGGTTTGGAATCAACGTATAAACTAACCTCTTTGGCTCACATCCGCTATGCACCTACCGGGAAGCAGTTACCTTACCGACATATGGGATCCTGGCAGTCAGTATACCGACGCTGAATCCCAAGGGAGAACGCAATGCTGGCGTCGCATTACAGACAGCCGTAGGTTTTGGCTGCAGAAGGGGGGTTAGGGTTAGGCTGCAGCGCAGGGAAGGTTAGGGTTATGTACCAGGGAGGGTTATGGTTAGGCATCAAGCAGGAGGGTTAGGGTTAGTCAACAAGCGGGAGGGTTAGGGTAGGGTAGGGGCAAGATTAGGGGGCATACGGGGGGGGGTTGTCGGTATTGCGATGGACGAGATGCCGCTGTTGGTATTCTAACCGCCGGCAAAGCATACTGATCCCCACTTACCAACTTGTAGTCATCTGCCAATACGTTCATGTTGGTTCAATCCCTTTCCCGTCCTCCTTTGCCTTGCCTTGTTTACTCTGTATGGAGATCTTTCCGCTCCTGTTCTTAATGCAGAGAAAAATGTCAAAGAATTCATTGTCACACACACTACAGTTTTCTGCCAGGCGACACTTACAGCCGCCCTCCTCCTCGTATATTATGTACCGATGTGAAGCTTCAGTCATAAAGGTGTTGACGGCAGAATAAACCAATCTGCTTATACTTATATCTGTAGCTGAGATTTCTCGTTGTCCTGTCTCCTGAGCTTCTCATCTCTCTCTCTCCCTCTCCATCTGTCAGGTGCGAGTGAACGTTGTGCAAAACAACTTGGCGCTACTCATTTATCTCATGCGAATGGTGAAGGCTCTCATGGACAACCCCACCCTCTACCTGGAGAAATACGTAAGTGCCACAGTCTGCGTCCCGTATGCATTGGAATAGAGGAAACCTCTGATTGTACAGCGCTGCCAAATAGGTTGATGCTTTAATAGTAATGATCCCATCCTCCCTCTTCCTTCCAGCTACACGAGTTGATCCCAGCGGTGATGACCTGCATCGTCAGCCGCCAGCTCTGCCTCCGTCCCGACGTGGATAATCACTGGGCTCTGAGGGACTTTGCTGCCCGGCTCATCGCGCAGATCTGCAAGAACTTCAGCACCACCACCAACAACATCCAGTCGCGAATAACTAAGACGTTCACCAAGGTCAGGACAACGGGAGCGCCTCTCTAGCTCATCTCCTCTTGTTTCAAAAACAGAACAAAAACTCCAGCAGTAATTTATGTCAATTTAAAAAAGAAAATTTGGAGGAAGTTAGGGCTGTATGGAAATGGCAGCTGTGTGTACTTTTTTGTCGGGATACTTCGTCTCCCCGGTCGCAGCTGTCTAGTTAGCTGCATCTGAGGTCGATGACATTGGACCAGCGGAAGTCAGTGAATTGAGGCGGGTGGGAGTCCATGGTTCCACTAATTGCTGGTAGGACTGGTCTCCAATAAATGACCCTGGGTGTCATTTCTTTGCTCCCAAAATTGTTGGTTAAGAAGAGAATTGGAGACCGGGGTTTTATACAGGAGCTATAGATTCACTTCTATACATAAATTACGTTTTGTTGAGGATTGCAGCTCTGAAACCAACCTCCTACATCGTTAATCTTACTTTGATGTCTCTTTATCACAGAGTTGGGTTGATGACCGCACGCCTTGGACTACACGGTATGGATCCATCGCCGGCCTTGCAGAACTTGGACCGGATGTGAGTTTTGGGGAGGTTTGGGAAAGCAAATGGTTTGTGTGTATGCGGTCGTGGCTGACGTCACTGTTCCCTCACTGAAGGTCATCAAAACTGTGATCGTTCCACACTTGTCAGTGGAGGGAGAGCGGCTTAGGGCCATCCTGGAGGGGCCGGTGATATCCAACATCGATAAGATCGGAGCAGACCACGTACAGAGCCTCCTGCTGGTAATGTTCTGTAACTACATCGTGTTTGTGTCTGCTTTCTCGTTTGAGCTTATGGTATGCACAATTGAGTCATCAGTATCTGTGTGTACAGGGCCACCAGTTGCGGGGCGGGAGAGGACACATATGATTGGCTGCTTGTTTCTTTAAGGACTTACATTGGATAAAGGGAACAATATCTAATCCGCAATTATTATTCTAATCTACTAATGTAGTATAACCTTCTGTATCCTTATCTCTCAAGCGGACAGGCTCAAAACAAAGGAGCTTACAATTTTTCTGTGTGATAGCGGGTGTGTATGTGGGATCCAGACGGGATCCCGGCTGTCGACATGCCGACGCCGGAATCTCGACACCAATCAGATTGCCAGCATCCCGAATGAGATCACAAGACAGGCTTCCCAACAGCCGGGATCCTGATCAAGTGACTGCCAGGCCGCCGGAGAGGTAAGCCGCGGGTTGGGGGGGTGGTTTAGGTTTAGGCTGCGGGAGGAGGGTTAGGCTGTGGGAAGGGGGGATTAGGGTTAGGCACCCCCGGTTGGGAGAGGGGGGGTTTAATGGTTTAGGACAGGCCTGGCCAACCTGTGGCTCTCCAGCTGTTGTAAAACTACAAGTCCCATCATGCCTTTCCACAGTTTTGCTATTAGGGAATGCTAAAACTGTGGCAGGGCATGCTGGGATGTGTAGTTTCACAACATCTGGAGAGCCACAGGTTGGCCAGGCCTGGTTTAGGAGGAGGAGGGTTAGGCTGCAGGGGTGAGGGTTAGGTTTAGGGTGCAGTAGGGTAGGGCTGAGGGGGTAGCATGTTACCCGATCCCTGTTGGGATTCTAAACAGCGGGATGCCGTATTCGGGTATTCTGACCGCCGGAATTTCAGCCTTAGCCCGTGTATGTTATGTGGCCGTATACCATAGTTGTAACCAGGAGTTATGTTCAGTGTACATAATACAGATCTAATAAGCCACACGTCTTATTATGTATTATTTACCTTTTTTTCTTTTATGTAGTGCTTGCAGAATTTTAGCTTGCTTTTATACTGTTTTGAGTCTATATAAACATTATTATTATTATGTAATATTTAAAATAAAAGAAGGATGAATTGTAGATTGCAAATAATACTTGTGCTCTGGAGTATTATACAGTAATAGTGTTTCAAAAAATAGTTTGTTTGACCCTCTCGCAGCCGGTTACCAATATATTTTTTTTTATATTTTTTTTTATTGACCAAGACGTCAAAGAAATATGACGTTAAGAAACGCTTAGTAACCAGATGTGTGGTGATAACACCGGGTCGGCAGTAAACACTAAAGTATTATTTCAGGCTTCTCCAACTTTCTAATGTCACAGCACTTTGTCCTATCAATAATAGTGCCCTATGAACTCTTGATTGTTGTGTTGTGCTGTCGTTAGTTTGGGTTGTGTGTGTTACAGTACAGGAGTGATGTGCGATTTTATTCTTCTCATGCTATAGAAACACACCGCCCCGGTGCTCGTCAAACAGCGCTCTGCCCCCGACGTACCGGAAGCATACCGGACGGATTTCGGGTTCCTGGGCCCTACACTCTGCTCCCACGTGTTAAAGGCCAGAGCACAGAGCGCTCTGCAAGGGCCACAGGTGAACCGGACAACCCTGACTGTCACACAGGTAACACTCTGCGTCATCGCACGTGGTATATACATGTAGTGTAACCACGGCGGCTGTGTTATATGCCGTGATGGTTTGTGACATGTATTATTGTCTCTTCTCAGTCCCCTCCTTTTTCTCACCATGCCCTCTTTCTCCTCTCTCAGCCTCGTCCCACTCTCACCCTCTCTCAGCCAACCTCAGGCTCCATTACACCATCCTCTCGCCCGTCGGGAATAATTAAGGTGACTGGGTCCTTAACTTTGCCAGTACAGACCTTAGTAAGTGCCCGTCCTGCAACGCCGACCCAGCCTTCACCACCACCCACCAAGTACATTGTGGTGTCTTCAGCCGGGAGCACTGGGACCCAGGTAACGCTACATTTTCTCCTCCATGTTTGTTCTCCTCCGTAAAACAGTTCTGTGTCTTTCCAAACCTCTCATACTTTTCTCCCAGACCCTGCCTCCCTCCCCCATTGTTTTCCTATAGCATTCCATATGTAAACCCTCCCTCATTTTATGCATTTTGTGTGCACTTTCCCCCCCTTCCCTTGGCTTATGCTCCGCTCTTGCTTGGCCAGGGCAGCCCGCTCCTATTGGTCGCTGTGACCTCTGTACTGCGTTACTAACCTTCCTTTCTGCAGCAGGGTACACTGGTATTCCACAGGGAATAACATTGGGGTGTAGAGTTGGATCTTGATCCGAGGCACCAACTGGCTAAAAGCTTTGTCGGTTCCCAGGATGCATAGCGCCGCCTCCTCTATATCCCCGCCTCCAGGCACTGGAGCTCAGTTTGTAAGTTGGTGCGTACAGTGCAGGCGGCTAACATGGAGAGCTGCGCTAGGCAGCCCTGAGAAGAGCTTTTCTGAAGAAAGAAGACTTCAAGGGCCGCAGCACAGGCACTTACAAGTGCTATATGTCAGTCTGACGTATCGTGCTGTGGCTCCCTCACCTCCCCCAGCGGCGCTGTATACTCCCGCGCCCTGGTTGCCGGGTACTTACAGCGGAGGGCTCCGGTTACTTCAAGGCACACACCCGCCGCTGCTCTCCTGGATCGCGTGGCCGCATCTTAAGGGAAGAGGTAAGAGGGTCCCCCACGCTGGACCTGCTGAAATCGCGATCCGGCGCGGTCTCCGGAAACGGACCGCGCGCGCTGGCGTGGACACTGTGGCCGTACAGGGACCCCCCACTAGACCACCAGGGCAAGGGGCACAGGTCGGATTTCTAAAAATCCGTTTCAAATAGGCCCCGCAGTACCCGGTGGTGAAGTCCAGCAAGGGGATAAGGCTCTGACCTGTAGCCCCTCCCCCAGCCGCCATTTACTGTAAATGTTCCCGCCCTGGAACTGCATATCTCTCACTCCCTGTCAGTGTTTGGGCGCCATTACACACAAGCTGAGCTGATTCTGGGACTGGTGGGCAATGTCTCCTCTGTAGTGCTGCCTGTGTCATCAGCGCTGTGCATTTGCAGGACACTTAAGTATTCTACATGTCATTTAGACAGTGTTAGTTAAGAAAAAGTGCATTCTGTCAGGGTTTTTAGTACAAGTACCCTGAGATATACATCCAGTCTTTACAGTGCATTGTTATATCTGTATACATACATAGCTTTACTTCGTAGTCCAGTTACTTAGTATTGTTAGTCCAGTGCAGTTTTATTGTTGTTTGTAATTTCTGCATTGTACATGTGACTGTGTGTGCCAATAGCTGCTGTGTGGTCTCTATTCCGTGTATCTCACACATATTGCTATCCCCTATATTCTGTACCCTGAAGGGGCTAAGTGCATCAGGGTTCTCATATAATATAGTGTTTCACAGGATATACTACTATGGTATTTTTCTCTGTGTGTTTCAGTGACCATATACCTCTTAGATTCTCTGTTTGTGCTCTGCTCTGCAGTAACACTATACAGGGTTTTTTTTGTCAGGTACTTTGTCTGCTTTCATTGTACTATTACTCCCTAAGGTTACGCTTACAAATAATGTCTGCTAAACAGGGTGGTAGATCCATGGCTTATCCTGTACCATGCAGTGCTGACGCCACAGATTGCTTGGAGGAAAGCATTGCAGCTGAGGGTTCAGGTACCTGGGGTTCTATACCGCCCCCCCCCCCCCCCCCCCCCTGTTAGTCTGCAGCACTGGGGGCACACCAAGACCCACCTTGGGCTGCCTTTTCTAATTTACTAATTTACGGACTACGCTAGTAACTAGACTTGCGCCCCCTGTGGGACCTCCTGTGCCATTACAGCCAAATATTGTCCCTGCAGTTAATCCGTTATGGGCAGATAATCTGTCCACTCAGTTATAGCAATTAAATCAGTCTTTGACTAAACAAAACCCTAGCCCTCGCCCGCCTAGGACCAAGAGGTCCTCTAAGCGGGCCATTACCTCCTCACAATTCACACATGTTTCGGATACTTCATCCGATGAAGATGGCGCATACACTGACCCCTCAGACACTGATGCAGATGCTTCTGATGGGGAATCTATTACACAGGTGGATGTTCCTGACCTCTTGGAGGCCATCAGACTGATCCTTCAAATTGATGATGATGCAGAACCTCCAGATACGTCTAAGAAACCTGATAAGTTCAAGTTTCAGAAGGTCACTAATTTAGTTTTACCCCATTCTGACCATTTGGTTGACATACGTCAGGAATCCTGGGAGTATCCAGGAAGGAAATTCTCCATCTAAGAAGATGCTAGCTCGTTATCACCTCGCTGCAGAGTTAAGTAAAAATTGTGAAACACCGCCGCCGGTGGACTCACAGGTCGCACGTCTGGTGGTGTCATCTGCTCTGCCTGTCACTAACGTCACCTCTCTGAAGGAACCGACGGATAAGCGTGTGGAGGGTTGCTTGAAGTCTATGATAATGCCAGACAGTGTCTTTCATACATTGTTACAGCCTCTCATTATATTCAGGAGGCGGCATCTGATGCTGGTGTCCTGGCGGACAAAGCGTCTACTACGTCCATTCTGGCTCGCAGGATTCTCTGGTTGCGGTCCTGGTCTGCAGATCTGGACTCTAAAAAGACCTTGGAGGTGATTCCCTTTAAGGGAAACATCATTTTTGGGGAAGATCTTAACAAGAGTGTTGCTGATTTAGCATCCACTAAGACTGCCTGTCTGCTTAGTACTACTCCTTCGGCTCCGAAGGTTAAAAGTACTTCCTTTCACTCCTTTCGACCTCCAAGTAAAGCAAAGGGTCAGGCGTACCCGAAACAGATTTTGCACTTCCAAATCCACTAAGCCCAAACCTAAATGTTCTGGGCTGCCCATCAGCCTGCTTCCAAATCTGACAAGCCTGCTGCATGATGGGGCGGGCCTCCTCCTGGGGGACCCCAGGGTGGGAGGCCGACTTCTGCGGTTTGCTGAAGTATGGTTACAGACCACTTCAGATGCCTGGGTAAAGGAAGTCGTCACTCATGGATACGCCATCTCTTTCAAGAAACGTCCCACTCGCCAGTTTTGCTCAACAAACATCCCTTCGGATCCGGTAAAAGCAAAAACTCTCCATCTGGTGGTACAATCCCTCCTGGACACAGGGAAGATAGTGTCAGTGCCTCTGGCTCAAAGAGGCAGGGGGTACTATTCAACGTTGTTCCTAGTTCCGAAACCGAATGGGTCTTCCCGGACCATTCTCAACATCATGTCTTTGAAAAAATTTGTGAAAGTCTCCAAATTCCGTATGGAATCTCTTCGCTCTATTGTTCTGGCCTTGAAGCCCAAGGAGTACATGGTATTCCTGCCTCACCGGATCAGGACTCGCATGATCTCCTCGACTCCGGAGGTTCGCCTGTCACTGACCTGGTGACTACAGGAGCAGCAATTGAGCAGGGGTCGTCCCTTTTGGATCTCCAACCTGGTCCTTCTAACAACGGATGCCAGTTTGCGGGATTGGGGCTCGGTGTTCGAGCAACACTCTCTTCAGGGTCGATGGACCAGGGAGGAATCTCTCCTCCCGATTAAACATTCTGGAATTGCAGGCAATGTTCAATGTTTTAAAACTGGCCAAGCCTCTGGTACAGAACAGGCCTGTTCAAGTACAGTCGGACAACGCCACCACTATGGTGTACATCAATCATCAAGGCAGCACTTGAAGCCGCATGGCTATGGGGGAAGTGTCAAAGATTCTTCTATGGGCGGAACGCCATCTGCCAGCCATATCGGCCTTGACTGGGAAGCTGACTTCCTCAGTCGTCAGGACATACACGCTGGAGAGTGGAGCCTTCATCCACAAGTATTTCTACTCCTAGTGGACAAGTGGGACCTACCAGATGTAGACCTGATAGCGTCTCGACACAATCACAAGGTTCCGGTCTTCAGAGCAAGGACAAGGGATCCTCAAGCAGCGTTTGTGAACGCCCTGGCAATTCCATGGAACTCTCGGCTGTCATACGTGTTCCCTCCAGTGTCACTCCTGTCCAGGGTGATAAGGTAGTTCAAGCAAGAAGATGGATTACTACTTCTAATCGCTCCAGCGTGGTCCAGACGGCATTGGTTCTCAGACCTACAGGGTCTCTTGATAGAGCGTCCTCTTCTACTTCCGCAACGCCCAGACTTCCTCGTTCAGGGCCCTTGTGTCTACTAGGATCTGGCCCGATTGGCTTTGACGGCGTGGCTCTTGAAGATTCAGTTCTGAGGGCCAAGAGATTTTCTGAGGCGGTCATTCAAACTATGTTGAAAGCCCGCACCTGGTGTGCGGCTAAGAATTATGATGCGTACAAGTTCAGTACTGCCAAACTTTTGGCTTTTCAGCAACAGGGCCTGGACTTATACCTTCGTCTGGCCTCCCTCAAGGTTCATATTTCGGCCTTGTCGGTATGGTTTCAGAGATAAATTGCGAATCTGCCTGACGTTCATACTTTCACTCAGGGTGTTTTACAGATAAAACCTCCCTATGTTCCTCCTGTGGCTCCTTGAACCTCTTGAGTCTGTGCACCTTAAGTGGTTTACGATTAAGGTCCTGTTTTTGCTGGTTATTGCCTCTGCTAGATGGTTTTCAGACTTGGGTGCCTTGTTCTCTCGTCACCCATTCTGATTTTTCACCGTGACCAGGCGGTTCTTAGAACTCGCCCTGGTTATCTACCTAAGGTGGTGTCATCTTTCCACCTTAACCAAGAGATCGTGGTTTCGGCCTTTAGCTCTCCTAGTTTATCCTCCAAAGAGCGGCCTTTGGTTGTGGTACGGGCTCTCCGTATTTATGCGAAGAGAACAGCTTTGCTTAGTAGATCTGATTCTCTGTTTGTTCTTTTTGGTTTTCACAAACGTGGCTGGCCTGCTAGTAAGCAGACTTTGGCCAGATGGATTAGAATGGTGATTGCACATGCTTATGTACAGGCTGACTTCCATCTCCTGCTACCATCAAGGCCCATTCTACTCGGTCTGTTGGACCTTCTTGGACGGCCCGCCGTGGTGTGACCCTTGAACAATTGTGCAAGACAGCTACATGGTCCTCAGTGAACACGTTCATAAGGTTCTATGCCTTCGATACTTCCGCCTCCAAGGATGCCTCCTTTGGACGCCGGGTTCTTGTACCCGCTACAGTGCGTCCCCTCCCATGTTGAACTACTTTAGGACATCCCCGATGTTATTCCCTGTGGAATACCAGTGTACCCCGCTGCAGAAAAGGAGATTTATGGTAAGAACTTACCTTTCTTAAATCTCTTCCTGCAAGGTACACTGGGCTCCACAGGGCGCCCGACCTAACGCACTTAGCTTCTTTGGGTTTGTATGGCATTAGCCGCTGGTACCTTCTCATGTGGTGTATGTGGCTACTAACTGTTGTCGTCTCTCTTACCTGCTACTGCATTGGACTGGTTAGCAAAACTGAGCTCCAGTGCCTGGAGGCGGGGCTATAGAGGAGGCAGTGCTGTGCATTCTGGGAACGGTCAAAGCTTTTAGCCTGTTGGTGCCTCGGATGAGGATCCAACTCTACACCCCGATGTTATTCCCTGTGGAATCCAGTGTACCTCGCAGAAAGAGATTTAACAAAAGGTAAGTTCTTTTCCATAAATCTCCTTTTCTTGCTGTTAGCTACAAGCTCACTTCTCGTGGCATTACCGCAGCCTTTGATCTCTCACTCTCTGTCCTTCTAGGTCCTCACGCCCACCGGAGTCTCTTCCTCGTCCACACCCTGCCCCCCAGGCGTCCAGCCCATCGTGAAGCTTGTATCGGGCGGGCCGACCAGCGGCGTGGGGGGGTCCGCAGCCGGGGGCAGCAGCGGGATGCAGAAATACATTGTCGTGTCACTTCCGCCCACGGGTGAAAGCAAAACCCCACAGCCCTCTCCTCCCTCCGCTACAGATGCCTCCAAGTTGTGACAGAGACTCCTGTGATGAATGCGTGGTGTGTGCTTGTATGAATGCGTCCGTGTGTAAAATGGTAAATATAAACATTTTATTAATAAAATACAGAAAATACCGGTTTCCGTCTTTTAAAAATGTGTAATAACGGGTGGCGAAGACGGTTTTGCAGGAAAGCTGTATAAAGCCTGTTAAATGTCGGATACACTGTATCTGTATTTTTCTGTAAAGAGAAGATATGATTCTATGTGCCTTTTTATATACTGCTAAGTACGCCCTGTGCCAGCTGCCCGTTCTCCCGTGCTGCTTCATGAGGTCTGGCGCAGGTTATAAATAAAATCATGAAGCCGTCGTATTGTAATCAGGTCACAAAGCTTGTGTTTAATAATATTTAAAAATAAACACAAACTTTTGGTTAGTAAAAGCAGAGAATCCTCTGATTTATCAGGATTTTATTATCGTAATTGTATGTTTTCAAAAGTCGTATTTAAAAGGCATCCAGCAGCACAGAGTTTATCAGGAGATGAGTGATGTGCCAGTGAGGACAGGGCTGCATGTGACATGATGTGAGGAGGGGAATGGAGGCAGCAGGGAGCCACAGACTGAGAGTTATATAAAGGAAGGAGATGGTTCTCCCAACAGCACAGAGTATATCAGGAGATGAGTGATGTGTCAGTGAGGACAGGGCTGCATGTGACAGGGGCAGTGATATGATGTGAGGAGGGGAATGGAGGCAGCAGGGAGCCACAGACTGAGAGTTATATAGTGGGAGGAGCAGGGTCCCCAGCAGCACAGAGTATATCAGGAGATGTATCAGTGAGAGCCGGGCTGCATGTGACAGGGGCAGTGACATGATGTGAGGAAGGAAATGGAGGCAGAAGGAAACCACAGACCGAAGGTTATATAGTGGGAGGAGCAGTGTCCCCAGCAGCACAGAGTATATCAGGAGATGAATAATGTTAGTGAGAACAGGGCTGCATGTGACAGGGGCAGTGACATGATGTGGGGAGGGGAATGGAGGCAGAAGGAAACCACAGACTGAGAGTTATATAGTAGGAGGAGCAGTGTCCCCAGCAGCACAGAGTATATCAGGAGATGAGTGATGTATCAGTGAGAGCAGGGCTGCATGTGACAGGGGCAGTGACATGATGTGAGGAAGGAAATGGAGGCAGAAGGAAACCACAGACTGAGAGTTATATAGTAGGAGGAGCAGTGTCCCCAGCAGCACAGAGTGTATCAGGAGATGAGTGATGTGTCAGTGAGGACAGGGCTGCATGTGACAGGGGCAGTGACATGATGTGGGGAGGGGAATGGAGGCAGAAGGAAACCACAGACTGAGAGTTATATAGTAGGAGGAGCAGTGTCCCCAGCAGCACAGAGTATATCAGGAGATGAGTGATGTATCAGTGAGAGCAGGGCTGCATGTGACAGGGGCAGTGACATGATGTAAGGAGGGAAATGGAGGCAGCAGGAAGCCACAGACTGAGAGTTATATAGTGGAAGGAGATGGTTCTCCCAACAGCACAGAGTATATCAGGAGATGAGTGATGTGCCAGTGAGGACAGGGCTGCATGTGACAGGGGCAGTGACATGATGTGAGGAGGGGAATGGAGGCAGAAGGAAACCACAGACTGAGTGTTATATAGTGGGAGGAGCAGGGTCCCCAGCAGTACAGAGTATATCAGGAGATGAGTGATGTGCCAGTGAGGACAGGGCTGCATGTGACATGATGTAAATGGAGGCAGCAGAAAGCCCCAGACTGAGAGTTATATAGTGGGAGGAGCAGGGTCCCCAGCAGCACAGAGTATATCAGGAGATGAGTGATGTGTCAGTGAGGACAGGGCTGCATGTGACATGATGTAAGGAGGGAAATGGAGGCAGCAGAAAGCCCCAGACTGAGAGTTATATAGTGGGAGGAGCAGGGTCCCCAGCAGCACAGAGTATATCAGGAGATGAGGGATGTGTTAGTGAGGACAGGGCTGCATGTGACAGGGGCAGTGACATGATGTGAGGAGGGGAATGGAGGCAGCAGGAAGCCACAGACTGAGAGGCAGATGTATTAACCTGGAGAAGTGATAAAGCAATGATAAATGCAAGGTGATAAACACACCAGCCAATCAGCTCCTAACTGGTTATTTACATATTGGAGCTGATTGGCTGGTGCATTATCACCTTGCATTTATTACTGCTTTATCACTTCCTTATGCCTTCTCCAGGTTAATACATCTGCCCCTGAGAGTTATATAGTGGGAGGAGCAGGGTCCCCAGCAGCACAGAGTATATCAGGAGATGAGTGATGTGTCAGTGAGGACAGGGCTGCATGTGACAGGGGCAGTGACATGATGTGAGGAGGGGAATGGAGGCAGCAGGAAGCCACAGACTGAGAGTTATATAGTGGGAGGAGCAGGGTTCCTAGCAGCACAGAGTATATCAGGAGATGAGGGATGTGTCAGTGAGGACAGGGCTGCATGTGACATGATGTAAGGAGGGGAATGGAGGCAGCAGGAAGCCACAGACTGAGAGTTATATAGTGGGAGGAGCAGTGTCCCCAGCAGTACAGAGTATATCAGGAGATGAGTAATGTTAGTGAGGACAGGGCTGCATGTGACGGGGGCAGTGACATGATGTGAGGAGGGGAATGGGGACAGCAGGTTCCCCAGCAGCACAGAGTATATCAGGAGATGAATGATGTGTCAGTGAGGACAGGGCTGCATGTGACAGGGGCAGTGACATGATGTGAGGAGGGGAATGGAGGCAGCAGGAAGCCATAGACTGAGAGTTATATAGTGGGAGGAGCAGTGTCCCCAGCAGCACAGAGTATATCAGGAGATGAGTAATGTTAGTGAGGACAGAGCTGTGTGTGACAGGGGCAGTGACATGATGTGAGGAGGGGAATGGAGGCAGCAGGAAGCCACAGACTGAGAGTTATATAGTGGGAGAAGATGGGTCCCCAGCAGCACAGATTATATCAGGAGTGAAATGATGTGTCGGGAAGGACAGGGCTGTGTGTGACAGGGGCAGTGACATGATGTGAGATTGTAAATAGGGAAGTCAGGGAGTGAAAGGATCAGGGCAACTTTTGTTATTTTGGCTCATGGTGTTAGGGTGTTGCAGTGTTGTAAGCCTGTGTGTAAATAACATAGTTAATTTTTCACTTTCCCAAGCACGGGAACAGCTGCCATCTGCTTGGAACACTGTTTAATGTCCTTGTGATAAGATCTTTATTAAGGGTCAGAGTTCATTCATATAGTACTGAAAACAAGTATGATATTCAGAAGTATTTGCTGATATTTCAGTTATATTGGTAAAACATTTAGCTGTGTGATTAGATAGGTAAAGTTCCAGCTTTACATGTCACAGGTTACAGAGAAAGAGTAGTAACAAATGCTAGGACCCCCAGACAGTGTTGGAGAACTAGATTGAATGATACTAGGAGCGAATTAGGATGCAGTGGGAATCACTGACATTTGGCTGGTTGAATGTTGTGTGTAAACAGTGTATGTCCTTTCTCCTACGTCCTAGAGGATGCTGGGGACACTTCAAGAACCATGGGGTATAGACTGGATCCGCAGGAGACATGGGCACTTTAAGACTTTAGAAGGGGTGTGAACTGGCTCCTCCCTCTATGCCCCTCCTCCAGACTTCAGTTTAGAATCTGTGCCCAGTGAGACTGAGTTTCTCTGAAAAAAAGACTTTTGTTAGGTTTATTATTTTCAGGGAGAACTGCTGGCAACAGGCTCCCTGCTTTGTGGGACTTAGGGGAGAGAAGTCAGACCTACTTCTGTGAGTTTCAAGGTTCTGCTTCTTAGGCTACAGGACACCATTAGCTCCTTAGGGTCTGAACGCTAGGTACCTCTAGATGCTCGTTCCCGGAGCCCGCCGTCCCCCCTTACAGAGCCAGAAGTCAGAAGACAGGTGAGTAGGAGAAGATCAGAAGACTTCAGTGCCGGCTTTGAGGTAACGCACAGCGGCCGCGCTGCGCGCCATGCTCCCACACACACAGCGGCACTACAGGGTGCGGGGGGGGGGGGGGCGCCCTGGGCAGCATAAAATCCTAATTTTGAGACTGGCTATGTGGTATTTAAGTGCCTAGGCACTAAATCCGGACCACTGCCGGTATAAATAATTTAGAAAATAGCGGGGCTGAAGCGCGCCATTAAGAGGGCGTGTCTAAGCCCTCACAGCTCTCATCAGTGCCATTTTCTCTTCACAGAGCTGCAGAGACGCTGGTCCTTCCTCAACACTGCTGTATCAAGTAACAGGTTGCAAAACGTGGGGGGCACAGTTAATTGGGTGCTGGATTAATGATATAAAAGCGCTAACAGGTCTGAGGCATTATATAAAGTTTCAGAACCGGGATAGGCGCTGGGTTGTGAGCTGGCACACTCCCTCTGTGTTTCTCTGACAGGCTTTACTGTGGGCCTGTCCTCTATATGCCCAGTGTGTTTGTGGTGTCGGTACACATGTGTCGGCATGTCTGAGGCTGAGTGCTCTTCCCAGGAGGAGACTGGATTAGGGAAAGAAACGACTGAGGGAGTGACCCTGTCGGCACCGTCGACGCCTGATTGGGCGTTTAAAGACGTGTTACATATCCTGGAGGACCCTGCTGTTCCTGATACAAGGGTCTGTATGTTTAAAGGAAAGTAACCTGAGGTGACGTTTCCTCCCTCTCATGAACTGAACGCTCTTTTTGAAAAGGTTTGGGAAAATCCTGATAAGTTTTAGATTCCCAAGAGAATTCCGGTGGCATATCCGTTCCCCTCTGGGTATAGGGAAAAGTGGGAGTCACCCCCCACTGTGGACAAAGCTCTATCACGACTGTCCAAAAAGGTGGCGCTTCTGTCTCCTGACACGGCAGCCCTAAAGGAACCTGCGGATCGTAAGCAGGAAAATACATTGAAATCCATTTATGTCACTACGGGTACGCTACTCAGACCTGCAGTTGCTTCGGTGTGGGTGAGTAGCGCTATTGAAAAGTGGGCAGATAACGTCATCTGAGTTAGATTCCCTGGATAGGGATAGCATTCTTTTGACACTCGGTCATATCAGGGATGCTGCAGCCTACCTTAAGGAAGCTGCGAGGGACATTGGCCTTTTGGGATCAAGGACCAATGCCATGGCAGTATCAGCTAGAATAGCATTGTGGATTCATCAATGGAATGCTGATGCTGACTCTAAGAAGGCTATGGAGTTCTGCCGTATAAAGGTGGTGTCTTGTTTGGTGACGGCCTCGCTGACCTGGTATCTACGGTTACCGCGGGGTAAGTCAACCTTTTTACCTTATGTTCCTTCACAACAAAAGAAAACGCACCACTATCAGATGCAGTCCTTTCGGCCCTATAAATACAAAAGAGGATAAGGGTCTTCCTTCCTTGCTTCTAGAGGAAGAGGAAAGGGAAAAAGGTCACCGGCTGTGGCAGATTACCAAGAGCAGAAGTCCTCTCCGGCTTCTACCAAATCCACCGCATGACGCTGGGACTCCTCTGCGGGAGTCCGCACCAGTGGGGGCACGTCTCCGACTCTTCAGTCATTCGGCCCTAGACCCATGGGTATTAGAAATAGTGTCCCAAGGGTAGAAGCTGGAATTTCAAGATGTGCCCCCTCGACGATTTTTCAAATCAGCCTTACCAGTTTCTCTTCAGGACAGGGAGGTGGTATGCGGTGCTATACAAAAGCTATGTCAAAATCAAGTCATTGTCACAGTACCCCCGTCACAACAGGGAGAAGGTTTTTATTCGAGCCTGTTCGTGGTCCTGAAGCCGGACGGCTTGGTCAGACCAATTCTGAACTTAAAATCCCTCAATTTCTATCTAAGAAAATTCAAATTCAAGATGGAGTCTCTCCGAGCAGTGATCTCCAGTCTGGAGGAAGGGGATTTTATGGTGTCGGTCGACATAAAGGATGCCTACTTACACGTCCCCATATATCCTCCACATCAGGCTTACCTGAGGTTTGCCGTTCAGCATTGTCATTACCAATTTCAGACGTTGCCGTTTGGTCTGTCCACGGCTCCGAGGGTTTTCACCAAAGTTATGGCGGAAATGATGGTTCTCCTGCGCGAGCAAGGAGTCACAATTATCCCATACCTAGACGATCTCCTAATAAAAGCGAGGGCCAAGGAACAATTACTGCAGAGCATGACGCTCTCCCTGACAATTCTGCAACAACATGGTTGGCTCCTAAACTTGCCAAAATCAAAGTTGGTTCTGACGACAAGGCTGTCGTTCTTGGGTATGATTCTGGACACGGAATTACAGAGTTTTTCTTCCAGTGAAAAAGGCTCTGTAAATCAGAACCTGGTCAAACAGATTCTGAAGCCAGCAAGGAGTGTCGATTCATCAATGCACTCGGTTGCTAGGGAAGATGGTGGTGGCCTACGAAGCCATTCAGTTTGGCAGATTCCAAAGTGTTTCAGTGGGACCTGCACATCCACCGACAGATAATCCTGTCTTCCAAGACCAGAATCTCACTCCTGTGGTGGCTGCACAGCTCTCACCTCCTAGAGGGACGCAGATTCGGGATCCAGGACTGGATCCTGATGACCACGGATGCGAGTCTCCGAGGCTGGGGTGCAGTCACACAGGGGGAAAATTTCCCGGGAAAATGGTCAAGCTTGTCTACACATAAACATTCTGGAATTAAGGGCCTTCTACAAGCGGTACATCTTCGCGATCTGCCCGTCTTGATTCAGTCGGACAACATAACAGCAGTGGCGTACGTAAACCGCCAGGGCGGAACGAAGAGCAGAGCGGTAATGGCAGAAACCACAAAAGTTCTCCGCTGGGCGGAAAGGCATGTAAGCACTCTGTCAGCGGTCTTCATTCCAGGTGTGGACAACTGGGAAGCAGACTTCCTCAGCAGACACTATCTCCATCCAGGAGAGTGGGGTCTTCATCAAGAGGTCTTTGCAGAAGTGACAAGTCATTGGGGAATTCCTCAAATAGACATGATGGCGTCTCGCCTCAACAAGAAACTTCCGAGATATTGTTCCAGGTCGAGGGACCCTCAGGCAAATAGCGTGGACGCCCTAGTGACACCGTGGGTGCTTCAGTCAGTATATGTGTTCCCTCCGATTCCACTCATTCCAAAAGTGATAAAGATCATAAGAAGAACAGGGGTTCATGCAATCCTCATTGTTCCAGACTGGCCAAGGAGGGCCTGGTATCCATATCTTCAGGAATTGCTTATAGGAGATCCCTGGCCTCTTCCTCTACGAGAGGATCTGTTACAGCAGGGGCCGTGCGTGTACCAAGACTTACCTCGGCTTCGTTTGACGGCTTGGAGGTTGAACGCAGGATCCTAGCCCGAAAGGGTATTCCCGGTGAAGTAATTCCCACACTGCTTCAGGCTAGAAAAGAGGTAACGGCGAAACATTATCACCGTATTTGGAGAAAATATGTGTCTTGGTGTGAATCCAAGGAGGCTCCTACGGAAGAATTTCAGCTGGCCCGTTTTCTCCATTTTCCTCAAGCAGGGGTGGATGCTGGCCTAAAATTAGGCTCAATTAAAATACAAATTTCGGCCTTCTCAATTTTCTTTCAAAAATAATTTGCTTCCCTTCCGGAAGTTCAGACTTTCGTGAAAGGCGTGCTGCACATCCAACCTCCCTTTGTGCCCCCGGTGGCACCATGGGATCTTAACGTGGTGTTGCAGTTCCTGCAATCTCATTGGTTTGAACCTTTACGTAAGGTAGAGTTGAATTACGTCACTTGGAAAGTGATCATGCTGTTGGCCTTGGCCTCTGCAAGGCGGGTGTCTGAATTGGCAGCTTTGTCTCACAAGAGCCCCTATTTGATCTTCCATGAAGATAGAGTGGAGTTGAGAACTCGTTAGCAATTTCTGCCAAAAGTGACGTTATCGTTTCACATGAACCAACCTATTGTGGTGCCAGTGGCTACTGACGCCTTAGAGGAATCGAAGTCTCTAGATGTAGTCAGAGCTTTGAAAATTTATGTAGCCAGAACGGCTCAGATTAAGAAAACGGAGGCTCTGTTTATCATGTATGATCCCAACAAGATTGGAGCTCCTGCTTCCAAGCAGACTATTGCACGCTGGATCTGTAATACGATTCGGCAGGCTCATTCTACGGCTGGATTACCATTACCGAAGTCAGTGAAGGCCCATTCTACCAGAAAGGTGGGCTCATCCTGGGCGGCTGCCCGGGGGGTCTCGGCATTACAGCTATGCCGAGCAGCTACTTGGTCGGGATCCAACACTTTTACAAAGTTTTACAAGTTTGATACCCTAGATAAGGAAGATCTCTTGTTTGGTCAATCTGTGCTGCACAGTCATCCGCACTCTCCCGCCCGTTCTTGAGCTTTGGTATAAACCCCATGGTTCTTGAAGTGTCCCCAGCATCCTCTAGGACGTAGGAGAAAATAGGATTTTAATACCTACCGGTAAATCCTTTTCTCTTAGTCTGTAGAGGATGCTGGGCGCCCGTCCCAGTGCGTACTGTATCTGCAGTTATTGGTTATGGTTACACACATGTTGTGTTGCGTTTATAGGCAGCCTGTTACTGTCATTATTCATGCCGTTGTATGCGTTGGGTTGAATGCCATGTTGTACGGCATGCTTGAGGTGTGAGCTGGTATGTATCTCACCTTAGTTTAAATCAAAATAAATCCTTTTTCCTCTAAATGTCCGTCTCCCTGGGCACAGTTCCTATAACTGGAGTCTGGAGGAGGGGCATAGAGGGAGGAGCCAGTTCACGCCCCCTTTTAAAGTCTTAAAGTGCCCATGTCTCCTGCGGATCCCGTCTATACCCCATGGTTCTTGAAGTGTCCCCAGCATCCTCTACGGACTAAGAGAAAAGGATTTACCGGTAGGTATTAAAATCCTATTTTTTCGGGGGAAGAACTTGTATCAGGGTTGGCTGGTTTAAACAAAATGTTGTGGGGTTTTTTTTTTTAAACAAACCACTCTGGGTCTTTTTTATTATGCTGTGACTACAGCCACAAAGCCATGACTTATTAAAAAAAGACTATTATAAGGAAATACCCCCTGCTGCAATTCCACATTCTTGTTGCTTGTGGTTTTCTTTCGAGTGAGCTGAACCAATGCAGTAAATTCACACACACAAGAGATATAGGGTGGGTGAGCAAGATCAGAGAGGTACTAAATCTACTTAGCATTAGCTAAGACTCCTCAAACTCCTCCCCTAACAATCCTGTAGGACAGGAGAAAACCACAACATTCTCAATCTTAAAGAGTATACAACTCCAACACATTAAAGAGGCAATGCACAGTGAATAGTGTAATCTTCATGTTCATTTCAATTAAAATCCTTCAGTCCTATTGAGATGTATATTGTATGTTTTAATATGTTTAGTCTATCTACATATATTCAGATGCAATAGAAATAATAAGCAATAAAAAAATCGGTTTTATTAAAATATTTAAAAATAATTCAAAAACGAATAACTTTGGATTTCTAATTTTAAAAAGCATTAAAACATGGTTGATAATTTTTTATAATATTTGACTCCAATCATAAAAAAATTAAGTGGTGTCTGGTATTTAGTATCCCAGGAAAGCAGCGTGAGACTGTAAAATATTGGGGGTAATTCCAAGTTGATCGCTGCAGGAATTTTGTTAGCAGTTGGGCAAAACCATGTGCACTGCAGGGGAGGCAGATTTAACATGTGCAGAGAGAGTTAGATTTGGATGTGGTGTGTTCAATCTGCAATCTAATTTGCAGTGTAAAAATAGAGCAGCCAGTATTTACCCTGCACAGAAATTAAATAACCCACCCAAATCTAACTCTTTCTGCACATGTTATATCTGCCTCCCCTGCAGTGCATATGGTTTTGCCCAACTGCTAACAAAATTCCTGCTGCGATCAACTTGGAATTACCCCCATAATTGTTAGAGAAAGACATTAGCAGCTAAAGACCCCGTGCCAAAGGAAATGGGACGTCTCTGTATTGTGCTGCATTTTTTTTATTTAGAAGGTGATGAAACCACTAATAAAATCTCCTGTTTAGAGATCACGCCCTCTCCCGTTTAGTATTTTGAGTATGTTTTGATGCATTTTGAGAATACACCATTTTCTGCTACAGTTTTTTTTTTTACTAAGATTAGCACTACTACATCACCCCTCTTTTTATCTTCTATAGGTGAGAGGTGCAGATCCTCTCCTGGGATTGCTGTTGACCTAGCAGCCAATAACCTGTTTTCACACAGTGCACTTTTAAATGCTACACAGAACTGTATGAGAACCTCTACGGCAGCGGTGGGGAACCTGCGGTTCTCCAGCTGTTGCTGAACTACACATCCCAGCATGCCTTGCAACCATGGCCAAATAGCAAAACTGTAACAGGGCATGCTGGTATGTGTAGTTCAACAACAGCTGGAGGGCAAAAGGTTCCCCACCCCTGCTCTACGGGCTGAATGTGGTCTGTCTGCTCTATAGAATGGACTAAAGGTGGGCCTCTACCCTATAGAATGGACTAAAGGTGGGCCTCTACCCTACAGAATGGACTAAAGAAGGGCCATCAGGTGCTGGAAAGGGGGAGGGGTCACAGACAAACAGATGGGGGGGGGGATTGCAAATCCCACCCCTACATATCTTTTCAGCACACTAAAAAATTACCTGTAACCGTACCTAAACCTATCTGGTAATAGTAATTCAGAGAAGTAGTCACACATGTTTAGCTGCTGAGCCACTTCAAGGCTTCTCCGATGTCAGCAGTCCTAACACTACATAATAGCAGTGCCCACATGCTTTAGTGTGCTGAAGGGAAATGTAGGGGTGGGATTTGCAAACCCCCCCCCCCTGTCTGTGACCCCTCCGCCTTTGCAGCACCTGATGCATAATTATCTCCAGAAATGATAGAGCATTTACCATTGTTTGTCTGCGGACAATGGCCCTCATTCTGAGTTGTTCGCTTGCTAGCTGCTTTTAGCAGCATTGCTCACGCTAAGCTGCCACCCTCTGGGAGTGTATCTTAGCTTAGCAGAATTGCGAATGAAAGATTTGCAAATTGCGAATAGAAATTTCTTAGCAGTTTCTGAGTAGCTCGAGACTTACTCTGCCACTGCGATCAGTTCAGTCCGTTTCGTTCCTGGTTTGACGTCACAAACACACCCAGCGTTTGCCCAGGCACTCCTGCGTTTTTCCCAGAAACGGCAGCGTTTTTTCGCACACACCCATAAAACGGCCAGTTTCCGCCCAGAAACACCCACTTCCTGTCAATTGCACTCCGATCACCAGAACAAAGAAAAATCCTCGTAATGCCGTCAGTAAAATACCTAACTGTTGAGTAAAATAACTAAGCACATGCGCTCTGCGAACATTGCGCATGCGCAGTAAGCGACTAATCGCAATATAGAGAAAATCGGCAACGAGCGAACAACTCGGAATGAAGGCCAATGTCAGCTCCTCGTGGTAGTAAAAGTCCAGCATTTGTTAATTCCTGGACCTTTAATTAAACTTCCTGCGCTCTGCCTCTCTTCCATTTGCGTTTATTGACATCTCATTGCGCTATGGGCCTGATGCAGAGTGCTATGCTAACGCAATTGCAATTTTCTAAGCTGCGGAACTGTTACTGTTAGCAAGTGACGCTGCCGCCCAGAAAGTGAAAGAGACGCCAAATTCCTTTGCACTTGCGTACACATTCGCAGCCTGACTGCAAAAATGAGGAACATCGACCAAGTAAGTCTATGGCTACCCAGACTGGACGCTGCAGGCGCCATGTTTCTCTGCGTACATGATCGCAGCTGACACACCCTGAAAACGTCCGCGACATGCCTGCATTTTTGATGCCACTCTAAATCAGGCCCTATAAGGCAATGCCCCTTTTACAGAGTATTCAACCCCGTGGCTGGTTGCCGCGCCGGAGCAGTCCCAGTAGTGGGGATTTCCCCGTACGTCAATCCCCAAAGTCGTACTGAACCTCGCAAGTCTACTAGCTGGTAAAGTCTGCGAGAAAAAAAGTCAAAATTGAGTTAGCGTGTGGGAAAATACCCATTCATTCCACAGTTTACGCGGAATCAGTGGGTTTCCGTGCCCGAATCCCGATATTTAGGCACGGGGCAAAGGCTATTTAATTGAATAGCCTTTCGCCGCACCACAGGGATTTTATCTGGCAATTAGCTGTGGGGTAACCCCGTAGCTAATTGAATACCCCTGTTATACCCCTTTCAGACAGAGAAAACCCGGTAATTTCCCGGCTCCTGAAGGGTCGACCCGGGATTTTTTTCTGTCTGAAAGGGTCAACACGGGACTGAGTTCCCGGGAATTCGACCCAGGAATTTACCTGGATTTTTCCCGGGTCTTACACGGGTTGCCGGCTGTCTGAAAGGGTCCGACCCGGGATTTTAGAAACTGGTCGAGGCTGACAGCGCTTATTGGCTGAGCTGACAGGGCACTGGCGATTGGCTGAGCAGCAGGGTCTCTCTGATTGGCTGAGCGGCGTGGCACTGGCATCTGAGGTCATCATTATGCTGCAGCAAATACCTCCTGCGCAAATGAGACCCTTGTGGGCTTGTTACGCTGTGGGCATGGTGGCGCGCTACACGCGCCACGCTATCTATTCTACTTCCAGGGGGGTCGTGGACCACCAAGAGGGAGAAAAAGGGTCTGTATGCCGGCTGTCGGGGATTCCGGCGCCGGTATACTGGGCGCCGGGATCCCGAGAGCCGGCAAACTGAAGACCACCCGATCAGTCACCACCCACTTTCATGACCTCATCTCTGTGTGCCATAAAAACAGTCCATTTTTTATGATACACAAGTCTATTGCAAGGCTGACACGGGTTCTGTCTGAAAGGGGTCAACCCGGGAATTTACCGGGTTTTTTGTGCTGTGTGAAAGGGGGTAAGGGACTGTAACCCGGGTTTTTCCCGGGAACACAAACCTGTGAAAAATCCGTGTTTTTGAGATTTTTCTGTCTGAAAGTGGTTTAAGTAACCTGCAACCCGACTACCTGTTTTGGGTTGACAAGCCCTCCTGTTTAACTTGCATGCAAAGTCATCTTATCTTGTTACTAGTTAGTGTATCACTTATTATGCTGTCACCTGGCTGCCTATCGTGCAAACGAATCCGCTTTGTCATTCGTGTCCAATGCTGTATTCTAGTAGCAGAAAGACATAGCACCGCCTTCAGGCTAGCGAGGCGGAATAAAAAAATCGCAGGTCAGCCCGCGCAATTGACAGAAAAACCTGTTTAAGGTGCATTTCTTATATGGTGTAGGTACAGAAAGTGGATTTGGGTGGGTTATATTGTTTCTGTGCAGGGTAAATACTGGCTGCTTTATTTTTACACTGCAATCAAGATTTCAGTTTGAACACACCCCAACCAAATCTAACTCTCTCTGCACATGTTACGTCTGCCCCACCTGCAGTGCACATGGTATTGCCCATCTGCTAACAAAAATCAGCTTATGGGTATTTATATGCTACATCTATCCCTGGACGCAAAGAAAATAAATGAGTTGTACAAATGTGCGGGTGCAATTTTAGAAATAAGATCAAAACAAAAACACGGCTGTCACCTCTGCCTTGGAAATTCTTGGAAAACCTTCTCCTACTAGGGCGTCTGTCTCGGGGTGTGTACTCTCATATGGAGCCTACACCCTACATCTCACTGCACTGTTGTGCATACTTGCCTACTTATGAAAAAGCATTTCAGGGAGATGTGACAGTAACATCTACCAGCGCGGACGCATACTGCTACATCTGAGAGGCGTGTCATGCACATGACTTACATCCAAATGTAAATGAGCCCTAAAGTTAGTAAGATCTACTTGTTAAAGAGAAAAGACTCTGATATTTTACAGGATTTGTTTGTGTATTGTGTGTTACAAGAGGTTCCAAATACTGTAAGTGGCCACAAGAAACCTTATTTAAAATGTATGTAGCCATAGCATACCTCCCAACATGACCCTCTCCAGGAGGGACACAATGCTCTGCTTCTGGACTTTTCTCTTAATTTATGATTGCCGGCACCTGTGTTGAACAGGTTAATGAATAAGAAAGGTGTTTTAGCACAGGTGATGGCAATCATAGAGTAAGAGGGAAGTCCAGGAGCAGAGCATTCTGTCCCTCCTGGAGAGGGTCATGTTGGGAGGTATGGCCATAGGGATCATTGCATACCTCCCAACATGACCCTCTCCAGGAGGGACACAATGCTCTGCTTCTGGACTTCCCCCTTCATTTATGAGAGACATCACCTGTGCTGAAACACCTTTCTTATCCATTAACCTGTTCAAAACAGGTGTCTGCAATCATGAATTAAGAGAAAAGTCCAGAAGCAGAGCATTGTGTCCCTCCTGGAGAAGGTCATGTTGGGAGGTATGTCATTGTGCCTTATAACCAATGCAGGGAAATGGCCCTGATGATCCCAGTTGAATGGTATGTACAGTATCTCTGATTTCTCTTTCTCCACCAAGAAAGTAACGGCTATATAATGTAGGTAAGGTGCAATCAGGGAGATTGCTGGTCTATTCAGGGAGTCTCCTGCAGAATGAGGGAGGATAGGTAACTATGGGGCACATGTACTAAGCAGTGATAAAGGTGGAGAAGTGAGCCAGTGGAGAAGCTGTCCATGGCAACCAATCAGCTGCTCTGTATACTTTTATAGTATGCTAATTATATATGTTACGTCAATGCTGATTGGTAGCCATGGGCAACTTCTCCACTGGCTCACTTCTCCGCTCTTATCACTGCTTAGTAAATGTCCCCCTGTGTCTGTGTGTTACTATCAGTATCTTCTCTGTTTGAGATGTGTTTGTATGTTACTGTGTGTGATTCTCCTCTCACGGTTTCCTCTATGTGTGATGTCTGTGTATAGTATATCTCTGCCTCTCCTTTATATGTTGTCACTCTCTGCCAGTTGTCTATGGGCCTACTTCAGACCTGATCCCAGCAGCAAATTTGTTCTCTAATGGGCAAAACCATGTGCACTGCAGGTGGGGCAGATGTAACATGTGCAGAGAGAGTTAGATTTGGGTGGGTTATATTGTTTCTGTGCAGGGTAAATACTGGCTGCTTTATTTTTACACTGCAAATGCACTGCAGGTGCAACACACCCCACCCAAATCTAACTCTCTCTGCACATGTTACATCTGCCCCAGCCGCACTGCACATGGTTTTGCCCATTAGAGAACAAATTTGCTGCTGCAATCAGGTCTGAATTAGGCCTTTTGTACATTCATAATCTCCCTGGCTGCAATAACTAACTATGCAGAGATCAATATCATTGCTCTTTGTCCCTGCCTGTGCACCCACCAACTAGAACTATCAGTACTGTCTAATCTGTGTGTAACACTCACTCCTGCCTTTCCTGTATGTACTGCTCACGTATGTCTGTCCTACAGTATATGTACCGCTCACTCCCGCCTGTCCCTTCTGTACCGCTCACTCCCGCCTGTCCCTTCTGTACCGCTCACTCCTGCCTGTCCTTCTGTACCACTCACTCCTGCCTGTCCTTCTGTACCACTCACTCCTGCCTGTCCTTCTGTACTGCTCACTCCTGCCTGTCCTGTCTGTACTGCTCACTCCTGCCTGTCCTGTCTGTACTGCTCACTCCTGCCTGTCCTGTCTGTACCGCTCACTCCTGCCTGTCCTTCTGTACCACTCACTCCTGCCTGTCCTTCTGTACCACTCACTCCTGCCTGTCCTTCTGTACCACTCACTCCTGCCTGTCCTTCTGTACCACTCACTCCTGCCTATCCCGTCTGTACCACTCACTCCTGCCTGTCCCGTCTGTACCGCTCACTCCTGCCTCTCCCTTCTGTACCGCTCGCTCCTGCCTCTCCCGTCTGTACCACTCACTCCTGCCTGTCCCGTCTGTACCACTCACTCCTGCCTGTCCCGTCTGTACCACTCACTCCTGCCTGTCCCGTCTGTACCACTCACTCCTGCCTCTCCCGTCTGTACCACTCACTCCTGCCTCTCCCGTCTGTACCACTCACTCCTGCCTCTCCCGCCTGTACCGCTCACTCCTGCCTCTCCCGCCTGTACCGCTCACTCCTGCCTGTCCCTTCCTTACCGCTCACTCCTGCCTGTCCTGTCTGTACCGCTCACTCCTGCCTCTCTCGCCTGTACCGCTTACTTCCATCCTCTCCCGCCTGTACTACTCACTCCTGCCTTTTCCGTCTGTACAAATTACTCCCGCCTCTCCCACCTGTAACGCTCACTCCTGCCTGTCCCGTCTGTAACGCTCACTCCCACCTCTCCTGTCTGTACCAATTACTCCTGCCTATCCCTTCCGTACCGCTCACTCCTGCCTCTCCTGTCTGTACCACTCACTTCTGTCTGTACAGCTCACTCCTGCCTGTCCCTTCCGTACCGCTCACTCCTGCCTCTCCTGTCTGTACCACTCACTCCTGTCTGTACCACTCACTCCTGTCTGTACAGCTCACTCCTGCCTGTCCCTTCTGTACCGCTCACTCCTGCCTGTCCCTTCTGTACCGCTCACTCCTGCCTCTCCTGTCTGTACTGCTCACTCCTGCCTCTCCTGTCTGTACAGCTCACTCCTGCCTGTCCCTTCTGTACCGCTCACTCCTGCCTCTCCTGTCTGTACCACTCACTCCTGCCTGTCCCTTCTGTACCGCTCACTCCTGCCTCTCCTGTCTGTACCGCTCACTCCTGCCTCTCCTGTCTGTACCGCTCACTCCTGCCTCTCCTGTATGTACTGCTCACGTATGTCTGTCCTACAGTATATGTACCGCTCACTCATTCTGTACTGCTCACTCCTGCCTCTCCTGTCTGTACCACTCACTCCTGCCTGTCCCTTCTGTACCGCTCACTCCTGCCTCTCCCGTCTGTACCACTCACTCCTGCCTCTCCCGTCTGTACCGCTCACTCCTGCCTCTCCCGTCTGTACCGCTCACTCCTGCCTGTCCCTTCTGTACCGCTCACTCCTGCCTCTCCTGTCTGTACTGCTCACTCCTGCCTCTCCTGTCTGTACTGCTCACTCCTGCCTCTCCTGTCTGTACAGCTCACTCCTGCCTCTCCTGTCTGTACTGCTCACTCCTGCCTGTCCCTTCTGTACCGCTCACTCCTGCCTCTCCTGTCTGTACTGCTCACTCCTGCCTCTCCTGTCTGTACTGCTCACTCCTGCCTCTCCTGTCTGTACTGCTCACTCATGCCTCTCCTGTCTGTACCGCTCACTCCTGCCTCTCCTGTCTGTACCGCTCACTCCTGCCTCTCCTGTCTGTACCGCTCACTCCTGCCTCTCCTGTCTGTACCGCTCACTCCTGCCTCTCCTGTCTGTACCGCTCACTCCTGCCTCTCCTGTCTGTACCGCTCACTCCTGCCTCTCCTGTCTGTACCGCTCACTCCTGCCTCTCCTGTCTGTACCGCTCACTCCTGCCTCTCCTGTCTGTACCGCTCACTCCTGCCTCTCCTGTCTGTACCGCTCACTCCTGCCTCTCCTGTCTGTACCGCTCACTCCTGCCTCTCCTGTCTGTACCGCTCACTCCTGCCTCTCCTGTCTGTACCGCTCACTCCTGCCTCTCCTGTCTGTACCGCTCACTCCTGCCTCTCCTGTCTGTACCGCTCACTCCTGCCTCTCCTGTCTGTACCGCTCACTCCTGCCTCTCCTGTCTGTACCGCTCACTCCTGCCTCTCCTGTCTGTACCGCTCACTCCTGCCTCTCCTGTCTGTACCGCTCACTCCTGCCTCTCCTGTCTGTACCGCTCACTCCTGCCTCTCCTGTCTGTACTGCTCACTCCTGCCTCTCCTGTCTGTACTGCTCACTCCTGCCTCTCCTGTCTGTACTGCTCACTCCTGCCTCTCCTGTCTGTACTGCTCACTCCTGCCTCTCCTGTCTGTACTGCTCACTCCTGCCTCTCCTGTCTGTACTGCTCACTCCTGCCTCTCCTGTCTGTACTGCTCACTCCTGCCTCTCCTGTCTGTACTGCTCACTCCTGCCTCTCCTGTCTGTACTGCTCACTCCTGCCTCTCCTGTCTGTACTGCTCACTCCTGCCTCTCCTGTCTGTACCGCTCACTCCTGCCTCTCCTGTCTGTACCGCTCACTCCTGCCTCTCCTGTCTGTACCGCTCACTCCT
Organism: Pseudophryne corroboree; assembly: GCF_028390025.1. Taxonomy (NCBI): domain Eukaryota; kingdom Metazoa; phylum Chordata; class Amphibia; order Anura; family Myobatrachidae; genus Pseudophryne; species Pseudophryne corroboree. The sequence goes on from NC_086449.1 coordinate 43,529,297, forward strand.
GCCTCTCCTGTCTGTACCGCTCACTCCTGCCTCTCCTGTCTGTACCGCTCACTCCTGCCTCTCCTGTCTGTACCGCTCACTCCTGCCTCTCCTGTCTGTACCGCTCACTCCTGCCTCTCCTGTCTGTACCGCTCACTCCTGCCTCTCCTGTCTGTACCGCTCACTCCTGCCTCTCCTGTCTGTACCGCTCACTCCTGCCTCTCCTGTCTGTACCGCTCACTCCTGCCTCTCCTGTCTGTACCGCTCACTCCTGTCTTTATTGATCACTCCCGCCTATACCACTCACTCCCGCCTCATCCGCCTGTACCGCTCACTGCCGCCTCACCTGCCTGTACCGCTCACTCCTGCCTCTTCCGTCTGTACCATTTACTCCTGCTTCTTCTGTCTGCTCACTTCTGCCTCTCCCATCTGTACCCAGCGACGGATCTAGACTTTTCTTTAGGGGGGGGCGGTTTACTCTTTAATCTTGACTCCTCCCTCTACAGTCCCAACTCCTCCCATCTGCAATCCTAACTCCTCCTCTCTCAATTCTGACTGAACTTTTTGAGTGAGACTGAGATAGAGCTTTGTGATTGTTCTATGTACAAGTGACTGTGCTATGGGGTAATTCTATTTATTAGCCCTAGTACCCACACACCAGCAAGTGAGGGGCAAATGCTCTGTAACCCTTGCTCTCCTGGCTCCTCTGTGCTGCTATAAGCTGCAGCACATCGTTCTGCCTCATGCTCTCCCCGGAGAGCTCTCTTCTGCTCAAAAGTGGGCGTGGCTATGACTGTGTTTGGGGGGGGGGCGGTCGCCCCCTTCGCCCCCCCCCCCAGATCCGGCCCTGTCTGTACCGCTCACTCCCGCCTCACCCGCCTGTACTGCTCACTCCTGCCTCTTCCGTCTGTACCGCTCACTCCTGCCTCTTTCGTCTGTACCGCTCACTCCTGTCTGCTTTGTCTGTACCACGCAGTGGGAGATGTATCAAACCATGGATAGAGATAAAGTACCAATTGAACAGCTCCTAACTAATTTTTCAAACTTAGGGGTAGATTTATTGAGTGATATTTTTGTTATCACTCATAACTAATGTTAAATGGCGCTCCAGCCAATCAGCTCCTCTCATGTGTTTGAAAAATGACAGAAGCTGATTGGCTGGAGCACCATTTATCATTCGGCATGAGTGATAACAAGAATATCACTTGTTAAATTTGCCCCAGCTCCTGTCCATTTTCAAACCCAGCCTGTAACATGGCAGTTAGGAGCTGATTGGCTGGTACTTTACCTCTCTCCACTCTATCTTTCTCCTAGGCTTAGTGCATATTCCCCTATGTACTAAGCCTTGGAGAGAGATAATGTACCAACCAACCAACCAACCAGCTCCTGTCATTTTTTTTTAAAACAGCCTGTAACATGGCAGTTAGGAGCTGATTGGCTGGTACTTTGTCTCTCCAAGGTTTGATACAACTCCCCCTTTTGTACCTCCCATTCATATCACCATTTTCTCCCTTCTCTGTGAGTGAATACTGGTCCTTCTCTCACAGGGTGTTACTGGTTTCACTTGAAGAACAGGAACGGCAAGTTTTGTCCTTCTCCAATCCTCACACCTACACAGTGGTAGTAACACAGGCCCAGCAAGGGGGAGCCTCAGCTGCAGAATAGCATGGTGGATACACACACTCTGGTACAGTGAAGCATCACCGTGTGCCCTCCTCGCTGCTGGCATAGCAAAATGCAGAGTGGCCCCACTTCAGCAGGGCCCAGGGAGTGACAGAAGCCCACACTGGACTTGGCACATGACATTTCATCCATACATTTCTGGGCCTGTACGGTGGTAGGACCTCTACGCCATGGTTCTTCATTACCAGGAGCAGCGTTACGACCATCTCAAAACCCAGTGTCGCCAGCAGAAGCACCTCTTCGAGGACCCAAAGTTCCCAGCCGACGACAGCTCCCTTTACTACAGCAGACGCCCCCCCAGAGTGGTGGAGTGGAAGCGCCCTCAGGTAACATTACCTCAGCTGTTTGAAAAGGTCCGCAGCGGCCCATAGGTTTGTAGCTGTGTAAACGCACCTTTCCCTAACCAGCAAAATGGCTGGAGTGTTATACACTGGTTTGGTCAGGTGACTTTGCGTCAGCCATCCAATCAGTACTCTCGATACACACACAAAACATGGTTGCGGTGGTGTCATTCAGAATTATTGCAAGGGTGGGCCTTTGCATCGGCCCTTGGGTTTGAGCATCTTTTGGACTAGTCGGATCATTTAAGTAGATCTGTTGGCTACATATAGTGGAGGCATGTATTTTGTGGGCTGTACAGAAGTCTCGGTTCACCAAGAATTAGGGATCTATTCATGAAGCAGTGAAAAGTGTGGAGAAGTTAGCCATGGCAACCAATCAGCATTGAAGTAACATTTATAATTTGCATACTATACAATTGTACGGAGCAGCTGATTGGTTGCCATGGGCAACTTGTATACAATTGTACGGAGCAGCTGATTGGTTGCCATGGGCAACTTCTCCACTCTTTTCACTGCTTCATGAATAGACCCCTTTGTGACATCACTGAGGCACGGCACCGGCTCCTAGTGAGCTGAGAGGTGGCATTCTCATGCGATACCTTGTATGCGTTGTGTATAGGTGATTGGGGGGGGGGGCCTTATTATAGCAAACACAGAATATGAGGTAAAAGAAGCTCCCATCAAAGTGGAAAAAATATGGGACTTGCAATTACTGTATATATATGTATATAAACTGCACTGTAAATACAGCCTACACTGCTGCCAGTGGTCCTGGTGATACAATACAATGTTATGATATTAGGTGTATGTACACATGACAGTATATGCCAGCTTAGACCCCATGCACACTTTCTGTGCCTCTCACAGTCTTATAACTGATAATTACTAATAGGATCAGCATGTTCAGTGTTAGAGCTAAACAGCCATCTGGAGGAATGCCAACATACAGTATGAATCACACAGGTACGAACACGGTGATCGCAGTACACTTCTGGTTACTGAACTTTTGGGTTAAATGATAATCACACGCAAGCAGAAAAGAGATTGACACACACACACACTCACACTCACACTCTGGGGTATATTTACTAAAATTCGTATTTTCCCGATTGAGGTTAAAGTTCAATCACGAATGACATCGAAAGTGTAAAGTTGCAACTTTTTGAATTTATTACGACTAATTTACTAAGCTGCCGTATTCTGCATTTTCGTATTTACCGATGTCGATGTCATTCGTATTTTTTTGCAGTGTTTTACATGAGTGACTTGTAAACCACTGCCGACTTTAACACAATGAATCTCGGCCGGATCTGTGAGATCCGTCCTGGGCTTCATTGTGCACCTTTATTAAAATAAAAATCATTGTTAAAATCTTTAAAAAAAAATGCGTGGGGTCCCCCCTCCTAAGCCAAACCAGCCTCGGGCTCTTTGAGCCGGTCCTGGTTGAAAAAATATGGGGGGAAAAGTGACAGGGGTTCCCCCATATTTAAACAACCAGCACCGGGCTCTGGTCCTGGTCCTGGTTCCAAAAATACGGGGGACAAAAAGCGTAGGGGTCCCCCGTATTTTTAAAACCAGCACAGGGCTCCACTAGCCAGGTACATAATGCCACAGCCGGGGGGACACTTTTATATAGGTCCCTGCGGCCCTGGCATTACATCCCCAACTAGTCACCCCTGGCCGGGGTACCCTGGAGGAGTGGGGACCCCTTCAATCAAGGGGTCCCCCCCTCCAGCCATCCAAGGGCCAGGGGTGAAGCCCAAGGCTGCCCCCCCCCCCATCCAAGGGCTGCGGATGGGAGGGCTGATAGCCTTTTTGTCAAAAAATTTATATTGTTTTTAGTAGCAGTACTACAAGTCCCAGCAAGCCTCCCCTGCAAGCTGGTACTTGAAGAACCACAAGTACCAGCATTCGGTGGAAAACCGGGCCCGCTGGTACATGTAGTACTACTACAAAAAAAATACCCCAATAAAAACAGAACACACACACACCTTGAAAGTAAACGTTTTTTTACATATATGCACACCTGTTCTCGATACATACATACTTACCTATGTTCACACGAGGGTCGGTCCTCTTCTCCATGTAGAATCCAAGGGGTACTTGTTGGGAAAATTATACTCACATAATCCAGTGTTGTTGGCTCCTCTTCTGGTCTATTTGTAATCCACGAATTTGGCAAAATAACAAAACGAACACCTGACCACGCACTGAAATGGGCCCCATGTTTTCACATGGGACCCCTTTCCCCGACTGCCAGGAACCTCCCGCCTGACTTCTGTCTAAGAGGGTTCCTTTAGCCAATCAGGATGCGCCACGTCGTGGCCCATTTGAGTGCGTGGTCGGGTGTTCGTTTTGTTATTTTGCACAGTGCTGTTACCCCAGTGAGGGTCTGTCTGGTGTGTACGTGTTTTCTGGGGTCTCTGCCATAACACCGTTTCGGAGCGGTAAGAGGGCTATTAGCGCAATGCAGCTCGGTGCAGCGTAACATCTTAGTACATCCGCGCATTAAACTGATGAACTGACAAGAACAGATACTATACTTGATGTTAGCCAAAAGGCCGAGAAGCGAAATGTGAAGTATCTGTTCTTATCAGGTTAATATCTGATACGCCCCCTCAATTATTGACTTTAGGGTTGAAGTGTGTCCAAAACAGAAGAGTACCTTTCTCCCCACATGTTACGTCTACCCCACCTGCAGTGCAGCGTGGTATTACTAAGGTGCAAAGTTACTTGCTCTTTCTTTCTTTATTCCCAACTCAGAATCAGGCTCTCTGAAAGGCCAAAGGACTGCACCCCGAGCAGCCAGTGCAAATCTTTGGTTGTCGGAAAACCTAGGCATGTGGCAGTAGGAGAGGGATGTGGCAGTAGGTAGGGGGACGTGGCAGTAGGCAGGGAGATACGGAAGTAGGCAGGGAGATACGGAAGTAGGCAGGGGGTACGTGACAGTAGGCAGGGAGATATGGAAGTAGGCAGGGGGTACGTGGCAGTAGGCAGGGAGATGTGGCAGTAGGCAGAGGAATGTGGCAGTAAGCAGAGGAATGTGGCAGTAGGTAGGTGGACGTGGCAGTAGGCAGGGAGATATGGAAGTAGATAGAGGAACATGGCAGGAGGCAGGGGAATGTGGCAGTAGGCAGCGAGATATGGAAGTAGATAGAGGATCATGGCAGTAGGCAGGGAGATGTGGCAGTAGGCAGAAAACGTGGCAGTAGGCAGGGAGATATGGAAGTAGGTAGAGGAACGTGGCAGTAGGCAGGGAGATATGGAAGTAGGTAGAGGAACGTGGCAGTAGGCAGGGAGATATGAAAGTAGACAAGGGAATATGGCAGTAGGCAGAAAACGTGGCAGTAGGCAGGGAGATATGGAAGTAGGTAGAGGAACGTGGCAGTAGGCAGGGAGATATGAAAGTAGACAAGGGAATGTGGCAGTAGGCAGAAAACGTGGCAGTAGGCAGGGAGCTATGGAAGTAGATAGAGGAACATGGCAGTAGGCAGGGGGGACATGGCAGTAGGCAGGGAGATATGGAAGTAGGTAAAGGAACGTGGCAGTAGGCAGGGGAACGTGGCAGTAGGCAGGGGACGTGGCAGTAGGCAGAGGAACGTGACAGTCGACAGGGAGATAGGGAAGTAGACAGGAACATGGCAGTAGGCAGAGGCGTATGGCACTTGTTGGGGCTGCGGCACTAGGCAGAGGAATATGGAAGTAGGGAGATGTGGCAGCAGGCAGAGGGAATTGGCAGTAGGCAGAAGTCTGTGGAAGTGGGCAGAAAGTGACAGGAGGCTTAAAAATGCTGAAACTTCCCACCCAAATTCCTTATATCTAGCATCTTATATTACTTCACCAACAGTGCTACAGGTGACTCTGTATGTAAAGAAGGGAGAAGCACCTCTGAGATTTCGTTGACCATAATTATGCCAATCTTCCTCCCAGGAGCTCGTCCAGTCACCCCGTTTGTTCTCTGATGCGGGTATCAGTCCACGTGACCTACAGCAAGGCAGCCTGGGTAATTGCTGGTTTGTAGCAGCTGTTTCCTGTCTGGCTGGGGATCCATCCATTTGGAAAAAGGTAAATACCTCCACCTGATGGAACAGTAATATGTATCCCTACCCTGGAAGATATAGGGCATTAGGCCGCAGATTTATATATATGGCAGATATACTGCATTACACTATGACTTTCTCTTACGTCCTAGAGGATACTGGGGTCCACATTAGTACCATGGGGTATAGACAGGTCCACTAGGAGCCATGGACACTTTAAGAAATCAACAGTGTGGGCTGGCTCCTCCCTCTATGCCCCTCCTACCAGACTCAGACTAGAAAATGTGCCTCAAGGAGCCGGTCACGCTTTGGAGAGCTCCTGAAGAGTTTTCTACTTTTATTTTCAATGTTTGTTATTTTCAGTCAGGGCTGTTTAGGCAACAGCCTCGCTGCTTCGTGGGACTTAGGGGGGAGAACGGCCCAACTTCCTGAGAGTTAGTGGTCCCGTTTCTCTGCTGACAGGACACTGAGCTCCTGAAGGAGCCATTCGCAAGCCACACCACGGCGCAGCGTACCCTCCCGCTGCACGCCGCTATCCCCTAACAGAGCTGAGTTTTCACTAGTGTCTGTGTCTGTGTCTGTGTCTGTGTCTGTGTCTGTGTCTGTGTCTGTGTGTGTGTGTGTGTGTGTGTGTGTGTGTGTGTGTGTGTGTGTGTGTGTGTGTGTGTGTGGGTGTCCCTTTACAATCATGTCCAGGAACTGTGTGTCTTGTACAGCGGAATGTCTCTCATCTCCTGGGGACTCACTACCCTGTACTCAGGATAGTGTTCACTCCCAGTCCAGTGGGGCTGAACCTCCATGGTTGGCCTCCATTAAAGGGATGATTTCAATTATTTCTCTGACGTCCTAAGTGGATGCTGGGGACTCCGTCAGGACCATGGGGAATAGCAGCTCCGCAGGAGACAGGGCACAAAAGTAAAAGCTTTAGGATCAGGTGGTGTGCACTGGCTCCTCCCCCTATGACCCTCCTCCAAGCCTCAGTTAGGTTTTTGTGCCCGGCTGAGAAGGGTGCAATCTAGGTGGCTCTCCTAAAGAGCTGCTTAGAGTAAAAGTTTTGTTAGGTTTTTTATTTTCAGTGAATCCTGCTGGCAACAGGCTCACTGCAACGAGGGACTTAGGGGAGAAGAAGTGAACTCACCTGCGTGCAGGATGGATTGGCTTCTTAGGCTACTGGACACTAGCTCCAGAGGGACGATCACAGGTACAGCCTGGATGGGTCACCGGAGCCGCGCCGCCGACCCCCTTGCAGATGCTGAAGAGAGAAGAGGTCCAGAAATCGGCGGCTGAAGACTTCCCAGTCTTCTTAAGGTAGCGCACAGCACGGCAGCTGTGCGCCATTGCTCTCAGCACACTTCACACCAACGGTCACTGAGGGTGCAGGGCGCTGGGGGGGGAGCCCTGGGCAGCAATGAAAGTACCTATGCTGGCTAAAAATACATCACATATATCCTCTGGGGCTATATGGATGTATTTAACCCCTGCCAGGTTGTCAGAAAAACGGGAGAAGAAGCCCACCGAAAAGGGGGCGGGGCCTATTCTCCTCAGCACACAGCGCCATTTTCCTACACAGCCCCGCTGCTAGGAAGGCTCCCAGGCTCTCCCCTGCACTGCACTACAGAAACAGGGTTAAAACAGAGAGGGGGGGCATTTTTGTGGCGATATTATTACATATTAAGATGCTATAAGGGAAAACACTTATATAAGGTTGTCCCTGTATAATTATAGCGTTTTGGTGTGTGCTGGCAAACTCTCCCTCTGTCTCCCCAAAGGGCTAGTGGGGTCCTGTCCTCTATCAGAGCATTCCCTGTGTGTGTGCTGTGTGTCGGTACGTGTGTGTCGACATGTATGAGGACGATGTTGGTGAGGAGGCGGAGCAATTGCCTGTAATGGTGATGTCACTCTCTAGGGAGTCGACACCGGAATGGATGGCTTATTTAGGGAATTACGTGATAATGTCAACACGCTGCAAGGTCGGTTGACGACATGAGATGGCCGGCAAACCAATTAGTACCAGGCGTCTAAAACACCGTCAGGGGCTTTAAAACGCCCATTACCTCAGTCGGTCGACACAGACACGGACACTGACTCCAGTGTCGACGGTGAAGAAACAAACGTATTTTCCATTAGGGCCACACGTTACATGTTAAGGGCAATGAAGGAGGTGTTACATATTTCTGATACTACAAGTACCACAAAAAAGGGTATTATGTGGGGTGTGAAAAAACTACCTGTAGTTTTTCCTGAATCAGATAAATTAAAGCGTGGGTTTCCCCCGATAGAAAATTATTGGCGTTATACCCTTTCCCGCCAGAAGTTAGGGCACGTTGGGAAACACCCCCTAGGGTGGATAAGGCGCTCACATGCTTATCAAAACAAGTGGCGTTACCGTCTCCAGATACGGCCGCCCTCAAGGAGCCAGCTGATAGGAGGCTGGAAAATATCCTAAAAAGTATATACACACATACTGGTGTTATACTGCGACCAGCGATCGCCTCAGCCTGGTTGTGCAGTGCTGGGGTGGCTGGGTCGGATTCCCTGACTGAAAATATTGATACCCTTGACAGGGACAGTATTTTATTGACTATAGAGCATTTAAAGGATGCATTTCTATATATGCGAGATGCACAGAGGGATATTTGCACTCTGGCATCAAGAGTAAGTGCGATGTCCATGTCTGCCAGAAGATGTTTATGGACACGACAGTGGTCAGGTGATGCAGATTCCAAACGGCACATGGAAGTATTGCCGTATAAAGGGGAGGAGTTATTTGGGGTCGGTCCATCGGACCTGGTGGCCACGGCAACAGCTGGAAAATCCACCTTTTTTACCCCAAGTCACATCTCAGCAGAAAAAGACACCGTCTTTTCAGCCTCAGTCCTTTCGTCCCCATAAGGGCAAAAGGCCAGTCATATCTGCCCAGGGGTAGAGGAAAGGGAAAAAGACTGCAGCAGGCAGCCCTTCCCAGGAACAGAAGTCCTCCACCGCTTCTGCCAAGTCCTCAGCATGACGCCGGGGCCGTACAAGCGGACTCAGGTGCGGTGCGGGGTCGTCTCAAGAGTTTCAGCGCGCAGTGGGCTCACTCGCAAGTGGACCCCTGGATCCTACAAGTAGTATCCCAGGGGTACAGATTGGAAATTCGAGACGTCTCCCCCTCGAAGGTTCCTGAAGTCTGCTTTACCAACGTCTCCCTCCGACAGGGAGGCAGTACTGGAAACAATTCACAAGCTGTATTCCCAGCAGGTGATAATCAAAGTACCCCTCCTACAACAAGGAAAGGGGTATTATTCCACACTATTTGTGGTACTGAAGCCAGACGGCTCGGTGAGACCTATTCTAAATCTGAAATCTTTGAACACTTACATACAAAGGTTCAAATCAAGATGGAGTCACTCAGAGCAGTGATAGCGAACCTGGAAGAAGGGGACTATATGGTGTCCCTGGACATCAAGGATGCTTACCTCCATGTCCCAATTTGCCCTTCTCACCAAGGGTACCTCAGGTTCGTGGTACAGAACTGTCACTATCAGTTTCAGACGCTGCCGTTTGGATTGTCCACGGCACCCCGGGTCTTTACCAAGGTAATGGCCGAAATGATGATTCTTCTTCAAAGAAAAGGCGTCTTAATTATCCCTTACTTGGACGATCTCCTGATAAGGGCAAGGTCCAGAGAACAGTTGGAGGTGGGAGTAGCACTATCTCAAGTAGTTCTACGACAGCATGGGTGGATTCTAAATATTCCAAAATCGCAGCTGTTTCCGACGACACGTCTGCTGTTCCTAGGGATGATTCTGGACACAGTCCAGAAAAAGGTGTTTCTCCCGGAGGAGAAAACCAGGGAGTTATCCGAGCTAGTTTGGAACCTCCTAGAACCAGGCCAAGTGTCAGTGCATCAATGCACAAGAGTCCTGGGAAAAATGGGGGCTTCTTACGAAGCGATTCCATTCGGCAGATTTCACGCAAGAATTTTTCAGTGGGATCTGCTGGACGAATGGTCCGGATCGCATCTTCAGATGCATCAACGGATAACCCTGTCTCCAAGGACAAGGGTGTCTCTTCTGTGGTGGCTGCAGAGTGCTCATCTACTAGAGGGCAGCAGATTCGGCATTCAGGACTGGGTCCTGGTGACCACGGATGCCAGCCTGAGAGGCTGGGGAGCAGTCACACAGGGAAGAAATTTCCAGGGAGTGTGGTCAAGTCTGGAGACCTCTCTCCACATAAATATACTGGAGCTAAGGGCAATTTACAATGCTCTGAGCCTAGGAAGACCTCTGCTTCAAAGTCAACCGGTGCTGATCCAGTCGGACAACATCACGGCAGTCGCCCACGTAAACAGACAGGGCGGCACAAGAAGCAGGAGGGCAATGGCAGCAAGGATTCTTCGCTGGGCGAAAAATCATGTGATAACACTGTCAGCGTTGTTCATTCCGGGAGTGGACAACTGGGAAGCAGACTTCCTCAGCAGGCACGACCTCCACCCGGGAGTGTGGGGACTTCATCTGGAAGTCTTCCACATGATTGTGAACCGTTGGGAAAGACCAAAGGTGGACATGATGGCGTCCCGTCTGAACAAAAACTGGACAGGTATTGCGCCAGGTCAAGAGACCCTCAGGCAATAGCTGGGACGCTCTGGTAACACCGTGGGTGTACCAGTCGGTGTATGTGTTCCCTCCTCTGCCTCTCATACCCAAGGTACTGAGAATTATAAGACGGAGAGGAGTAAGAACTATACTCGTGGCTCCGGATTGGCCAAGAAGGACTTGGTACCCGGAACTTCAAGAGTTACTAAGAAGGGACTTGCTTCAGCAAGGATCATGTCTGTTCCAAGACTTACCGCGGCTGCGTTTGACGGCATGTCGGTTGAACGCCGGATCCTAAGGGAAAAAGGCATTCCGGAAGAGGTCATCCCTACCCTGGTCAGAGCCAGGAAGGAGGTGACCGCACAACATTATCACCGCATTTGGCGAAAATATGTTGCATGGTGTGAGGCCAGGAAGGCCCCCACGGAGGAATTTCAACTCGGTCGATTCCTGCATTTCCTGCAAACAGGAGTGTCTATGGGCCTCAAATTGGGGTCCATTAAGGTTCAAATTTCGGCCCTGTCGATTTTCTTCCAGAAAGAATTGGCTTCAGTTCCTGAAGTCCAGAAGTTTGTCAAGGGAGTACTGCATATACAACCCCCTTTTGTGCCTCCAGTGGCACTGTGGGATCTCAACGTAGTTCTGGGATTCCTCAAATCACATTGGTTTAAACCGCTCAAATCTGTGGATTTGAAATATCTCACATGGAAAGTGACCATGCTGTTGGCCCTGGCCTCGGCCAGGCGAGTGTCAGAATTAGCGGCTTTGTTTCACAAAAGCCCATATCTGATTGTCCATTCGGACAGGGCAGAGCTGCGGACTCGTCCCCAGTTTCTCCCTAAGGTGGTGTCAGTGTTTCACCTGAACCAGCTTATTGTGGTACCTGCGGCTACTAGGGACTTGGAGGACTCCAAGTTGCTAGATGTTGTCAGGGCCCTGAAAATATATGTTTCCAGGACGGCTGGTGTCAGGAAAACTGACTTGCTGTTATCCTGTATGCACCCAACAAACTGGGTGCTCCTGCTTCTAAGCAGACGATTGCTAGTTGGATGTGTAGTACAATTCAGCTTGCACATTCTGTGGCAGGCCTGCCACAGCCAAAATATGTAAATGCCCATTCCACAAGGAAGGTGGGCTCATCTTGGGCGGCTGCCCGAGGGGTCTCGGCTGTACAACTTTGCCGAGCTGCTACTTGGTCAGGGGCAAACACGTTTGCAAAATTCTACAAATTTGATACTCTGGCTGAGGAGGACCTGGAGTTCTCTCATTCGGTGCTGCAGAGTCATCCGCACTCTCCCGCCCGTTTGGGAGCTTTGGTATAATCCCCATGGTCCTGACGGAGTCCCCAGCATCCACTTAGGACGTCAGAGAAAATAAGAATTTACTTACCGATAATTCTATTTCTCGTAGTCCGTAGTGGATGCTGGGCGCCCATCCCAAGTGCGGATTGTCTGCAATACTTGTACATAGTTATTGTTACAAAAATCGGGTTATTAGTGTCGGGAGCCATCTTTTCAGAGGCTCCGCTGTTATCATGCTGTTAACTGGGTTCAGATCACAGGTTGTACAGTGTGATTGGTGTGGCTGGTATGAGTCTTACCCGGGATTCAAAATCCTTCCTTATTGTGTACGCTCGTCCGGGCACAGTATCCTAACTGAGGCTTGGAGGAGGGTCATAGGGGGAGGAGCCAGTGCACACCACCTGATCCTAAAGCTTTTACTTTTGTGCCCTGTCTCCTGCGGAGCCGCTATTCCCCATGGTCCTGACGGAGTCCCCAGCATCCACTACGGACTACGAGAAATAGAATTATCGGTAAGTAAATTCTTATTTTCTACTAAGATGTCTCATACTGAGAATGAGACAAAATTTTTGCGGCAGTCTATGGATGACCTGATAAATAGAGATTCAGCTCCCATTAGTGATGAGCGGGTTCGGTTCCTCGGAATCCGAACCCCCCCGAACTTCAGCCTTTTTACACGGGTCCGAGGCAGGTTCGAACCTTCCCGCATTGCTCGGCTAACCCGAGCGCGCCCGAACGTCATCATCCCGCTGTCGGATTCTCGCGAGGCTCGAATTCTATCGCAAGACTCGGATTCTATATAAGGAGCCGCGCGTCGCCGCCATTTTCACACGTGCATTGAGATTGATAGGGAGAGGACGTGGCTGGCGTCCTCTCCGTTTATAGAGAAGAGAGTAGAGAGTTAGAGACACTATTTAGTATTTACTAATTTTGGGGAGCATATTAGGACTGGAGTACTACTACTTGCTGATAGTGTGACCATTGACCACCAGTTTAATTAATCCGTTCTCTGCCTGAAAAAAACGATACACAGTGTGACACAGTCACATACCATATCTGTGCTCAGCCTCAGTGTGCTGCATCATCATATGTAATACTGTATATCTGACTGTGCTGAGTGCTCACTGCTCACACAGCTTAATTGTGGGGGAGACTGGGGAGCAGTTAGAGCAGGAGTACATAAATAATATATTTTAAGTACAGTGCACACTTTTGCTGCCAGAGTGCCACACTGCCAGTGTGACTGACCAGTGACCACACTGACCACCAGTATATTGTGATTGTCTGCTTAGGACGGAGTACTACTTGCTGATAGTGTGACCAGTGACCAGTGACCACCACCAGTTTAATTAATCCGTTCTCTGCCTGAAAAAAAAACGATACACAGTGTGACACAGTCACATACCATATCTGTGCTCAGCCCAGTGTGCTGCATCATATGTAATACTGTATATCATTATCTGACTGTGCTGAGTGCTCACTGCTCACACAGCTTAATTGTGGGGGAGACTGGGGAGCAGTTATAGCAGGAGTCAGTGCCGTAACTAGCCATTTTAGCGCTATGTGCAAGAAACGACAGTGGCGCCCTCCCCATGTAAGATAGGGGCAGTGCGCGCCGTAGGCGCGTGTAAAATTTATAGGGGCGTGGCTTCACGGGGAAGGGGCGTGGTCACAAAATAACAGCAATTCATACTACGGTGCACAGTAGTCTACATTATTCAAATTACGCTGCACAGTAGCGCCACTACACCAGGTAGAGCCCCTTTTATACATTACAGCAGACAGCATCCCCCTTTTTACACATTGCGGCAGCCAGGACACCTTTTTACACATTACGGCAGCCAGTCCCCCTTTTTACACATTGCGGCAGCCAGGACCCCTCTTTTCACATTGCGGCAGCCAGGCCCCATTTTTACACATTGCGTCAGCCAGACCCCCTTTTTATACATTGCGGCAGCCAGGCCCCCTTTTTACACATTGCGGCAGCCAGGACCCCTTTTTACACATTGCGGCAGCCAGGACCCCTTTTTACACATTGCGGCAGCCAGGCCCCCTCTTTACACATTGCGGCAGCCAGGCCCCCTCTTTACACATTGCGGCAGCCAGGCCCCCTCTTTACACATTGCGGCAGCCAGGCCCCCTCTTTACACATTGCGGCAGCCAGGCCCCCTTTTTACACATTGCGGCAGTCAGGACCCCTTTTTACACATTGCGGCAGCCAGGCACCCTTTTTACACATTGCGGCAGCCAGGCCCCCTCTTTACACATTGCGGCAGCCAGGCCCCCTTTTTACACATTGTGGCAGCCAGGACCCCATTTTACACATTGTGGCAGCCAGGACCCCTTTTTATACATTGCGGCAGCCAGGACCCCTTTTTACACATTGCGGCAGCCAGGATCCCTCTTTACACATTCCGGCAGCCAGGACCCCATTTTACACATTGCGGCAGCCAGGACCCCATTTTACACATTGCGGCAGCCAGGACCCCCCTTTTTACACATTGCGGCAGCCAGGACCCCTTTTTACACATTGCGGTAGACGGTGTCCCCCTGAGAGAGAGAGAGAGAGAGAAAGAAAGAAAGAGAGAGAGAGAAAAAGAGAGAGAGAGAGGAATATACTTACCTTCTCCCCGCTGACAGGCTCCTCATGCAGCTCCCTCGGTGCAGGCACAGGCAGTGAGATGAGAAGGAGGAGGGAGGGGGAGCAGGGAGCCGCAGCAGCGCTATTTGATTGGTAGTAAGCGCCGCTGCAGCATCCCCCTCTCCTTCTGTATTGCTGCCCGGCGCTGCTATGGATGCTGGGATGCGGTTCCTTCATCCCGGCATCCATAGCAGCGCCGGGCAGCCAATACAGAAGGAGAGGGGGATGCTGTAGCGGCGCTTACTACCAATCAAATAGCGCTGCTGCGGCTCCCTGCTCCCCCTCCCTCCTCCTCCTTGAACCCGGCGCTGGTCTCCTCTCCCTCCAGCCGCGCACGGCGCACACAGAGGCGGCATGTAATGAGTCAATTTGACTCATTACATGCCGCTGACCGTTGCGCCCCCAGGGCAACTGCGCTGTGTGCCAAGCCCACTTGGCATACACGTAGTTACGGCCCTGGCAGGAGTACATATTTTAAGTACAGTGCACACTTTTGCTGCCAGAGTGCCACTGCCAGTGTGACTGACCAGTGACCACTGACCACCAGTATATTGTGATTGTCTGCTGACCACCAGTATATTGTGATTGTCTGCCTGAAAAAGTTAAACACTCGTCGTGTGGTGTTTTTATAAACGAATTCTGCAGACAGTGTCCACTGTCCAGCAGGGGTGTGGTTCGTTTTATCGACCGTGCCTAGGTCGACAATGTTTAGGTCGACCACTATAGGTCGACAGTCACTAGGTCGACATGGATGGAAGGTCGACAGGGTTTCTAGGTCGACATGTGCTAGGTCGACAGGTCTAAAGGTCGACATGAGGATTTTTTTGTTTTGGGTGTCGTTTTCTTCGTAAAGTGACCGGGATCCCAAATTAGCGCACCGCGTCCCCTCGCATGGCTCGCTTTGCTCGCCATGCTTCGGGCATGGTGCCTTCGCTTCGCTCGGCACACTTTACCGTTCCAATCGTAGTCCACATGGATCGTTAAGTATGAAAAAATTGAAATAAAAATTTAAAAAACTCATGTCGACCTTTAGACCTGTCGACCTAGCACATGTCGACCTAGAAACCCCGTCGACCTTCCATCCATGTCGACCTAGTGACTGTCGACCTATAGTGGTCGACCTAAACATTGTCGACCTAGGCACTGTCGATCTTCAGACCGGATCCCGTCCAGCAGGTCCGTCATTACATAATA
This sequence comes from Pseudophryne corroboree, assembly GCF_028390025.1. NCBI lineage: Eukaryota > Metazoa > Chordata > Amphibia > Anura > Myobatrachidae > Pseudophryne > Pseudophryne corroboree. Next base: position 43,545,053 of record NC_086449.1, read on the forward strand.
TATACCTGTCCGGCTGCAGTACTAGTGTGATATATATATATATATTTTAATTTTATCTCATTATCATCCAGTCTATATTAGCAGCAGACACAGTACGGTAGTCCACGGCTGTAGCTACCTCTGTGTCGGCAGTCGCTCGTCCATCCATAATTGTATACCACCTACCCGTGGTTTTTTTTTCTATCTTCTTGATACTAGTAGCTTACTTTAGGAGTCTGCAGTGCTGACAGACAGTGTCCAGCAGGTCCGTCATTACATAATATATACCTGTCCGGCTGCAGTACTAGTGTGATATATATATATTTTTTATTTTTATCTCATTATCATCCAGTCTATATTAGCAGCAGACACAGTACGGTAGTCCATGGCTGTAGCTACCTCTGTGTCGGCAGTCGCTCGTCCATCCATAAGTATACTAGTATCCATCCATCTCCATTGTTTACCTGAGGTGCCTTTTAGTTGTGCCTATTAAAATATGGAGAACAAAAATGTTGAGGTTCCAAAAATAGGGAAAGATCAAGATCAACTTCCACCTCGTGCTGAAGCTGCTGCCACTAGTCATGGCCGAGACGATGAAATTCCATCAACGTCGTCTGCCAAGGCCGATGCCCAATGTCATAGTACAGAGCATGTAAAATCCAAAACACCAAATATCAGTAAAAAAAGGACTCAAAAATCTAAAATAAAATTGTCGGAGGAGAAGCGTAAACTTGCCAATATGCCATTTACCACACGGAGTGGCAAGGAACGGCTGAGGCCCTGGCCTATGTTCATGGCTAGTGGTTCAGCTTCACATGAGGATGGAAGCACTCAGCCTCTCGCTAGAAAAATGAAAAGACTCAAGCTGGCAAAAGCACAGCAAAGAACTGTGCGTTCTTCGAAATCCCAAATCCACAAGGAGAGTCCAATTGTGTCGGTTGCGATGCCTGACCTTCCCAACACTAGACGTGAAGAGCATGCGCCTTCCACCATTTGCACGCCCCCTGCAAGTGCTGGAAGGAGCACCCGCAGTCCAGTTCCTGATAGTCAGATTGAAGATGTCAGTGTTGAAGTACACCAGGATGAGGAGGATATGGGTGTTGCTGGCGCTGGGGAGGAAATTGACAAGGAGGATTCTGATGGTGAGGTGGTTTGTTTAAGTCAGGCACCCGGGGAGACACCTGTTGTCTGTGGGAGGAATAGGGCCATTGACATGCCTGGTGAAAATACCAAAAAAATCAGCTCTTTGGTGTGAAAGTATTTCAACAGAAATGCGGACAACATTTGTCAAGCCGTGTGTTGCCTTTGTCAAGCTGTAATAAGTAGGGGTAAGGACGTTAACCACCTCGGAACATCCTCCCTTATACGTCACCTGCAGCGCATTCATAATAAGTCAGTGACAAGTTCAAAAACTTTGGGCGACAGTGGAAGCAGTCCACTGACCAGTAAATCCCTTCCTCTTGTAACCAAGCTCACGCAACCACCCCACCAACTCCCTCAGTGTCAATTTCCTCCTTCCCCAGGAATGCCAATAGTCCTGCAGGCCATATCACTGGCAATTCTGACGAGTCCTCTCCTGCCTGGGATTCCTCCGATGCATCCTTGCGTGTAACGCCTACTGCTGCTGGCGCTGCTGTTGTTGCTGCTGGGAGTCGATGGTCATCCCAGAGGGGAAGTCGTAAGACCACTTTTACTACTTCCAGCAAGCAATTGACTGTCCAACAGTCCTTTGCGAGGAAGATGAAATATCACAGCAGTCATCCTGCTGCAAAGCGGATAACTGAGGCCTTGGCATCCTGGGCGGTGAGAAACGTGGTTCCGGTATCCATCATTACTGCAGAGCCAACTAGAGACTTGTTGGAGGTACTGTGTCCCCGGTACCAAATACCATCTAGGTTCCATTTCTCTAGGCAGGCGATACCGAAAATGTACACAGACCTCAGAAAAAGAGTCACCAGTGTCCTAAAAAATGCAGCTGTACCCAATGTCCACTTAACCACGGACATGTGGAGCAGGGCAGGGTCAGGACTATATGACTGTGACAGCCCACTGGGTAGATGTATGGACTCCCGCCGCAAGAACAGCAGCGGCGGCACCAGTAGCAGCATCTTGCAAACGCCAACTCTTTCCTAGGCAGGCTACGCTTTGTATCACCGCTTTCCAGAATACGCACACAGCTGAAAACCTCTTACGGCAACTGAGGAAGATCATCGCGGAATGGCTTACCCCAATTGGACTCTCCTGTGGATTTGTGGCATCGGACAACGCCGATTTAATGTGCATTAAATATGGGCAAATTCCAGCACGTCCCATGTTTTGCACATACCTTGAATTTGGTGGTGCAGAATTATTTAAAAAACGAGAGGGGCATGCAAGAGATGCTGTCGGTGGCCAGAAGAATTGCGGGACACTTTCGGCGTACAGGCACCACGTACAGAAGACTGGAGCACCACCAAAAACGCCTGAACCTGCCCTGCCATCATCTGAAGCAAGAAGTGGTAACGAGGTGGAATTCAACCCTATATATGCTTCAGAGGTTGGAGGAGCAGCAAAAGGCCATTCAAGCCTATACAATTGAGCACGATATAGGAGGTGGAATGCACCTGTCTCAAGCGCAGTGGAGAATGATTTCAACGTTGTGCAAGGTTCTGATGCCCTTTGAACTTGCCACACGTGAAGTCAGTTCAGACACTGCCAGCCTGAGTCAGGTCATTCCCCTCATCAGGCTTTTGCAGAAGAAGCTGGAGACATTGAAGGAGGAGCTAACACAGAGCGATTCCGCTAGGCATGTGGGACTTGTGGATGGAGCCCTTAATTCGCTTAACAAGGATTCACGGGTGGTCAATCTGTTGAAATCAGAGCACTACATTTTGGCCACTGTGCTCGATCCTAGATTTAAAACCTACCTTGGATCTCTCTTTCCGGCACACACAAGTCTGCTGGGGTTCAAAGACCTGCTGGTGAGAAAATTGTCAAGTCAAGCGGAACGCGACCTGTCAACATCTCCTCCTTCACATTCTCCCGCAACTGGGGGTGCGAGGAAAAGGCTCAGAATTCCGAGCCCACCCACTGGCGGTGATGCAGGGCAGTCTGGAGCGACTGCTGATGCTGACATCTGGTCCGGACTGAAGGACCTACCAATGATTACGGACATGTCGTCTACTGGCACTGCATATGATTCTCTCCCCATTGAAAGAATGGTGGAGGGTTATATGAGTGATCGCATCCAAGTAGGCACGTCAGACAGTCCGTACTTATACTGGCAGGAAAAAGAGGCAATTTGGAGGCCCTTGCACAAACTGGCTTTATTCTACCTAAGTTGCCCTCCCACAAGTGTGTACTCCGAAAGAGTGTTTAGTGCCGCCGCTCACCTTGTCAGCAATCGGCGTACGAGGTTACTTCCAGAAAATGTGGAGAAGATGATGTTCATTAAAATTAATTATAATCAATTCCTCCGTGGAGACATTGACCAGCAGCAATTGCCTCCACAAAGTACACAGGGAGCTGAGATGGTGGATTCCAGTGGGGACGAATTGATAATCTGTGAGGAGGGGGATGTACACGGTGATATATCGGAGGATGATGATGAGGTGGACATCTTGCATCTGTAGAGCCAGTTTGTGCAAGGAGAGATTAATTGCTTCTTTTTTGGTGGGGGTCCAAACCAACCCGTCATTTCAGTCACAGTCGTGTGGCAGACCCTGTCACTGAAATGATGGGTTGGTTAAAGTGTGCATGTCCTGTTTATACAACATAAGGGTGGGTGGGAGGGCCCAAGGACAATTCCATCTTGCACCTCTTTTTTTCTTTCATTTTTCTTTGCGTCATGTGCTGTTTGGGGAGTGTTTTTTGGAAGGGCCATCCTGCGTGACACTGCAGTGACACTCCTAGATGGGCCAGGTGTTTGTGTCGGCCACTACGGTCGCTTAGCTTACTCACACAGCTACCTCATTGCGCCTCTTTTTTTCTTTGCGTCATGTGCTGTTTGGGGAGTGTTTTTTGGAAGGGACATCCTGCGTGACACTGCAGTGCCACTCCTAGATGGGCCAGGTGTTTGTGTCGGCCACTAGGGTCGCTTAGCTTAGTCATCCAGCGACCTCAGTGCAAATTTTAGGACTAAAAATAATATTGTGAAATGACCCCCAAATTCTATGATTTAAGCTGTTTTTTAGTTTTTTTTTTTTTAAAAACACCCGAATCCAAAACACACCCGAATCCGACAAAAAAAATTCGGTGAGGTTTTGCCAAAACGCGGTCGAACCCAAAACACGACCGCGTAACCGAACCCAAAACCAAAACACAAAACCCGAAAAATTTCAAGTGCACATCTCTAGCTCCCATGCCTGCGCCCCACACTCTCGCCATTTGCTCACAAAAGCGTACTATGGCCCAAATCATGCAGGGTTATACTGATCCTGACACGTCGGATCCAGAGGAGTGTGAAGTGGATGCGAGTGGGGGGGGGGGGATGCTGTCCTGTCACACGGTATACAGGCCCTCATTGAGGCGATCAGATCTGTCCTACATATTCCTGACAAGACTGAAGATGTAGAAGAGGAATCTTATTTTAACACTAAAAGAAATACTTAGCTACTTTCCCCGCTTCAAAGGAATTTAAATGCCCTGTTTGAAGAGATGTGGGCGAACCCTGACAAAAAGTTTCAGATCCCTAAAAGGCTGATGTCTTCCTTTCCCTTTCCTGCGGAAGATAGGAAGAAATGGGAGAACCTGCCGATTGTGGACGCATCAGTGTCCAGGTTGTCGCGTAAGATAGTCTTACCGGTTCCCGAGCCGCGTCCATAAACGACATAGCTGACCGCAAGATTGAGACCACTCTCAAATCTTTATACACTGCGGCTGGGGTGGCCCAGAGACCCACTATTGCTTGTGCATGGATCACTATGGCCATTGTTAAGTGGTCAGGTAACCTAATTGACGGCTTAGATTCCTTACCCAGGGGGGAGATTATTTTACTCCTACAGCATATTCAGGATTCTGCTAACTTTATGGTGGAGGCCTTAAAGGAAATTGGTTTGCTCAACGCACGCACCACTGACATGGCAATGTCAGCACGCAGAGGCTTGTGGCTACACCAGTGGACTGCGGATGCGGATTCCAGGAAAGGCATGGAAAGCCTACCATTCACGGGTGAAGCTTTTTTTTGGAGATGAAAGTCTACATATCTTCCTTCTGCATCAACCCCAGCTAGGAAAACCTACTCTGCTCCAACTCTGAAATCCTTTCGGACAGCAAAATCTAAAGGAAAATCCAAGGGTTCTTCTACAATCTTCCGAGGCGGTGAAAGTAAACCCAGAAATCCAGAAAACCCGCTGCTGCAGATTCTCAGGAACAGACCTCCGGATCTGCTTCCTCAAAGCCTTCAGCATGACGGTGGACCGCACTGCCTGGAAGACAGGCAGGTGGGAGCCCGGTTACGTTATTTCAATCACATATAGGCAACATCATGTCAAGATCTCTGGGTCAAAGAGCTTATCACACAGGGATACAGACTGGAATTTCAGGAACTCCCACCTCCCAGATTCTTCAAATCCAGCTTACCAGCTTCTCCAGAAGCAGGTTTGACTTTGCAGGCAGTGATTCAAAAACTGATACAGACTCAGGTCATTGTTCCAGTTCCACTACACCTACAAAACCAGGGTTATTACTCCAACCTGTTTGTAGTACCGAAAACGGACGGTTCGGTAAGGCCCATTTTAAACCTCAAGTCACTGAACCCGTACTTACGGGTGTTCAAATTCAAGATGGAATCTCTGAGAGCGGTGATATCAGGTCTGGAGGAGGGGGAATTCCTGGTGTCTCTCGACATCAAGGATGCGTACCTTCACTTTCTGATTTGGCCGCCTCATCAGACATAACTAAGGTTTGCCCTGCAGGACTGTCACTACCAGTTTCAGGCCCTGCCATTTGGCCTCTCCATGGAGTTGCTACTGGAAGACCCGTGGCCTCTACCTCTGCGAGAGGATCTTCTGCAACAGGGGCCGTTCGTCTATCAAGATTTACCGTGGCTACGTTTGACGGCATGGAAGTTGAGCGTCAGATTTTAGCCCGGAAAGGCATTCCGAACAAGGTTATTCCAACCCTGATCCAAGTTAGGAAAGGGGTAACTTCTAAACATTACCACCGTATTTGGAAAAAATATGTCTTGTGGTGTGAAAACAGGAAATTTCCTGCAGTGGAATTTCAACTGGGATGTTTTCTCCTCCTTCTACAGTCAGGTGTGGATGTGGGCCTACATTTGGCCTCCTTGAAAGTCCAGATTTCGGCCTTGTCCATTTTCTTCCAGAAACAATTGGCTTCCCTCCCTGAGGTTCAGACGTTCTTGAAGGTGGTTCTGCACATCCAACCGCCCTTTGTTCCTCCCACGGCACTTTGGGATCTTAACGTGGTGTTGCAGTTTCTGCAATTGGACTGGTTTGAACCTTTACAGGAGGCTGACGTTAAGTTTTTTACGTGGAAAACTGTTACACTGTTTCCGCAAGGCGTGTGTCCGAACTGGGGGCGTTGTCTTACAAAAGCCACTATTTGGTTTTTCATGAGGATAGAGCTGAACTCAGAACTCGTCAGCAATTTCTTCCTAAGGTGGTGTCTGCGTTTCATATCAACCAACCTATTGTGGTTCCGGTGCTTACTGACACCTCTGCTACCTCAATGTCCCTGGATGTTGTGAGGGCTTTGAGGATCTACGTGAAGAGGACAGCTCGTCACAGAAAATCTGACTCGCTGTTTGTTCTCTATGATCCCAAGAAGATTGGGTGTCCTGCTTCAAAGCAGTCTATTGCTCGCTGGTTCAGGCTTACTATCCAGCAGGCTTATTCATCGGCAGGATTGCCGGTTCCGAAAGTACAGGCCCACTCTACTAGGTCAGTGGGTTCTTCCTGGGCGGCTGCCCGGGGTGTCTCGACTTTACAGCTCTGCCGAGCAGCTACTTGGTCTCGGTCGAATACGTTTGCTAAGTTCTACAAGTTCGATACTTTGACCAAACTGAAGGTCCTCAGAGACCAATCAGTTCGGCAGGAACCTCGGCACTCTCCCACCCGGTTTGGGAGCTTTGGTACATCCCCATGGTACTAATGTGGACCCTAGTATCCTCTAGGACGTAAGAGAAAATAGGATTTTAATTACCTACCGGTAAATCCTTTTCTCGTAGTCCGTAGAGGATACTGGGCGCCCGCCCAGTGCTTCGTGTTTCCTGCCCTGTTACTTAGTTAAGTAATGTTGCTGGTTCAGCCGTTGCTGTTCCTGTTCAGTTTGGTTAGCATGGCTTTCCTCTTGTTTGTGTGTGCTGGTTCGAATCTCACCACTGTTCAGTTAAATTCTTCTCTCGAAGTATGTCCGTTTTTCTCGGGCACAGTTTCTAGACTGAGTCTGGTAGGAGGGGCATAGAGGGAGGAGCCTGCCCACACTATTGATTTCTTAAAGTGCCCATGGCTCCCAGTGGACCCGTCTATACCCCATGGTACTAATGCTGGGTGGGCCTGGGGCACTTAGGACAGGGGGGCCCTGGTGGAGAGTGTGGGGGAGGGGGGGGAGGGGGGGGGGTGTATATTAGGTTGTGCATACCTCTCAACATGACCCATTTCAGAAGGTACAAAGTGCTCTCTACCTGGACTTCCCTTTTTAATATATGGTTGGCATCAGATGTGTTGAACTATTTAATTGATAAAAAAAGGTATTTCTACAAAAATGATTACAATTATAAATTAAAAGGGAAGTCAAGGTAGAGAGCACTTTGTCCCTCCTGGAATGGGTCATGTTTGGGAGGTATGGGTTGCGTATATTAAATATAAACCAATGGTGTATGTTAGATTTAAACTAATAGTTTAATAAGGCCTGGGTACTGTTTACTCCACCTAATAAAGGGGCAACTATTGTATAATGTTTTCCTGCAGTGGAACAAAGACAAGTTAAGCTTAAAATACACATAGAAAAATAAAATCTATAATTTATATTGCAGAAATGCAATAGCAGCAACCTCTGTACTACTAACACACTGGAAAAGGACTCAGGAGGATGCTCTGTGTGTCTCTCTCTCTCTAGACATGAAGGCTCTCATTAGATAACAGGTTACACAGGACCCTGACACCCAGTCGGGAGGAGAAGTTGGGATCCCTGGGTCACTTACAGCTCTCTCCCCTCTGCTATCTCTCCTCTGGTCAGGATGCTCCATTGTTATCTCTTGAAACCCTGCTCACATTCTGACAGCCTAGTTCTGCTGCTGCACAAGAGGGAGAGCTAGTAATGTCAGTATGCTCTGGCTCGGGGGCCCCTTGACAGAGGGGGGCCCGGGGTACAGTATGCCCTGCATCTTCCCCTTAATCTGGCTATGTACTAATGTGGACCCCAGTATCCTCTACAGACTACGAGAAAAGGATTTCCTGGTAGGTAATTAAAATCCTATTTTCATTGCCACACACATTTTAGTTAGTAAAATATTTGTAAGAAATAGGTGTTAATTAACAACACTCAAAACACAGTGGAATAAAAAATGTGGTTGAGAAGTGCAGTTGTGTGTGTTTTATCCCACATTCCCACCGTAGGTCCAGTTTTGGCAGACTGATTTACTGCAGGTGGCTGAAAATGAGTGGGGTCTATTAGATTAGCTAATGGTCTCATTAGCTAATCTAATGGTCTCTCTATTAGAGTGCTATGGTCTCATAGATTAGCATCATGGTTTGATGGATAAGGGGGGTGGCCTTGGAAATCAGAAGCAGTACTACAGCAGTTGTTGGAGGTGCACAAGCTATGGGGTATAGTGGTCGGGGTAGGGGCTAACTGCACTGTAGTTATTCACAGCCTAGACTGCCACACCCATCCTTTAAGACCCATCTTCATATTATAAAGTCTACTTTTCTCATTGTACTCCCAGGTGATACCTTCTCCCCAGGAGCAAGACTGGCCTCGACCGGGAGGAGCCCCTCACCTTGGGATCTTCAGGTTTCGCTTCTGGCGCTTTGGCCGCTGGCTGGAAGTTGTGATTGATGACCGCCTGCCCACATCTGGGGGGGAGTTACTCTTCTGCAGACCTGGCCGGGATGGCAACGTGTTCTGGTGTTCACTACTTGAAAAAGCTTATGCCAAGTAAGGTTCATCTGACTTCTACTGTGTGTCCTCAAGAATCTGCCTGTGCTTCTGTCTCTTCTCTAACCTAACATCATCTACGTCTTCCACCTATTCGTTGTTCTCTTGCAGGCTCATTGGAAGTTATGAGTCTTTGGATGGGGGAAGTACCGCAGAAGCTCTTATTGACTTCACTGGAGGAGTTTCTGAGGCAATTGACCTTCTTGAAAGGAACTCTGAGACAGAGGAAGAAAAGAAGAAGCTATTCAAGGCTGTGTTGAAGGCTCACTCGCGGGCATCCCTCATCTGCTCTTCCATTAGGGTAAATTTACCTGGTCATCTCTTGTACCTTTTACTTCCTGTCATTTACTCTTCACATTTACCATACGTTCACTGAGAAATTCTGAAGGTTCTCCGTTTCTCCTTATCAGCCAAGTCCAAGTCAGGGGTTTGAAGAGGTCCTCTCCAGCGGCCTGGTAACCGGCCATGCTTACAGCATCACCTCCGTCAAAAGCATAACTCTACACTCAGGGCTCTTATCGCTTTTTCGGACGCATAAGCTGCGCCTTGTTCGCCTGCAAAATCCCTGGGGGAGCGGAGAGTGGAAGGGGCCTTGGAGCGATGGGTAAGAGCTATATACTGATGCAATTTGCAGATAATACAAAGGATCTTTGTGTTCTCCTCTCTATGGGGAAAAAAATATCCTTATAAAGAATTCAAACAAGCAGATTCTGTTTCTGTAGGTCCGAAGAGTGGAAGAAGGTGAGCCGAAGGCAGAAAGAGAAGATGGGGGTCACTGTCAATGACGATGGAGAATTTTGGTAAATATAAACTGAGAAAGAGTCTTAGGAGTAAATTTACTAAGATGGGAGTTCTATTTAACATGGGATGTTCCCCATAGCAGATTCCAGGTATTATCTTCTAAAAGGTGCTAGATAAATGAGAAGTAGAATCTGATTGTTGCTATGAGCAACATCCCATCTTAAATAGAACTCCCATCTTAGTAAATTTACACCTTAGAAGTGTTTCTCCTCCACTTGTCTCCTCAACACTCGGATCTCTCCATTTTCTATATTTTCCTCATTATTTGCTCCACTCTAACTTTTAGCAAAGATGTCTTTTGCATTGTCCCCAGGCACCTCGTTTCTTTTTTGCTGACTCCCCCCTATCTCCACCCTTGCCTCACTTCACCCTTCTGCTCGTCCATCACTCCCCCACTTACCTCTCATGCTCCATTGGCTAGGATGAGCTGGGATGACTTCTGCACTCACTTCACCGATGTCACTGTGTGCCGCCGAGTGAACACTCACCTTCTGAGCTCTCACAAGACGTGGAAAGAGGAGACCGCTTTTTCTGCCTGGAGGCAAAATCCAGACCCTTTGAAGGACAGGAGTGGGGGTTGTCCTAATAACAAGACCACCTACCTACACAACCCTCAGGTACTCGCCTATCACCTTCCTACTCTCCAGTAAGGTACCTTCACAATAGCAGTTACCTGTCGGCGCTTCCTATAGGCAGACATGCAGATGGTCATGTGGGGACTCACCTGCACATCACTCAGACATACCTTCCGTCTGACAACCCGTGAACACATTTAGGGGTCTGTTTCCGGGTTGGAACGAAAATGCCGACGGTCAGACCGACAGCAGCAGGTGCTAAGGAGTCTAACCCTCCCCCTACCCTACCCTAACTCTCCCTTTTAGGTGCCTCACCCTCCTGCAGCCAATCCCCCAACTCCCCCAGGTGGTCCTAAACCTAACCCCCCTCCTTGCTCCCTAACCCCCTGGATGGTGCCTAAACCTAACACCCCCGCCCTGCACCCCTACCCTCCTGCAGCCTAACTCTATCCGCCCCTGGGTGATGCCTAAACCTAACCCTCCCTGCCCTTACCCTAAACCTAACTGTCTCCCTCCTGCAGCCTAACCCCCCCACTGGTGATGCCTAGCCCTAACCCTCCCAGCATCCTAAACGTAAACTCCAACCCCCGCACCCTAACCCTAAGTCCCCTGGGGGTTAACTAAACCTAACCGCCCCCCATCCCTGGAATAGTACTTGCCCTGTCCGCTGTGTTGACGATCGGGATTCCAACGTCAGTATTCCATCATGTTGGGATTCCAGCACCGCAATCTCGACCGCCGGGATGGTAACTGCATCCCCTATTTACTAAGTCGTGAAGAAAGATTAAGTTCCAGCCAATCGACTCCCAACTGTCATGTTACAGGCTGTATATGAAAATGACAGGAGCTGGTTGGTTGGTGCTTTGGGTGTAATTCAGAGTTGATCGCAGCAGCAAATTTGTTAGCAGTTGGGCAAAACCATGTGCAGTGCAGGTGGGGCAGATGTAACATGTGCTGAGAGAGTTAGATTTGGGTGGGGTGTGTTCAAACTGAAATCTAAATTGCAGTGTAAAAATAAAGCAGCCAGTATTTACCCGGCACAGAAACAATATAACCCACCCAAATCTAGCTCTCTCTGCACATGTTACATCTGCCCCACCTGCAGTGCATGTGGTTTTGCCCAACTGCTAACAAATTTGCTGCTACGATCAGGTCTGAATTACCCTCTTTCTACTTTATCTCACTCCAAGGCTTAGTACATTCAGTAGACCCCATATTTCATAAAGTTACACGTCTGCGACAAAGCTCTGCTGAAATAACATATACAGTATCACACAAGCAAGAATAGCAAGAATAGCAATTACTGAAAATACTTGTAATCTTATAGCCTGTAGGTGTTCTTCTAAAGAGACTTATAAAAAGCCATATGATCTTATCTATACCATGCTGTGTCATTTCCAGGCACAAAAGTATATGTAGAAAAGATGAAAAGCGCAGAGCGTTCCTATCTGCAGAGCGCAGTCACGGGTGCAGAGCGACCACAGTTGCTGGGAACTCCCCGTAGGAAATCAGTCATGGACTGATGATATATATATACTTTATATTTGTCCCTTTCTCTATTGCAGTTCTGCTTTGATGTGACATTGGACCACGACTCCGTCCTCATCTCTCTGGAGCAGGAAGATCGGAGGACTCAGCGCAGCGCTGGAGGCGGGGATAACTTGCCTATTGGATTCTTTGTCTTTAAGGTGACGTAGAGTACCAGTGACATCACTAAGAGTACGTAGAGACCCAGTGACATCACTAAGAGTACAGCCTATCCAGTCACTAGGAGCCAGTGACATCACTGAGAATGCAGCCTATCCATTCACTAAGGCCCAGTGACATCACTAAGAGTACAGCCTATCCAGTCACTAGGAGCCAGTGACATCACTAAGAGTACAGCCTATCCCAGTGATGGCTAACCTTGACACTCCAGCTGTTGTTGAGCTACACATCCCAACATCCCCTGCATCAGTTTTAGCATGGCCAAATAGCAAAACTGAAGCAAGGCATGCTGGGATGTGTAGTTCAACAACAGCTGGAGTGTCAAGGTTAGCCATCACTGGCCTATCCAGTCACTAGGAGCCAATGACATCACTGAGAATACAGCCTATCCATTCCTCATGCATAGACCAGTGACATCACTAAGAGTACAGCCTATCCAGTCACTAGGATCCAGTGACATCACTGAGAATACAGCCTATCCATTCCTCATGCATGGACCAGTGACATCACTAAGAGTACAGCCTATCCAGTCATTAGGAGCCAGTGACATCACTGAGAATACAGCCTATCCATTCCTCATGCATGGACCAGTGACATCACTAAGAGTACAGCCTATCCAGTCATTAGGAGCCAGTGACATCACTAAGAGTACAGCCTATCCAGTCACCAGGAGCCAGTGACATCACTGAGAATACAGCCTATTCATTCCTCATGCGTGTACAGTGACATCACTGTAGAATTACATTAAAATTTTACTTCAGTCCACAAATGGCTGTATTCTATAGGCAACAACGATTGCCCACTAAGCTGTACACTACAACACCCTAGAGTATCAGAATTTTGTTCATGGCACCCCTAGGCCAAAAGTTTCTTAGTGAGAGATTTAGAAAGAAATATTAAATTAAGTAAATTGTGTTTATATGTCACTCTTAGGGTCAGTTGTGTGGTGAGGGACAGGATTCACTTCTGTTTGTCTACATATTTTATGATTGGCAGCCACCAGCACTGGTTTTGCTTATTACATTGACCATAAATTTGTTTAATTGGTCCTGGACCACCAACCCAGGGCACTCCAACAAGTGTTCTGAGGCACCCCAGGGTGCCACGGCACAGTTTGAGAACCTCTGCACTACACTGATGTCCATGGGGGGTAATTCTGAGTTGATCGCAGCAGGAATTTTGTTAGCAGTTGGGCAAAACCATGTGCACTGCAGGGTGGGCAGATGTAACATGTGCAGAGAGAGTTAGATTTGGGTGGGGTGTGTCCAAACTGAAATCTAAATTGCAGTGTAAAAATAAAGCAGCCAGTATTTACCCTGCAGAGCAACAGTATAACCCACCAAAATCTAACTCTCTCTGCACATGTTACACCTGCCCCACATGCAGTGCTCATGGGGCCTAATTCAGATGTGTTCGGTCGCTAGCGTTTTTCGCTGCGCATGCGGTTACAAAGCGGACCGTTGTTGTGCACTGGTTCTAGCGAAGAAACCATTTGCATAGCCGTTCGCAAGGAGATTGACGGGAAGAAGGTGTTTGTGGGTGGCAACTGACCGTTTTCTGGGAGTGGTAGGAAAAACGCAGGCGCGTCGAGGCGTTTGCAGAGCGGGTGTCTGACCTCAATTCCGTACTCGAATAGGCTGAAGTGATCGCAGCGGCTGAGTAAGGTCAGAGATACTCAGAAACTGCACAAGCTGTTTTTGTACAGGGCGGCTGCACACGCGTTCGCACACTTGCAAAGCGAAAATACACTCCCCTATAGGTGGCGTCTATCTGTACGCAGCGCTGCAAAAAATAGCTAGCGAGCGAACAGATCTGAATTAGGCCCACGGTTTTGCCCATTAGCTAACAAATTTGCTGCTGCGATCAGATCTGAATTAGGCCCCATCTAAGATGTCCTCTGACAACTATCTCCATGGTGCAGTTGTCAGCACCGCCCACCATCCTGAAAGTTCTGTGATTGGCTGTCTCAGCTGCAGGTTATGCACTGCCACTAATTTGCTTTTCCCTATATTTGTACATTGGTTATTACTTATTTCCTTGTCCTCTCTCCCTGTCAGGTGGAGGTGAATCGCAAATACCGACTACACTGCGTCGCCGCTAAGGCTTCATCCTCTACATATATAAACTCCCGCAGTGTCTTAGTGCACACTGAGTTGCAGGGTGGGCGTTATGTGATCTTGCCCACCACTTTCCAGCCGGGCCAGGCCGGCTCCTTCCTCCTGCGGGTGTATACAGACCGGGCCAGCCACCTAAGGTACAGTATGGAAAATAAACCCAAACGAGACTCATTGCAGTCATATCAGTGGAGATCATTTATGAGGCGAATAACTGCTGCTCTGCAGTACATATGCAGCCTGTGATCCACCATGTGCATCGATTTCCACCAGGGGGAGTAGTTTAATGGGGCAAGATGATGGTGTTTGTGGGCAGTAGTTTGCACTGGAGACGTTTGGCTGAGTTAAGGCTACTGACGGGCAGATTTGTCAAGGCTAGGAGAGAGATAAAGTACCAACCAATCATCTCCTAACTGCCATGTAACAGGCTGTGTTTAAAAGTAGTATAGAGATATATGTACTGGCAGAAGCATGATCACTGCACTCCTGATATACATCCTGTGATGTCATCAGACTGTCAGCTTTCACTACATTGGTTCTGAGTGATCACATGAGCGCAGCAACATCTGCCCACGCCAACAGCTAATTTAAATCATGCCTAAATTCATACGTTACCGCTCAATAAGAGGTGTCACATATACTGCATAAGCATATTTGGGATTTCATTGCGTTGTCCATAGGGAGCTGACGCAAGATGTCCCGGAGCCCTCCTGCCTATCGTTCTGTCTTGGTGTCCCGAGAGTTGTCACTTCTATCACCGTTCACGCAGCGTCCAGCCTGGCGGTGCCCAGCAATGACAGCGGTAAGTCCTTGAACAGTAATATCTTTCGGTTGTATGATACATAAAAGGGAGTTACTCTGATTTCCTTCCTGATAGATCCCGCTGTCTATGTCACGGTTCACTGTGAAGGACATAAGGCGAGGTCACGGACAGTCAAGGGCCGAAACCCAGAGTTCGACCTGAAGGCGGTATTCTACCGAAAGCGGCAAAGCCGACCCCTCATTGTGCAGGTACTGTACTGTTTTCTATCCACCTCTTCTTATTCTTACTGGTATATGGTATGTAGGCTTGTTGTGTATGCTGAAGGTATTACCCCTCAGTGGTATCAAATGTCGGCAGCAGGTCTTGACCGTGGGAGTGTATTCTAGGGGGAAGGGGGTTTTCATTTCCAATGATGTTGGCGTCTATCAGTTGTGAGATCATGATACCTCTAATACATCGGGAAAGGGTACGGCCGGGCATACGTTCTAACGTCTATGTAAACTAAGAGGTAGTTTGGTTGGATATCAAGGGTTCAGGAGTGGATCACTGGGTTACCAGGTAAAGAAAGTCATACAGAGCTGGGGCCTACAGCAGTGTCCAGAGCCCACCACTGCCCATAATATTTATCAGCTGCTTCCTTGGGAGCTGCTAACTGTTGGCATCTCATGAAGAATACCAAGCTACCTTGGCATGTGCCCCAGGTAAAGTCAAGTGGGTCATTACATTCCGCTCCACAAGACAGCCAGTGTCAATCGCCAGCATCACAGAGGGTCCAGCCTGACCCTCTGTCCCTGCCACATGGAAATGAACCATGGTCAAATGGACCTCCATGAAGCTGGGCAACCAGCATTAGACAGGTCGGTTTCTGCTGCTAATTTCTATCCAAATTAAGGAGGAAGATTTATCAAAGGTTGTAGAGAAAGATAAAGTCGACAGAGATAAAGTGCCAACCAATCGGCTCCCAACGGTCATTTTTCAAACAGAGCCTGTAGCATAGCAGTTAGGAGCTGATTGGCTGGTACTTTATCTCTCTCCAAACTTTGATAAATCTCCACCTAAGAGGAAACTTCATGGACAGCCGTGTCCCACTTTAAAGAAAAATAAGAATGTTGTGTCTGTGTTTCAGGTCTGGCTGTCTCGGTGGGCGAGGGACACTCTACTGGGCACCGCGTCCGTTCCTTGTGCTGTGGGAGAGTCCAACCAAACATCTGTCCACAAGCTCCAGAGGAAAGATGGGACCACGTCTGGGTACATCATGACCGTGGCGTCCAGCAGCTCAGACCTCACAGCGCTCTGACTGCTCAGCCTCGTTCTTCTCTCGCTCTCGTCTCTCTCCCTCTCCGCCCACTCTCTCTCTCTCTCTCTTTCTTACACTTTCTTTCTCTCCCCCTCTTTCCTGTTCTGCTATACATTCCCCCAGCACTTCCTCTCCAGCTCACAGGACCTCTCGCCTCCTCTGCCTCAGCATGGTGAGGCTGCTGATTACAGTCGTCTTCCTTCTCGGAGGTACTTGCCCAGGTAAGTGTTTGATGGATGGATAGATGGCTGGTGGGGGAAGGTGGATAGTACAGGCAGAACCATAGAGCCATGAGGGAGGGAGCAGAACCATAGAGGGGGGAACCATAGAACCATAGAGGGAGGGAGCAGAACCATAGAGCCATGAGGGAGACAAGACACTGACATCACACCACTGATATGTCTATTGTGCATACAGGGGTCCTGTCATACATGTGACTTTCCAAGTTCAGATTGTTCCTTGTATATTATATGTACCACCTGGGGGGATGTTGTTACCTGGTGACAGGACTTGGGTGTTGTGGGGGTCTTATATTCTTGTATTGATTAATCCCCTTAAGGACAGATATACCATACAACAGTAACTGAGACGGACGGGTGTCACACAATAAAGCGCAGATGTTTTCCGCGAACCAACGTGCAATTTCCCATCAGTGCACAATTAGCGCAGTCTAACGACAACCAAGCAATACTTACCTGTATCTAATGACTCTGTGATACAGATATCCCGTTCTTCACTTAGGGCGTGATGCTGAGGTAGGTCCAAAACAAATAAGGGGAAAAAACTTTGCACCATGGAAAAACCGTGCTGCACTGCAGGTGGGGCAGATGTAAAGTGCCTCGTAGGTTTCTGCAAAGCTGTCATATTTACTATCTCTGGGTGGAGTTACCCTATAGTAGCCTATAGTAGGCTATGAGATACTATTTTGCACATTTTTACGGGGAGGGAGCCTCTCGGAAGCCCCACCTGTGACGCATATACGGCCAGCGGCCAGAATGTGCCGTCTGCGCTGGCGAACAGAACCAGGAAGCAGGCAAGAGAATTTTTTAGTAAATTCACATGAAAATATTAATCTTCACTAAAAAATATTTATCACATCCGCATTAAATACAGATTGTGATAAATATCCCTTCACGTTGGACGTTCGCTGGGCGGGTGTATGACGTCAAATCCAGACACGAATAGGCTGAAGTGATCGCAAGCGCTGAGTAAGTTCAGAGCTACTCTGAAACTGCACAAACTGTTTTTGCAGAGCTCGGCTGCACAAGCGTTCCCACTTCTGCTAAGCTAAAATACACTCCCCAGTGGGCGGCGGCATAGCGTTTGCACGGCTGCTAAAACTAGCTAGCGAGCAATCAACTTGGAATGACCACCATCATCCAGTGGCTGCTTCCATTCAATGGCTGTGCATGAGTTGTGATTTGTGTATACAAGGTACACACAGGAGTTGTGTTGTTGTGTTGCTGAAATTAATATTGTCCTCCTCATCCTCTACAGTACAGCTGCCATCTTCCCTGCTTGTCCTGAACTCCACCCAAAGATCCCCCGACTCCTACCTCATCTCATGCAACACCCAGGTCCCGGAGGAACGGGTGACTCAGGTACACTGGAAGGCGCGACACAGCGATGGAACATACAGTGTCATCGCTGTACAGAACCCACACTGGGGGAACGCCACACAGCTCCCTTACCATGAGGTGGTGAAACTGCACAAGTTGGACGCCACAACATATGCCGTGGAGATGACCGTGGTGGAGAACGTGGTGTGTTGTGAAGTGGTCACTTATCCCTCAGGAAAGGTCCACGAGAAATGCCTTACCATCGAAGAAGATTTAGGTGAGATGGCCCATATTAAGTGACCTGTGTGCAAATCACAGTACTCTGGAGAACTGCATAAGTGGCTCTTTATTACTAGCTGCAGTCCTGCTTAACAATGGCTGCAGAGGCACTTCCTGTATGGCAAACACTTCCTGTAGAACATAGTGGATGGAAATTATGTAATTTCCGCCATCCACATACAGCATACATCTACAGCGCACATCCCACTTTCTCTAGTAGGTTGCGTTTGGAGACACAGGAAGTATAACATGGAAAGGTACAAAAAAGGGTGAAAACAAACAACAATGACAATATATATTATAATATAGACTAAGGGAAAAGATAACAAAAGAACATGACCTGTATCTATGAGACACAATCTAATATTAAAAAACAACACTGCCCAGAACCAAAAATGTTGTGTTCAGGGTAGGGGAGAGGGGTGTGGGGTGTTTGACAAGGTTCCGGTATGAATAGTCGACCATGTTATGGTCGACAGTCATTAGGTCGACCACTATTGGTAGACATTGACATGGTCGACATGTACACATGGTCGACACATGAAAGGTCGACACATGAAAAGGTTGACATGAGTTTTTTTACTTTTTTGGGTGTCGTTTTTTGCGTAAAGTGACTGGGAACCCCAATTAGTGCACCGCGTCCCCTCGCATGGCTCGCTTCGCTCGCCATGCTTCGGGCATGGTGCCTTCGCTCCGCTGCCGCATCGCTCGGCACAGATTACCGTTCCAATCGTAGTCCACGTGGATTGTAAAGTAT
This sequence comes from Pseudophryne corroboree, assembly GCF_028390025.1. Classification (NCBI taxonomy): domain Eukaryota; kingdom Metazoa; phylum Chordata; class Amphibia; order Anura; family Myobatrachidae; genus Pseudophryne; species Pseudophryne corroboree. The sequence continues at coordinate 43,563,983 of NC_086449.1, forward strand.
GGAAAAGTTCCCCAAAAGAAAAAAAAGTTAAAAAACTCATGTCGACCTTTTCATGTGTCGACCATTTTCACGTGTCGACCATGTGTCCATGTCGACCATGTCAATGTCGACCAATAGTGGCCGACCATGTGAACGGATACCGTTTGACAAGATATAATAAAACTGAGCTACTTACCTACCTTCCATGCTCTGTATGCCAGGAATCTATTACATCCCTGCCACTCTCCTCTTCCTATATTGTCTATTTCAAGACAAAGCGGGTGGGAGCGAGGGCCCTTGCCTGCAGGTGATTAGGAAGCCCAAAGTGGGGAGGAATTACAACGTCTCGACTTGTTTCAGCAGGAAGAGTGGGCTGCAGTTTGGGGCCTTTAGTGGGACCTAGGACCGCAGCAGATGTAAAACTTTACTTACAGTACGTCACACTTGTAGATAGCTACTTATGGTATTGCGGTATTTTTTTCTCTTGTATGCCAGTACTATCATCATGAGGGTTTTATCCCTGCATACATTAATATGAAAGTAAGGCTTTACCCAGGATATATGTGTGATATCTGCACCGTGGAGTCGTGGTATTATAATTCCATATTATTACATTAAGCATATTTGTTTGTTTATGTTTCTCCGTCACTGTCTTTCTGTGTGCTGTACTCATATACTGTATGTTGTGGATACCACTTGTGGTTTTTCATCTAAAGAGCACACCTCCCACATGTCCTTTCGGACATTATATATATATATATTTTTATATATTTTTTATATATGTTACACATTCATTTGGCCATTTTCATCCATCCTCTTTGCTCCGCTAATGCACGCCCCGCCTCTCCTGCCTACTGATTACTTCCTTCCCATTCCTGCCTCCAAGATTTCGCACGTGGTGCTCCCTACCACTGGAATTCCCTACCTCTCCCCCTCAGAATCTCCACCTCGCTACAAAACTTCAAAGGGGCTCTCAAGACCCACTTCTTCATCAAACCCAGCCAACTCTCCACCTACCCCTCTGTCAGAGCCCGATTTAGGGAGCTGCCCCGGGGGTCAGTTCCCCGGGCCCCCCGGCCGAAGCTCTGCACCGTTCTACAGGTTGCCGGGGCAGGAGGGATCTACGCTGTACATGCGGCTTCCTCCCCCCTCCTCTCGGGCAGCACGGTCGGGGACTGAGTCAAGCAATCTCCAGCCTTCGCTGCTGCCAGGAGAGATGCTGCTGGCGGCAGAGGCTGGAGATTGCTTGACTCAGTCCCCGACCGTGCTGCCCGGGAGGAGGGGGGAGGAAGCCGCATGCACAGCCGCACTCCTCCCCCGGCAGCGTGGATCCCTCATACCCTGGCAGCCTGGTGTCTTCTCTTCTCCCACTGCTGCAGCGCGGCTCCCGTTGACTGTGACCGCAGGAGGTGAGCAGCGGGGTGGAGGGGGGGGGGGGGACTGTGGGGGCTGGTGGTCCACTGGGGGGCCCTGCTGTCTTTGGTGCCACGGGCCCCCTGAGGGCTTAATCCGGCCCTGCCCTTTGTTCCATGGTTCCAGTGTACACCATCTGTGTCACCCCGTCTATCTGCCTCTCTAAATACTAAACACTGCTAATCAGAATAATCAGAATACACTCTGCAATATAACATAGAGTAAAATTGAGGTGCTTAGCATAACTTTGTCCCTAACGTTCCTAAGGTTCAAGTCCGGAGTATGGGACCCCCCCCATGCTAGCAAATGCAGGTGCACACTCCAAGTACTAACCACTGCTAAGTGTTTACTACTTGGAATGTGCATCGTTTTTTCTTTTTCTGAGTGGTACTACAAGTTTCAGTATGGTAGCACCTCCCATTATGTTTAGAGTTAGGGTATGTAGTCCAAGCCCCCAAAAACAAAATTATTATATAATGTGTACATGTGGGCATCTTACTAATGTAATACATTTTAGCACTTACGGGCATATTTATTTGTATTAAAAATCGCAATTAAATTGTTATTAGTGAGAGATAATTTTGATTGAATTGACATTGCGATTTCCCTTTAGATCGCACTAATGCATCATTACTCATCTCCCTGCACTCCCCCTGTGTTTATCGCAATTGTGATAGCCCTGGTCTAACCTCGCAGGTGCCCCCTATCTTCAGGAGGAGAGACGGATAGAGCCGAATGTGGGGAAGCCGGGCAATAGGGGGAGATGGAGCTGCAAGGATCTCTGGTTACCGGAGCTGCTGCAGGTGGCGTTGATAACGCAAGGCCGTACATTGGAACAGATCACATTTCCCATTACAATTATAGGAAATGCAATATGCCTTCTAAAGAAAATTTGATAATTAGGTTTTGGAGGAGAATTTAGCGAATTCTTCTCCAATTCTTCTTTAATACATTTAGGTGAAACTAAAGTTTTGTGAAAAATGTGTGAAAACATTTCAGTAAAAATAATGTTAATAAATCAGCTATCTCTCTCTCTAGTGTAATGCTTTGGGGTGGTTGGCCTGTGCTGGCTGGGGAGTCCGGTGCTCTGGACTTGAACTTTAGGAATATAAGGGACCCACCAGATAAAGTCACCTGGTCGTGCTTTGTGGGCCCACATATTTGGCCAAAATTATGTTAAACACCTCATTTTTATATAGCAGAGTTTATTCTAATTATTCTGATTAGCAGTGTTGTATTTCCTATTTTTCTGAGTGGAACTACAAGTCTCAGCATGGTAACACCTCTCATTTTGTTTAGAATTAGGGTGTGCAGCCCAAGGCCCTCTCCCCTTTAGAATGTAAGATCTCACGAGCAGGGTCCTCTTCCCTCATGTGCTTATCCATCTCTTACTTAGACCATCTTCTGTTCCATACTCCCTACAATGGCATCTAACCCTCGGTCTCTGCTGCCCTGATGCTTCTTTCGTTGATAAAGCAATGTTTATATATTATGTACTTGTCCTACATTGTCCTGCATTGTCTTGTCACGTCATGTACGTTATAGGCGCGGCTGAACCCTTGTGGCGCCAGATACATAAAGCAAAATAATAATAATTAGGCAGATGCCTGCATCTCGCAGGGTAATATTTGATTTCTCTGACGTCCTAGTGGATGCCGGGAACTCCGTAAGGACCATGGGGAATAGCGGCTCCGCAGGAGACTGGGCACAAAAGTAAAGCTTTAGGACTACCTGGTGTGCACTGGCTCCTCCCCCTATGACCCTCCTCCAAGCCTCAGTTAGATTTTTGTGCCCGGTCGAGAAGGGTGCATTCTAGGAGGCTCTCCTGAGTTTCTTAGAAAAAGTTTAGTTTTAGGTTTTTTATTTTCAGTGAGACCTGCTGGCAACAGGCTCACTGCATCGAGGGACTAAGGGGAGAAGAAGCGAACCTGCCTGCTTGCAGCCAGCTTGGGCTTCTTGGCTACTGGACACCATTAGCTCCAGAGGGACCGAACACAGGCCCAGCCTCGGAGTCCGGTCCCAGAGCCGCGCCGCCGCCCCCCTTACAGAGCCAGAAGCAAGAAGAGGTCCGGAAATTGGCGGCAGAAGACATCAGTCTTCACCAAGGTAGCGCACAGCACTGCAGCTGTGCACCATTGCTCCTCAGGCACACTTCACACTCCGGTCACTGAGGGTGCAGGGCGCTGGGGGGTGGGGGGGGGGCGCCCTGAGCAGCAATAAAAACACCTTGGCTGGCGAAAATACATCACATATAACCTCCAGGGCTATATGGATGTATTTTAACCCCTGCCAGAATTCATAAAAATGCGGGAGAAAAGTATGCGAAAAAGGGGCGGAGCCTATCTCCTTAGCACACTGGCCCCATTTTCCCTCACAGCTCCGTTGGAGGGAAGCTCCCTGGCTCTCCCCTGCAGTTACTACACTACAGAAATGGTTAAAAAAGAGAGAGGGGCACTAATTAGGCGCAGTATTAATAAAACAGCAGCTATAAGGGGAAAAACACTTCTTTAAGGTTATCCCTGTATATATATAGCGCTCTGGTATGTGCTGGCATACTCTCCCTCTGTCTCCCCAAAGGGCTAGTGGGGTCCTGTCCTCTATCAGAGCATTCCCTGTGTGTGTGCTGTGTGTCGGTACGTTTGTGTCGACATGTATGAGGAGGAAAATGATGTGGAGGCGGAGCAATTGCCGGTAATAGTGATGTCACCCCCTAGGGAGTCGACACCTGAGTGGCAGAGATTATGGAAGGAATTACGTGACAGTGTCAGCTCTTTACAAAAGACGGTTGATGACATGAGACAGCCGGCTACTCCGCTTGTGCCTGTCCAGGCGTCTCAAAAGCCATCAGGGGCTCTAAAACGCCCGTTACCTCAGATGGCAGATATAGACGCCGACACGGATACTGACTCCAGTGTCGACGATGAAGAGACGAATGTGACTTCCAGTAGGGCCACACGTTACATGATTGAGGCTATGAAAAATGTTTTACATATTTCTGATAATACAAGTACCACTAAAAAGGGTATTATGTTTGGTGAGAAAAAACTGCCTGTAGTTTTTCCTGCATCTGAGGAATTAAATGAAGTGTGGGTTTCCCCCGATAAAAAAACTGATAATTCCTAAAAGGTTATTAGCATCATACCCCTTCCCGCCAGAGGATAGGGCGCGTTGGGAAACACCCCCTAGGGTGGATAAAGCGCTCACACGTTTGTCTAAACAGGTGGCACTACCATCTCCTGATACGGCCGCCCTTAAGGAACCTGCTGACAGAAAGCAGGAGAATATCCTAAAATGTATATACACTCACACGGGTGTTATACTGCGACCAGCAATCGCCTCAGCCTGGATGTGCAGTGCTGGGGCGGCTTGGTCGGATTCCCTGACTGACAATATTGATACCCTAGATAGGGACAGTATATTACTGACTATAGAGCATTTGAAAGATGCATTTCTATATATGCGTGATGCACAGAGGGATATTTGCCGACTGGCATCAAGAGTAAGTGCGCTGTCCATTTCTGCCAGAAGAGGGTTATGGACGAGGCAGTGGTCAGGTGATGCTGATTCCAAAAGGCATATGGAAGTATTGCCTTTATAAAAGGGAGGAGTTATTTGGGGTAGGTCTATCAGACCTGGTGGCCACGGCAACTGCTGGGAAATCCACATTTTTACTCCAGGTAGCCTCTCAACATAAGAAGACGCCGTATTATCCGGCGCAGTCCTTTCGGCCCCATAAGGGCAAGCGGGCAAAAGGCTCCTCTTTTCTGCCCCGTGGCAGAGGGAGAGGAAAAAGGCTGCAGCAAACAGCCAGTTCCCAGGAACAGAAGCCCTCTCCCGTTTCTGCCAAGTCCTCAGCATGACGCTGGGGCTTTACTAGCGGACTCAGGCACGGTGGGGGCTCGTCTCAAGAATTTCAGCGTGCAGTGGGCTCACTCACAGGTGGACCCCTGGATCCTTCAGGTGGTATCTCAGGGGTACAAATTGGAATTCGAGACGTCTCCCCCTCGCCGTTTCCTAAAGTCTGCTTTACCGACGTCTCCCTCCGACAGGGAGGCGGTATTGGAAGCCATTCACAAGCTGTATTCCCAGCAGGTGATAATCAAGGTACCCCTCCTGCAACAGGGAAAGGGGTATTATTCCACGCTGTTTGTGGTACCGAAGCCGGACGGCTCGGTGAGACCTATTTTAAATCTGAAATCCTTGAACACTTACATACAAAGATTCAAATTCAAGATGGAGTCACTCAGAGCGGTGATTGCGAACCTGGAAGAAGGGGATTATATGGTGTCTTTGGACATCAAGGATGCTTATCTCCATGTCCCAATTTACCCTTCTCACCAAGGGTACCTCAGGTTTGTGGTACAGAACTGTCACTATCAGTTTCAGACGCTGCCGTTTGGTTTGTCCACGGCACCCCGGGTCTTTACCAAAGTAATGGCCGAAATGATGATACTCCTTCGAAGGAAGGGAGTTTTAGTTATCCCTTACTTGGACGATCTCCTGATAAGGGCAAGATCCAGGGAACAGTTGGTAGTCGGGGTAGCACTATCTCAAGTAGTGTTGCGGCAGCACGGTTGGATTCTCAATATTCCAAAATCGCAGCTGATCCCGACGACACGTCTTCTATTCCTAGGGATGATCCTGGACACAGTCCAGAAAAAGGTGTTTCTCCCGGAGGAGAAAGCCAGGGAGTTATCCAAACTAGTCAGAAACCTCCTAAAACCAGGCCAAGTGTCAGTGCATCAATGCACAAGGGTCCTGGGAAAAATGGTGGCTTCCTACGAAGCAATCCCATTCGGCAGATTCCACGCAAGAACTTTCCAGTGGGACCTGCTGGACAAATGGTCCGGATCGCGTCTTCAGATGCATCAGTGGATAACCCTGTCACCAAAGACAAGGGTGTCTCTCCTGTGGTGGTTGCAGAGTGCTCATCTTCTAGAGGGCCGCAGATTCGGCATTCAGGACTGGGTCCTGGTGACCACGGATGCCAGCCTGCGAGGCTGGGGAGCAGTCACACAGGGAAGAAATTTCCAGGGCTTGTGGTCAAGCCTGAAGACATCACTTCACATAAATATCCTGGAGCTAAGGGCCATTTACAATGCCCTAAGCCAAGCAAGACCTCTGCTTCAAGGTCAGCCGGTGCTGATCCAGTCGGACAACATCACGGCAGTCGCTTACGTGAACAGACAGGGCGGCACAAGAAGCAGGAGGGCAATGGCAGAAGCTGCAAGGATTCTTCACTGGGCGGAAAATCATGTGATAGGACTGTCAGCAGTGTTCATTCCGGGAGTGGAAAACTGGGAAGCAGACTTTCTCAGCAGGCTCGACCTCCACCCCTCCCAGTGGGGACTTCATCCAAAAGTCTTCCACATGATTGTAAACCGTTGGGAAAAACCAAAGGTGGATATGATGGCGTCCCGCCTCAACAAAAAACTGATGGACAGGTATTGCGCCAGGTCAAGGGACCCTCAGGCAATAGCTGTGGACGCTCTGGTAACACCGTGGGTGTACCAGTCTGTGTATGTGTTCCCTCCCCTGCCTCTCATACCCAAGGTACTGAGAATTATAAGACGGAGAGGAGTAAGAACTATACTCGTGGCTCCGGATTGGCCAAGAAGGACTTGGTATCCGGAACTTCAAGAGATGCTCACAGAGGACCCGTGGCCTCTACCTCTAAGAAGGGACCTGCTCCAGCAAGGACCCTGCCTGTTCCAAGACTTACCGCGGCTGCGTTTGACGGCATGGCGGTTGAACGTCGGATCCTGAAGGAAAAAGGCATTCCGGAAGAAGTCATTCCTACCCTGATCAAAGCCAGGAAGGATGTGACCGCAAAGCATTATCACCGCATTTGGCGAAAATATGTTGCATGGTGCGAGGCCAGGAAGGCCCCAACGGAGGAATTTCAACTGGGTCGATTTCTGCATTTCCTGCAAACAGGAGTGTCTATGGGCCTAAAATTAGGATCCATTAAGGTTTAGATTTCGGCCCTGTCTATTTTCTTCCAGAAAGAACTGGCTTCAGTTCCTGAAATTTAGACGTTTGTCAAGGGGGTGCTGCATATACAGCCTCCTTTTGTGCCTCCAGTGGCACCTTGGGATCTCAATGTAGTTTTGGGGTTCCTAAAATCACATTGGTTTGAACCGCTTAAATCTGTGGATTTGAAATATCTCACATGGAAAGTGGTCATGCTGTTGGCCCTGGCTTCGGCCAGGCGCGTGTCAGAATTGGCGGCTTTATCTTATAAAAGCCCTTACCTGATTTTTCATACGGACAGGGCAGAATTGAGGACTCGTCCTCAATTTCTCCCTAAGGTGGTTTCAGCGTTTTACCTGAACCAGCCTATTGTGGTACCTGCGGCTACTAGGGACTTGGAGGACTCCGAGTTGCTGGACGTTGTCAGGGCCCTGAAAATATATGTTTCCAGGACGGCTGGAGTCAGAAAATCTGACTCGCTGTTTATCCTGTATGCACCCAACAAGCTGGGTGCTCCTGCTTCTAAGCAGACTATTGCTCGTTGGATTTGTAGTACAATTCAGCTTGCACATTCTGTGGCAGGCCTGCCACCGCCAAAATCTGTAAATGCCCACTCCACAAGGAAGGTGGGCTCATCTTGGGCGGCTGCCAGAGGGGTCTCGGCTTTACAACTTTGCCGAGCAGCTACTTGGTCAGGGGCAAACACGTTTGCAAAATTCTACAAAATTGATACCCTGGCTGAGGAGGACCTGGAGTTCTCTCATTCGGTGCTGCAGAGTCATCCGCACTCTCCCGCCCGTTTGGGAGCTTTGGTATAATCCCCATGGTCCTTACGGAGTTCCCAGCATCCACTAGGACGTCAGAGAAAATAAGAATTTACTTACCAATAATTCTATTTCTCGTAGTCCGTAGTGGATGCTGGGCGCCCATTCCAAGTGCGGATTGTCTGCAATACTTGTACATAGTTATTGTTAACTAAATCGGGTTATTGTTGTTGTAAGCCATCTATCCAGAGGCTCCTCTGTTATCATGCTGTTAACTGGGTTCAGATCACAAGTTGTACGGTGTGATTGGTGTGGCTGGTATGAGTCTTACCCGGGATTCATAAATCCTTCCTTATTGTGTACGCTCGTCCGGGCACAGTATCCTAACTGAGGCTTGGAGGAGGGTCATAGGGGGAGGAGCCAGTGCACACCAGGTAGTCCTAAAGCTTTCTATTTGTGCCCAGTCTCCTGCGGAGCCGCTATTCCCCATGGTCCTTACGGACTTCCCAGCATCCACTACGGACTACGAGAAATAGAATTATCGGTAAGTAAATTCTTATTTTTTCTGTATGGGCGGTATTCAAATGATTTATCACACCCAATATCCTTTTTAAAGTGATCCCCGTTAACCCCTGATAGCGCTAGCAACCCCGGGAGATTTGCGGGCATACCACTGAAGGGGTTAAAGCACATATCGCGCCCACAGAAATCAGGTTTAGCTGCGTAACGGGTTGGGTGCCCTCTCTAGCATAGGGGTAGTGAGCTGAAATTATTATACCACGCCCATCAGCAGAAACAGAATGGGTGTGGAAGTGGGTGAAAATAATTGAATACCCCCCTATGGGGGACATTTACTAAGCAGTGATAAGAGCGGAGAAGTGAGCCAGTGGAGAAGTTGCCCATGGCAACCAATCAGCACTGAAGTAACATCTATAATTTGCATACTATAAAATGATACAGAGCTGCTGATTGGTTGATGGGGCAACTTCTCCACTGGCTCACTTCTCCACTCTTATCACTGCTTAGTAAATGTCCCCCTATGTGATCTTACATTGCAATAGATTATAGGTTACGTTTTTGTGCCCTCTTCATGTTTGAGCATTCTGTCTACTCTATTGGGCATAGGCCAGTATGCCTCAGACTTACTGCGGTTTTGTATTTTTGACAAATCTTGTAAATCCAGCATGTGTCCTGTTCTCTATTTCTCTCAGGCGGCTATAAGATCCAGAACGCAGTGTTGGTGACGTTACTCGTCGGTGGAATCTTCGTCCTTGGCTCCTTTGTCCTTCTGTTCCACATCTGCTGGATGAAGAAGAATTCTCGGTAAGGCCATATACCTTCCATTTGCAGACTTGAGGCTCTGCATGGAAGTAAGGACCCAGTCAGGGCCGTCTTTTTGTATGGGCACAGTGGGCTCTTGCCCAAGGGCCCCTGGAGTGAAAGGGCCCTAGGCTGATAGCTGAGGGTCCCCTCTTTCCAGGAGTACCAGGTTTTTTAAAATCGGCCCCGGGGAACCGGAGATATCCGACTTCAAAGCCGTGGGCAGTGGCAAACGCAGGATTTCTAGAGGGGGGTTTCCAAATGCAATCTGCAAATATCCCACTCTGCGGAATATGGAATACAGTATAGATGATCTATAGTATAGGCTGAATCAAATATATTTCAATAAAATAAATAATATAAGTGGTCAGGAAAAGGTTAAACATTCTACAATAAATAAATGCACAAACATTATAAAACTAGTACTGCACTTTCTAAACACACATTCTCCCACCTCACGGTTAGGCACCTGTCTCTTCTTACTGGTAGCTACTCTTTGGTCCAGTGCACTGAATGAGGGCTCAGAACCACACACAGCAAACTTAATAGAAAAAACTGTTACCACTGGGCATGATGCGGCAGTGACTTTAGTAATTATATGATATACCATTGGTATTGTCATAATTTGCCACTTGCCAAGAGGAGGGGGGGTTTCTGGGCAACCAGAAACCACCCCTGCGTTTGCCTATGGTGGGCCCCATCCAAGCCTGTTAATTGTTCTTCCCAGACAGATATCTTGGGTTCTGTCTGACTTAAGAAAAAAAGCTGGGACTCTCCCCTTTCAGTGGACACTGGCAGCTTGTCTCTACTATGCCCAGAACCAGAGATATCAGCCTTCCAGCAGCTGGTCCATGCTGCAGCTCCACACGCCTAATATGCAGTTTTATATTTTTGTTGGTGGATGGCTCTGGCTCCTGAAGTCTGATTCCCAAGTCCCCAGAACCTCCTGAAAGATGGGACTCTCAATTTTTTTTATCCCATTAAAGCTAAGAAATCTATTTTCAAGAACTGGAGATATCTGCAGTAAAACAAGCTGCCCTAACCCCCGGAAAATGATGAATATTAAGCCCACTCCACTATCCACCCCTGCCCTGTGTATTAAACACCCCCTACCACCCTGGAAGTCATGTACCAGGGCCCCTTCATTCAGCATAATGTCCCCTTCTACAGCTTAGTGTTCTCCTTCCCGCCCCATTTGAGCAGTATAGGAGTAATTAACAGAAACTATTTCTCCAGGTCCTACATGATAAGCGAAAGATAGAACCAACTACACCCCCGCGGAACATCAAAGCTGCCGCTGATAGCACCCCCCAACCCTACCGCTGATGGGTGGGTAGAGGGGCCCCAGTGCATTGCTGTGCCCAGGGGCCTACACTGCTGTTAAGACGTCTCTGGACCCAGTGACCCATCTGGCTGTTCCTGTGTTGTGGTTTCATCAACTACGCTTGGTAAAATGTGTGACAAGCGTCTGCTGATCTCTCAGTCACCCCTAGACTCTAAGCACCCAGGTTATGCCGTCATCTATGAGCGATGGAAATAACACCTGCGCCTCTGATAAAGCTGGGCACTTACAGATGCCTTCGTTGCTGTGCCTTGGTGCACCAAGGCTTATTAGCATAAGCCTTACATCCATTGTTCTCAGCTGCAATACAATACAGAGAGAACAATACATCAGTGGATTAAGTCATTACAGCAGGGGATTAAAGGCCCGTACACACTGGTCGATGTATCGGCTGTTCTCTTGAACGGCCGATACATCGCGGGACCGTCGGCCAGTGTGTACGGGCGATACGTCTGTGAACTCCGTCGTTCACAGACGTATCGCATCGGCCGCGCAGCACAGCCGACAGCCAATATATCTAACGATATATTGGCGCGTCGCTGTGTGTGTACGGGGCGGTCGTCCGACCGCCCATACACATGCTGCGGCGGCCGGCGGTGATTGACAGGTGAACTGGGCGGGCGCGAGCGCCCGCCCAGTTCATGACGTCAGTCCCCCGACGGATCGGGCTGTGTGTATGCACAGCACACTGCCCGATCCGTACATAGATATATCTGCAGATCAATTGATCTGCAGATATATCTAATAGTGTGTACCCACCTTAAGTCTCGGTTAATCCTAACCACTTAACTGGCATGGTCAGATTTCATGCAACTGCGTCGTCCCACCCTGTCACCCCGGTTTTGACGAGGAGATCCGTTCGGCAGAAGTGCATAATATAATGTTTAAATATTTAAAAAAAAATACTTTTTCAACTTTATTAAATAAAAGAAATAAATAAAAACAATGTTGTTAACGCTTTTGAAGGGAAAAATCGTCAGTTAAGTGGTGGGATAGATGAGCAGGGTTCCATCTGTAAATGAGACCACGTGATTGCACTACCACGTGAGTGGACCTTCTGTCTACTTTTAGCAGAAGACAATCTCCTCCAAAATCTAAAATATGAAAGGAGTTATGGAGTCCACGTTCTCAGACGCAGCGATCTCGGCTGCAGGTTTTTGCCACGTAGGGCCAGATTCGGAGGTACGTCCAGTGCCCATGATCAAGAAGTGGAGGGTTTAGTTTTGTTCGCTATTGTAAAAAAACTTGTGCAGCGCCTGCGTTACACAGCATGTACGCACAGAGGCGCAGTTGGGATTGAGGCGCGCAATATCAGAAATGTACTGAATAAGTGCTGGACGTGACTGGGAGGTTACTATTCAGGAGGTGGCCCACCTTATCGGCGTATTATTGAAGAGTCGCTGAGAGGTTTTGCTTGCACAGGGGCTTAATAGCCACTGGCCCTCATTCCGAGTTGTTCGCTCGCAAGCTGCTTTTAGCAGATTTGCTCACGCTAAGCCGCCGCCTACTGGGAGTGAATCTTAGCTTCTTAAAATTGCGAACGACGTATTCGCAATATTGCGATTACACCTCTCTTAGCAGTTTCTGAGTAGCTTCAGACTTACTCGGCATCTGCGATCAGTTCAGTGCTTGTCGTTCCTGGTTTGACGTCACAAACACACCCAGCGTTCGCCCAGACACTCCCCTGTTTCTCCAGCCACTCCTGCGTTTTTCCCAGAAACTGTAGCGTTTTTTCACACTCACCCATAAAACGACCAGTTTCCGCCCAGCAACACCCACTTCCTGTCAATCACATTACGATCACCAGAACGATGAAAAAGCCGTGTGTAAAATTCCTAACTGCATAGCAAATTTACTTGGCGCAGTCGCAGAAAATCGCTGCGATGCGAAAAAAAATACAGAGCGAACAACTCGGAATGACCACCACTGACGGAGAATCTGCACCTAGCATGGGGCTGCTGGTATACATATATATATGTTTCATAGTAATATAATTGGATGTCTTTGAAGAAATTAAAATAAAATAAAAAATTCACTTTCCTAAATTGAAAACTTGTCAGGAGACAAATTTATAAGATAAGATTTCCGGAGATAAAACCTAAAAAAGATGGATGCTCTCCTGGAATCCTCTTGGGTTAAGCAATAGCTTTGAGGCATGTTGTGTAAATTGTGGATTTTAACAGTGCCCCATAGAATTTAAGAAGGGCCAATTTTGGGTCTAATTTAAAATTGACCAAAATCACCCAAAAGCCCCACAAAACTGACCCCAATGTTTCTTTTGTAAATAGAGCATTTACTACTAGTCATTTATTATTTGGTTCTGTTGTGAATTTGAAGGTGCATAGATTTCTATTTGAAGTTCTATTTGTGTTCAAATCACCCTCAATAGAAGCATAATGCACCCCAAAATCACAAAAAAACTCGCAGCAAAAATTGTCTGAGAAACCAACCAAATTATACAATTGCATCCCTATTGGCCAAAACAGATCACATGCACTGTATTACCCACGAACACCTTCATTCAAGTGCTAATTTGCATATTTTTGAAAGCATTGCAGTGGGTCACCCATTGATGGTCACCATAGATTGTACCATTGATGGATAACCTTGATGGTATAAAACCATCTGTTAGAGGAACCATCAATGGTTTCACCGACCGATGGTCATCCTTGCTTTACTATGGAATGGGCTGCAGTCCAATCTGCGACTGGGGCAGGGCGTCATGGGAGTCCGTGTGCTCCGTGTTCCGACACATAGTAAGAAAAAAACAATAGTTCTTTGTCTTCGATGGCGGGTATCCATGTGGTGCTCCCCCATCTACAGTATGGCGTAAGTATTCAACATCGGTCATGGACCATTAATGATTTCGAATCATCAGTGTTCGATGGCCATCCCTATTTTTTTAGGCTTCAGGCAGTTCCACATGGCTTAGAAAACAAACAGACCTGTTTCTGGTGTTTCTATTTAAAAATTTAGATTTTTGGGCGATTTTGAAACCGACTGTTAGTAATTTTTTTTTTTTATGTCTATGGATAAGTTAGGTATGGCCATCGGTGTGTTTGCCATCAATGGCGAAACTGAGAGTGACCATCAATGGTTTCTCTCATCGATGGCCATCCATGTTATTTCTGTCTAAGGCCCACGGACCAATCACAGCCCAGGGGTGGGGCTTCACAGGTGTCGGGGGCGGAGCTATACTCCGTGTCCCGGCATCTTTAAAAAAAATTGACAAAAATGATTCATTTAGGCCTAGCCATTGATGGAGAGAAACCATCCTGGTTCTCCTCAGATGGTAAAAGTATGCAACATCGGTCATGGACCATCGATTATTTCGAATCATCGATGGTCGATGGCCATCCCCAGGATAAGTACCGATGGTCTATTTGAGGTTCTATTCCAGTGTGAAGTCTATTTTGTGGTGATTCGGTAAAAACCCGATTTTCAAAATCACCTCAGAATCACCAGGAACACAAAATGGAATTGCGGCTCTTATGGAAACATACACTCTTGCACATGGAGTGGCACCTGTCCTAGAGATGATAGGTAGCCACACGCCCCATGGCTATATATATATGGACGTGGTCCGTCGGACCCATGACAGAAACGTCTGCAGAGCGTAACATGTCACCTCGCTGTATTATCAGCACAAGTGTCTGCTGCCTGAGGCGGCACTTGTCAGTGACTGAGACCAGCGCTCTGTACTAAACGCTGACATATATACATGCAGCTTATTTGCATACGTTAAAGACAAGAGACGGAATATACACGTCCGCTTATCTGCTCAGAAAACATGTTACGTCAGCATTAACCACACGCTGTGTCTCGCTGAGAGCTGGTTTCCATTTCCTGTGTGTTGTCCTGTACACACTGACACTGGCTGCATTATAATCACACATCTCTCCAAGCTTTGATTCATCTCTGTCATATCGCCCGTCCACCACCCAGTGGGCTTTGCGTGGTTTATGTGGAAGATAATATACTCTGATTAGACCAGGGCAGATTACTCTATGTAATTGCTGCAATAGTAACCTGCCATTTCATTACAGATGGACTGTATTATTATACAGAGCGGGGTGTTCAATGTACTATTATACTGAACACTGTCATTATTATTATCAGTGTATAAATACTCAGTGTCATTATACAGAGCAGCGTCATCACTGTGAGTGTATTATACAGTGCACTGTGAGTATTATCAGTATATACTAAGGGAGACATGTACTAAGCAGTGATAAAAGTGAAGAAGTGAGCCAGTGGAGAAGTTGTCCATGCCAACCAATCAGCTGCTCTGTATATTTTTAAAGTATGAAAATTATAAATGTTACATCAATGCTGATTGGTTGCCGTGGGCAACTTCTCCGCTGGCTCGCCTTATCACTGCTTAGTACATGTCTCCATCAGTGTCATTATGCAGAGCAGCGTCATGACTGCCTGTGTATTATACAGTGTGTTGTGATTCATATCAGTGTATACTCAGTACCATTATAAAGAGCAACGTCATCACTGTGAGTGTATTATACAGTGTTATTATAATACATAAATGTATTTCTCTGTTATCTCCTATAGTGCATTTAAAGTAAGAGGTACTACTGACCAACAAGTGTGGAGTAGGAATGAAAGATCCCATGTCCCACACAGAAGATCTGGACCATCAATAAACCTTGCATACGAGCCTCCACTACAGTCTGAGTCACTCCCGCCAATGACGCATCCACGCCAGGAACTTCCAAGAAACCTGCTTCCTCCTGAGGATCCACCTCTGAGAAACCAGCAGTATCGGGTAACCCCACCCCTGAGGAATCAGCAATATCAGGTGGCCCCACCCCTGAGGAATCAGCACTATCAGGTGGCCCCACCCCTGAGGAATCAGTGGTTTACTGACGAGTCTTCTCCAGTGGATCCCACCTCTCATATTGCCCCTCCCCTGAGGAGCCATGTGAAACCCGAGATCCCACAAACACCAAGCCAAATATATAGCAATGTTAACCGTCTCAATAAGCCCTACCGAAAAGTACCCCGTTTACACAATATCCAACATGAGCCAACAGTTCTTCGTCCACATCATAATGAGCCGTTACCTTATACGGTTTCTGACCAGCCACCATCCATACCTTCAGACCACTCGTCGTCATCTCCATGGCTTTGTGGTGAAGCGTCCTACTCTCTTCAAAAAAACTCTGCATTGCAGCCCTCCAGATTATGTGTCCCAAGGACACCGGAGCCTCCTTTTTCCACCCCTAATCCCATGTATCACAGCGGGAAAGGATGGTCTTGCCATCTGAACAATGTTCAATTCTAAACTAACAATCCACATTGTTTTGAAAAACTTTTGGACATTGGCCTGCAGACCCAATACATCAGTTTCTGTACATAAATGATATTACCTATGGATTAATATTCTATGAAGCAAGAGACAGATAGTGTAAAACTTATGTAATTTTACTGTATTCTTCAGCATCTATAATAATAAATGATGAAGGCATATAGACAGTATATAATATCATACTGCATGCCTTGTCTTGGCTGTAGTAACAGTGTTAGCCACTTCAGGCAGCTCGGTGGAAAGGATAAAGACGCAGCCTAGTTTCTACCATCTATGATACTGTATATATTTGCTGGTAGACACGGCAGCCACCAGGGGGGGACTGTGGGGACTTGTGTCCTGGGCCCTTACATAGAGTGGTGCCCACCCCTGGCTCCTACCACTGGAGAGCTGCACCAGGCTATAAAACAACAGTGGGCTGTTGAGCAGGGAGGACAGCTCTGGTTCCGGTATGAATGGTCGACAATGTTAAGGTTAACAGTCAATAGGTCGACCATTACTGGTCGACAGTGACATGGTCGACATGGCCAAATGGTTGACACATGAAAATGGTCGACATAGATTTTTTAAACTGTTTTTGGTGTCATTATTTCCGTAACACGACCAGGAACCCCAATTAATGCACCGCGTCCCCTTGCATGGCTCGCTTCTTTCTCCATGCTGCGGGCAAGGTGCCTCGCTCCGCTACCGCTGCACTCTGCACAGGTTACTATTCCCAATCGTAGTCCGCGTGGATCATAAAGTATGAAAAAGTTACAAATCTAATAAAAAAAAAAACATGTCCATTTTAATTTGTCGACCATTTGTCCATGTCGACCATATTACTGTGGACCAATAGTGGTCGACCTAATGAGTGTCGACCTTAACATTGTCGACCATCTGAACAGTTACCATCAGCTCTCTGTGAACCGTTCATGCAGGTCCGCAATGCTAAAAGTATATGTAACATCACAATGTATGACATCACAGGGGTAGAGCAGTGTGGTAGAAACTTTTTTTTGAGGGGGGAGGTGCCCTATTTATTTTGTCAGTCCCGGCCCCACAATTTCTCTTACGTTCTAGAGGATACTGGGGTTTAGTCGAATGGGGTATAGACGGGTCCACTAGGAGCCATGGGCACTTTAAGAATTTGATAGTGTGGGCTGGCTCCTCCCTCTATGCCCCTCCTACCAGACTCAGTTTAGAAAATGTGCCCGGAGGAGCCGGTCACAGCTAGGGGAGCTCCTAAGAGTTTTCGGCATTTATTTTATGTTTGTTATTTTCAGGCAGGACTGGATGGCCCCAGCCTGCCTGCTTCGTGGGACTTGGGGGGACGGGGACGGCCCAACCTCTTGAAGGGTTAATGGTCCCGTTCCCCGCTGACAGGACACTGAGCTCCAGAGATAACTATCAAGCCCCACCACGGCGAGCGTACAGTCCCGCAGCACGCCACCACCCCTAACAGAGCCAGAAGAATAAAGAGTGGTGAGTACTGAGCCGGCGTCCCGGCTAGCAGGTCGCTAGCCATTATGGCGGCATGAGGGTACGAAGATGCACGGCTTCTAACCGGGACGATATGCGTCTCCAGACACAGTACACAGCTGCGTCTCAGTACACAGTACCCACACTGGCAAAAACAGCCTTAAAACGGTTTTCTCTCCATTTGGTCTCCAAATTACCAGTATAAAAAAAGCGGGAAGGCCGCGCGCCGTTGAAGGGGCGGGGACATCACTATGAGCGGATCCAGCAGCTCACCAGCACCAGTTTCCCTCTGCAGTGGACACAGACACTAACTGACAGGGACGCACAGCTCCTCCGGAGTGACTCCAGATTACCTCAGCGGTACCAGGGGGTCATAGCAGGGTAGGAGCGATTATTAGTGTACTAAGTCCCCTATCAGGGTACTTAGTCTGTGACCTGGCTAAGCTTGGCATTAGCGATAAGGGCGTGGTGGGGGCTGGCTCTAAACAACTCTGTGTCTCCCTGACGGGCTCTCTGTGGGTTAATTGTGCTTAACCTTTTCCTGTATGTGTGTCTGTGCTGTCAAATTTACATTATGTCAGGCAAAGAGTGTGTTTCTTGTACAGCGGAGTCTTCCTCTTCACCAGGGGGCTCACTACTGGGTACTCAGGGCAGTGCACCATCCCAGAAAAGCGGGGCTGAACCGGAGTGGGTTAATTCCCTTAAAGGAATGATCTCAAATATTTCTACAAAACTATCCCGCAAAGAGATGCAATACTTAAGACAGACTGTGGATGAGTTTATGAATAGAGACCCAGTCCCCAAACCAGCGTCTCAATCCCTTTCCCATTTGTCCGCAAAAACGATCTCTGGCCCATATCCTGCAGTCTGACGCTGGCGCTGACGGGTCAGACATGGAGGAGGGTGAGGTGGATTTGGAGGGGGTGGATGCTACTCTGTCACAGGGAATTTAGGCTCTTATAGAGGCTATCAGAGATGTTCTGCATATTCCTGATAAGGTTTCAGAGGAGTGTGAGGAATCTTATTTTAATGTAAAAAATAAGTCCTCAGTCACTTTTCCTGCGTCAAAGGAATTGAATACCCTGTTTGAAGAACCGTGGGCTAATTCTGATAAGAAATTTAAAATCCCTAAAAGGTTGCTCTCATCTTTTCCTTTTTCTCTGGAGGATAGGAAAAAATGGGAAAATCCACCGATAGTGGACGCATCAGTCTCTAGGCTGTATTGCCTGTCCCTGGTGCAGCCTCCCTAAAAGATACGGCTGATCATAAAATTGAGACTACACTCAAATCATTGTACACAGCAGAGACCTACTATTGCATGTGTGTGGATCACAAAAGCCATTGCTAAATGGTCAGGTAACCTAATTGAGGGGTTAGATTTCTTGTCTAGGGTGGGATGTTGTTTTACTCCTGCAGCATATACAGGACTTTGCAAACTTTATGGTGGAAGCCATAAAAGAGATTGGTTTGCTTAATGCACGCACCACCGCTATGGCAGTGTCAGCACGCAGGGGCTTGTAGCTACGCCAGTGGACTGCTGATGCGGACTCCAGGAAAGGCGTGGAAGGTCTACCATTCACAGGTGAAGCCTTGTTTGGAGACGAACTAGACAAATGGATAACCAAAGCGACTGGGGGTAAGTCTACATATCTTCCTTCCGCAGCTACCCCAGCCAGGAAAGCTTATTCAGCTTCAAATTTACAGTCCTTTCGGACAGCCAAGTTTAAGGGAAAATCCAGAGGTGTTTCTACGGCCTCCAGAGGCGCTAGAGGTAAACCACGCAAACCAGCAACTGCCGGTGCTCAGGAACAGAACTCAGGCTCTGCTTCCTCAAAGCCTTCAGCATGACAGTGGACCGCGAAGCCTGGAGGACTGTCAGGTGGGATCCCGACTAAAATTCTTCAGTCACATCTGGTCAGGTTCGTGCCGGAATCCCTGGGTCATAGATCTTATTTCCCAGGGCTACAGACTGGAGTTACAAGAGCTCCCACCTCACAGATTCTTCAAATCAGGCTTACCAGCTTCACAAGAGGCAAGTATAACTACAGCATGCCATCCAAAAACTGGTACAGACTCAAGTCATTGTTCCAGTTCCACCTCATCTACACAACAAGGGGTACTATTCAAACTTGTTTGTAGTACCGAAACAGGACGGTTAGGTACAACCAATTCTGAAACTCAAGTCCTTGAACCCGTTCTTAAGAGTGTTCAAGTTCAAGATGGAGTCTCTGAGAGGGGTGATCTCAGGTCTGGAGGAGGGGGAATTCCTAGTGTCTCTGGATAGCAAGGATGCGTACCTCCACATTCCGATCTGACCGCCTCATCAGGCTTATCTACGGTTTGCACTGCATGACTGTCACTACCAGTTCCAGGCCCTGCCATTTGGTCTCTCCACAGAACCGAGGGTGTTCAGCAAAGTAATGGCAGAGATGATCTTTATACTCCGCAAGCAGGGAGTGAACATAGGAGGTCATTCCGAGTTGTTCGCTCGCAAGGCGATTTTAGCAGAGTTGCTCACGCTAAGCCGCCGCCTACTGGGAGTGAATCTTAGCATCTTAAAATTGCGAACGATGTATTCGCAATATTGCGATTACAAACTTCTTAGCAGTTTCAGAGTAGCTCCAGACTTACTCGGCATCTGCGATCAGTTCAGTGCTTGTCGTTCCTGGTTTGACGTCACAAACACACCCAGCGTTCGCCCAGACACTCCCCCGTTTCTCCGGCCACTCCTGCGTTTTTTCCAGAAACGGTAGCGTTTTTTCCCACACGCCCATAAAACGGCCTGTTTCCGCCCAGTAACACCCATTTCCTGTCAATCACACTACGATCGCCTGAGCGATGAAAAAGCTGTGAGTAAAAATACTACCTTCATAGCAAATTTACTTGGCGCAGTCGCAGTGCGGACATTGCGCATGCGCACTGAGCGGAAAATCGCTGCGATGCGATGAAATTTACCGAGCGAACGACTCGGAATGACCTCCATAAGTCCGTACCTGGATGATCCAAGGATACTAAAAGAACTTAAAGAGGTGCTGGTAGCACCATTGACAGAATTATTCAACCAGTCATTAGCTACAGGAGAAATTCCAGGGGACTGGAAAAGAGCAAACGTAGTCCCACTGCACAAAAGTGGAAGCAAGGAAGAGGCAAACAACTACAGACCAGTGAGTCTTACATCAGTAGTAGGGAAATTGATGGAAACACTCTTAAAAGAAAGAGTTGTAGATCATCTCAAATCCGGCAATTTACTGGTTCCCAAACAGCATGGATTCACTGGGGGGAGATCATGTCAAACAAATCTTATTGACTTTTTTGATTGTGTGACTAAAGTGATGGATAAAGGTGGAGCCATGGATATAGCTTATCTAGACTTTAGTAAGGCTTTTGATACAGTTCCACATCGCAGACTGCTAAATAAACTTGAAAGTTTGGGATTGGATATTAGGATTATTGAATGGATAAGATCTTGGTTGAAGGATAGAAAACAGAGAGTTGTGGTAAATGGAGTGCATTCACAGGAGGGAAATGTTACCAGTGGAGTACCCCAGGGATCTGTACTTGGACCAGTGCTTTTTAATATCTTTATTGGTGACATTGCAAATGGCATTAAAGGGAAAGTATGCCTTTTTGCAGATGACACAAAGGTATGCAACAGGGTAGACACACCAGGTGGGGTAAAACAAATGATTGAGGATCTAAGTAGACTAGAGCAATGGTCAAGAGTCTGGCAATTACAGTTTAATGCCCAAAAATGCAAAATCATGCACTTGGGTCTCAAAAATCCTAAAGCTAAATACAGTATTAATGGCACTATACTGAAAACTACTGAGGAGGAAAGGGATCTAGGAGTCACTATTTCAGATGACTTAAAAGCAGGTAAGCAATGTAACAAGGCAATGAGGAAGGCTAGTCAGATGCTTGGCTGCATTGGGAGAGGAATCAGCAGCAGAAAGAAAGAAGTAATAATGCCACTGTATAGGTCATTGGTACGGCCTCATCTAGAATACTGTATTCAGTTCTGGAGGCCATATCTTCAAAAGGATATTAATACATTAGAAACTGTACAAAGGAGGGCAACTAAAATGGTGCATGGCCTACATCACAAAACATACCCAGAAAGACTAAGAAATCTCAATATGTATAGTTTGGAGCAGAGAA
Source organism: Pseudophryne corroboree (assembly GCF_028390025.1). Classification (NCBI taxonomy): domain Eukaryota; kingdom Metazoa; phylum Chordata; class Amphibia; order Anura; family Myobatrachidae; genus Pseudophryne; species Pseudophryne corroboree. Next base: position 43,585,716 of record NC_086449.1, read on the forward strand.
GGGAAAGGGGGGACATGATAGAAACTTTCAAATATATGAAGGGTTTTAACAAAGTCCAGGAGGGAAACATTCTCCAAATGAAGAGAAGCAATAGGACACGAGGACATGCACTGAGACTGGAGGGGGGGAGGTTCAGGGGAAATTTGCGGAAAAATTATTTCACAGAAAGGGTAGTGGACAAGTGGAATAGCCTCCCATCAGAGGTGGTAGAGGCTAAGACAGTAGAGCAATTTAAACATGCATGGGATAGACATAAGGATATCCTTACAAAGAAATAAGGATCAAATAAGGTTAGTGATGAAAAAAATAATATAAAAAAAAAAGGGGCAGACTAGATGGGCCAAGTGGTTCTTATCTGCCGACAAATTCTATGTTTCTATCTTCTGATAAAGCTGCCGTCCAGGGAGAGGTTGCTGGACAGCACTGGCCTCTCAATGAAACTTCTCCAGGATCATGGGTGGATTCTGAACCTTCCGAAATCTCACCTAGAGCCAACACGGAGGCTCCATTCCTGGGAATGATACTGGACATGGAGTTGCGGAAAGTTTTCCTTCCGTTGGAAAGGCATTGGTAATCCAGTCGATGGTTTGGGATGTCCTGAAGCCAACCCGGATATCAGTGCATCTATGCATTCACCTTCTGGGGAAAATGGTGGCCTCTTACGAGGCGCATCAATGCGAAAAGTTTCACGCAAGACCCTTCCAGCTCAATCTCTTGGACAAATGGTCCGGATCGCATTTTCACATGCACCAGAGGATTCGTCTGTCGCCAAAAGCCAGGATCTCCCTTCTGTGGTGGCTACAGGTCTCTCACCTCATCGAGGGCCGGAGTTTTGGAATTCAGGACTGGATCCTGTTAACCGTGGATGCAAGCCTCAGAGGTTGGGGAGCAGTCACCCTGGGGGTGCAGTTTCAAGGAAGATGGTCAAGTCAGGAAGTTATCCTTCCAATCAACATTCTGGAAATCAGGGCCATATACAATGCCCTTCTGCAGGCCTCTTATCATCTTCAGGATCGGGCCATTCAAGTCCAGTCGGACAATGTGACGGCAGTGATGTACATAAACCAACAGGGCGGAACGAAAAGCAGAGCAGCAATGTCGGAGGTGTCAATAATTCTCCTCTGGGCAGAAAAAACCCCTGTGGCGTTGTCAGTGGTCTTCATTCTGGGAGTAGACAACTGGGAAGCAGACTTCCTCAGCAGACACGATCTGCACCTGGGGGAGTGGGGCCTTCACCTGGAGGTATTCAGATGCTTGACACATCGGTGGGGATATCCACAACTCGACATGATGGCCTCTCGCCTCAACAAGAAGCTCAAGCGGTATTGTTCCAGGTCGAGAGACCCACAGGCAGTGGCGGTAGACGCTCTGACGACTCCATGGGTCTATCAGATGGTGTACATTTTTCCTCCACTTCCTCTGATCCCAAGAATGCTCAAAAGAATGAAAAGTTAAAAGGTTCAAGCAATACTCATTGCTCTGGACTGGCAAAGAAGGGCCTGGTATGAGGACCTTCTGGAGATGCTCCTCGAAGATCCGTGGCCTCTACCTCTTCGCGAGGATCTTCTGCAACAGGGCCCGTTCGTCTATCAGGACTTACCGCGGCTACGTTTGACGGCATGGAAGTTGAACGGCTGATTCTAGCCAGAAGAGGGATCTCTAACAAAGTTATCCTGACTATGATCCAAGCCAGGAAGGGGGTAACGTCTAAACATTACCACCGTATTTGGAAGAAATACGTCTCTTGGTGTGAGAGCAGAACTTATTCTGCGGTGGAATTTCACCTGGGACGTTTACTGCTTTTTCTGCAGGCAGGCGTGGATGTGGGCCTACGTCTTGGCTACATAAAAGTCCAGATTTCGGCCTTGTCCATTTTCTTTCAAAAACAATTGGCTTCTCTCCCTGAGGTCCAGATGTTTTTGAAAGGTGTTCTGTGCATCCAACCTCCCTTTGTGCCTCCCACGGCACCTTGGGTTATCAATATGGTGCTGCATTTCCTCCACTCGGACTGGTTTGAACCATTACAGGAGGTGGACGTAAAATATCTTGCGTGGAAGACCGTCACACTGTTGGCCTTAGCTTCAGCAAGACGTGTGTCGGAGCTGGGGGCTTTGTCTCACAAGAGCCCCTATTTAATTTTCCATGAGGCAATTTCTTCCGAAAGTGGTGTCTGCGTTTCACATCAACCAACCTATTGTGGTTCCAGTTATCACTGACACTTCCACTACTTCAAAGTCTTTGGATGTTGTGAGGGCTTTGAAGGTATACGTAAAGAGGACTGCTCGCCACAGGAAATCCGACTTGCTGTTCGTTCTATATGATCCCAATAAAATTGGGTGTCCTGCTTCATAGCAGACAATTGCACACTGGATCAGGTTCGCTATCCAGCATGCTTATTCCACGGCATGCTTGCCGGTTCCAAAATCTGTACAAGCCCACTCTACTAGGTTGGTGGGTTCTTCCTGGGCGGCTGCCCGGGGTGTCTCGGCTTTACAGCTCTGCCGAGCAGCTACTTGGTCAGGTTCGCACATGTTTCTTAGTTCTACAAGTTCGATACTTTGGCCTCTGAGGACCTTCAGTTTGTTCAATCAGTTCTGTAGGAACCTCAGCACTCTCCCACCTGGTTTGGGAACTTTGGTACATCCCCGTGGTACTAAATGGAACCCCAGTATCCACTAGGACATAAGAGAAAATAGGATTTTAATTACCTACCGGTAAATCCTTTTCTCGTAGTCCGTAGAGGATGCTGGGCGCCCGCACAGTGCTTCATTCATCCTGCACTGTTACTTGGTTAAGTATTGTTGGTTCAGCCGTTGCTGTTCCTGTTTAAAGTTGGGTTAGCATGGCTTTCCTCTGTTTTGTGTGTGCTGGTTCGGAATCTCACCACTATCTTTATCTATCCTTCTCTCAAAGTATGTCCGTCTCCTCGGGCACAGTTTCCTAGACTAAGTCTGGTAGGAGGGGCATAGAGGGAGGAGCCAGCCCAAACTACCATTCTTAAAGTGCCCATGGCTCATAAAGTGGACCCGTCTATACCCCATGGTACTAAATGGAACCCCAGTATCCTCTACGGACTACGAGAAAAGGATTTACCGGTAGGTAATTAAAATCCTATTTTCTGATGGCAGCACTGCTGGTAGAAGAAAGACGGTGTGCCACAGCACTACTGTACATCTCTTACTGGGAGCGCCCATGTCGGGCCAGCAGCTCCCACTGGAGAATGGCACCCCACAGACTACTCTGTTGTGACATGCCATCTCCGTGTACACTGTGTGTAAAACCAGGGACAGACAGCACCTGAGCTACCGGAGACGCACTTTTACACTTTCCAGTATCTGATAAAGTTTACCTGCACAAGGCAAGATGGTCGCACATAGGACAACTATTGTACTTGGCACATGGGGACCAGGCCAAGATACAATTAAAGAAAATAACTTGTATTACACGGACTATAGTTACTTATTAAACATCTCCTTCCAGAGCTTATTTTCTCTGGCTAATATACCTGTAAGTCTACAGCCTTCCATGCAACCTGCAAGTTCCTATCCAATAGTATTCGTCAATGGTTTATTGCTGTACATTGTTATTTTATTTGCCACACCGGCTGAACTTGCTGTACAATACTCACCGCTGCTATTCCAATAAAATGCACAGAAACATTTTTATAATCCATGCTTGGATTTTATGTCTGTTGTAAGGACCATACATATATACTGTACATATCCGGTTCTTTCTTAATGTGGGATCCGTCTTCCTATCATGTCCTGCATCAATGCCACCGGCACCATGTCTTAAACCAGCCTTTCAGTGCACTCAACTTCCTCCTCACCCTTTCCCCACCTCCTCTCACCAGCCCTCCAGTGCACACAGCCTCCTCCTCACCCCTTTCCCCACCTCCTCTCACCGGCCCTCCAGTGCACTCAGCCTCCTCCTCACCCCTTTCCCCACCTCCTCTCACCAGCCCTCCAGTGCACTCAGCCTCCTCCTCACCCCTTTCCCCACCTCCTCTCACCAGCCCCCCAGTGCACTCAGCCTCCTCCTCACCCCTTTCCCCACCTCCTCTCACCAGCCCCCCAGTGCACTCAGCCTCCTCCTCACCCCTTTCCCCACCTCCACTCACCAGCCCCCCAGTGCACTCAACCTCCTCCTCACCCTTTCCCCACCTCCTCTCACCAGCCTCCCAGTGCAATCAGCCTCCTCCTCACCCCTTTCCCCACCTCCTCTCACCAGCCCTCCTGTGCACTCAGCCTCCTCCTCACCCCGTTCCCCACCTCCTCTCACCAGCCCTCCAGTGCACTGCCCCTCCTCGCCCCTTTCCCCACCTCCTCTCACCAGTCCTCCTCCGCACTCAGCCTCCTCCTCACCCCTTTCCCCATATCCTCTCACCAGCCCTCCAGTGCACTCGCTCTCCTCCTCACCTCTTTCCCCACCTCCTCTCACCAGCCCTCCAGTGTACTCAGCCTCCTCCTCACCCCTTTCCCCACCTCCTCTCACCAGCCCTCCAGTGCACTCAGCCTCCTCCTCACCCCTTTCCCCACCTCCTCTCACCAGCCCTCCAGTGGACTCAGCCTCCTCTTCACCCCTTTCCCCACCTCCTCTACCAGCCCTCCAGTGCACTGCCCCTCCTCACCCCTTTCCCCACCTCCTCTCACCAGCCCTCCAGTGCACTCAGCATGCTCCTCACCCCTTTCCCCACCTCCTCTCACCAGCTCTCCAGTGCACTCGACCTCCTCCTCGCCCCATTCCCCACCTCCTCTCACCAGCCCCCCAGTGCACTCAGCCTCCTCATCCTTTTCCCCACCTCCTCTCACCAGCCCTCCAGTGCACTCAGCCTCCTCCTCGTCCCTTTCCCCATCTCCTCTCACCAGTCCTCCAGTGCACTCAGCTTTCTTCTAAACCGCTTTCCCAACCTCTTCTCACCAGCCCCCCAAGTGCACTCAGTCTACTCCTAACCGCTTTCCCCACCTCTTCTCACCAGCCCTCCTGTGTCCTTCGCCTCCTCCTGACCTCTTTCCCCAGCTAACTCACCTCCCCCAGTGCACTCAGTCTAATCCTCACCCTTTCCCCCACCTCTTCTCACCAGCCCTCCAGTGCACTGCCTCCTCCTGACCCCCTTCCCCACCTCCTCTCACCAGCCTCCTCTGCAATCAGCCTCCTCCTGACCCCTTTCCCCAACTCTTCTCACCAGTCCTCCAGTGCACTCAGCCTCCGGTTGACACCTTTCCCTACCTCCTCTCAACAACCCTCTAGTGCACTCAGTATCCTCCTGACCCCTTTCCCCACCTCTTTTCACCAGCCTTCCAGTGAACTCAGCCTCTTCCTGACCACTTTCCCCACCTCCTCTCACCAGCCCTCCAGTGCACTCAACTTCCTCATGACCCCTTTCCCCAACCCTTCTAACCAGGACACCAGTTCACTCAGCCTCTGCTTGACACCTTTCCACAGTCCTCCAGTGTACTCAGCTCCAACTGTTCCCAGCAGGCCTCCAGTGCACTCAGTCTTTTCCAGACCTGTTTCACCACCTCTCATTAGTAATCCAGTGCAATTAGCATCCACCTAAACCCTTTCCCCACCTCAACCAACCAGCTCTCCAGTTCACTAAGCCTACCCCTTTCCCCACCACATCTTCCAGGACTCCAGTGCACTCAGCCTCCTCCTGAGTCCTTTCCCCACCTCCTCTCGCCAGCCCTCCAGTGCTCTCAGGCTCCTCCTGACCACTTTTCCCACATCTTCCACCAGGTCTCCACTGAACTCAGCCTCCTCATGACCCCTTTCCCCACCTCTTCCCACCAGCTCTCTAGTACACTAAGCCTATCCCTTTCCCCTCCTTCTCTAATCAGCCCTCCAGTGCAATCAGCCAACTCCTGACCACTTTCCCCAACTCTTCTCACCAGGACTCCAGTTCACTTAGCCTCCACTTGACACCTTTCCCCACTTCCTCTCAACAGCCCTCCAGTGCACTCAGTCTACGCCTAACCCCTTTCCCCAACTCTTCCCAACAGCCTTCCAGTGCACTTGGCCTCCTCCTGACCAGTTGCCCCACCTTTTCTCACCAGGACTCCAGTGCATTCAGCCTCCTCCTAACCCCTTTCCCCACCTTCTCTCACCAGTTCTCCAGTGCATTCAGCCTCCTCCTACCCTTTTTCCCTCCTCTTGACCTTTTCCACTAGGAATCCAGTGCAATTAGCATCCTCCTAAACCCTTTCCCCACCTCTTTCAACCAGCTCTCCAGTGCACTAAGCCTACCCCTTTCCCTACCTCCTCTCACCAGTCCCTTTCCCCATCTCCTCTCACCAGTCATCCAGAGCACTTGGCCTCCTCCTGACCACTTTTCCCACCTCCTCTCACCAGTCTTCCAGAGCACTTGGCCTCCTCCTGACCACTTTCCCCACCTCCTCTCACCAGGACTCCAGTGCATTCAGCCTCCTCCTGAGTCCTTTCCCCACCTCCTCTCACCAGCTCTCCAGTGCTCTCAGGCTCCTTCTGACCCCTTTTCCCACATCTTGCACCAGGTGTCCGGTAAACTCAGCCTCCTCCTTACCCCTTTCACCACCTCTTCCCACCAGCTCTCTAATGCTCCAGTGCCCTCAGCCAACTCCTGACCACTTTCCCTAACTCTTCTCACCAGTCCTCCAGGGCACTCAAGCTCCTCCTGACCCTTTACACCACATTCTTTCAGCAGGAGTCCAGTGCACCCAACTTCTGCTTGACCCCTTTCCCAACCTCACCAGCCCTTCAGTGAGGTTGACCTCCAACTAACCCCTCTCCCCATCACTTCTCCCCAGGACTACAGTGCACTCAGATTTATTCTTACCCCTTTCCCCATCTCCTCTTACCAGTCCTCCAGTGCTCTCAGCCAGCTACTGACCCCTTTCCCCACCTCCTGTCACCATCCCTTCAGTGCACTCAACCTTCTCTTAAAACCTTTCCCTACCTCCTGACCCCTTTCACCCACCTCCTGACCCCTTTCCCCACCTCTTCTTACCAGTCCTCCAGTGCGCTAAGCCTCCTCCTGACCCCTTTTCCCACCTCCTCATTAGTCCTCCACGGCACTCAACCTTCTCTTAAACACTTTCCTCACCTCTTTTCACCAAGACTCCAATACACTCCTCCTGACCTGTTTCCCCACAGGACTGTGCCCTACCAAGGCCCTGTATTTGTTAAATTATCATTTTGCATGGGGTAGCACATTTGGCGCAGTGGTTAGCATTACTGCTTCACAGCCTGACCAACTGACCAACTTACTATATGTGTGGTGTTTATATGTTCTCTTGTTTGTGTGGGCTTCCTCACCGTAAAACTGTACTAAGCCTTGGATGGAGATATAGTGCATTGAGATAAAGTTCCAGCCAATGAGCTCCTAACTGTCATTTTTAAAACACAGCCTGTGACATGACAGGAGCTGATTGGCTGGTACTTTATATCCATCCACTTTATATCCAAGGCAAAGTAAATAGACCCCATATATTGCAAACTCCACCGGCGCAGGGACTGATGTGAATGCCTGATATATTCTCTGGTTACATAACTGTTAATAAATAAATACATTTAGCATGATCTGTAGTCTGTGAACACTGCAAGGATGTCATCAGTCAGTTCTGCTATGTTATGTGCTCGCCGCACGTCACTGCTGTGAACATGTACATTTGTACAAGCCTTAATGCCACAGGTCTTATCATGCTAAATTTTGCAGCCAAATACAGCAAATATTTAGCAGAACAGCTTTTAAGAATTTCTCGTTTTCCAGTTTCTGCAGTTTCGGCGCCACCTTGTGGTCACTCTGTGCAAATGCTAAATTCAAATAGTTTTTCAAGACACTCGGATGTATATTTATTAATGTTCGATTCTGTATTCGATTTTAAGATCGATTTACATCAACTGAAATCGGATCAAATCGACATTCTTTTTTACTGTCCAAATTGTTAATTTACTAATCATTCGATTTTGAAATCGATTTCAAAATCAAATTCGATGTGTGTCAATTTTGAAGCTGCTGTGGTTCCTCTAGTTCTGGTTTGTGTACATTCTACGGTGGTGGGGTGGCTGCAAATATCCAGGACCCATTGTGTGCATGTGCAGAACAGGTTCTGCGTCGTCGCACACAGTGCCCCCTAAACCGCAGCCTGTTACCGTTTGGGGGCTGGAATCCAAAGAAGCAGGAGGCCCATCTGGCTTTTCTGGCAAATGGGCTGGTGGGCCGGTCCTCTCATTCAGAGAGCTGGGAAGGCCGGGCGCAGCGCAGCCTCCGGCTCTCTTTTGTGGAAGCTCCCCCGCCCGCCCCCTGCCCGTCTCCATGTAAATAGAGGCGTTCCGCGAGTCCACGCCCCCTGACTCGCGGCACCCCCCCACCCGTTTCCATGGACATGGGGGCTTACTGGGGGTCCACTACCCCTTGACTCGCGGCACGCCCCCATTACTAGTGTCCGCACGCCCCCTTTAGCAGCGCACGCGCCCCTGTCATGCGCACACATGCCAGGGCCGATTTCGTCCCCCAGTCCGTCCCTGAGGCCCATAACTCCTACAGACACAGTGAGCCACATGCTTGGGTCTCTTTTTATTAGAGACGTGCGCAGATCCTCAAGTGTTTCTTAATTTCTTTTACAATTGATAAAACATCTATAATGATGTCATTTGACCTGTCACATAGAGCCTTCACAGCGCTATTATCCGGCCTGATTCGTTGACGGGCGCTATTGGCGACTGCAGCTGCGATTGTGCACGTCAAGGATGTTCAAAATTATTCCATAAACCCAGCAGCCCTGAAAAGTACAGAGACGCCCAGTGACTGCACACACATTCCCGGCGCACACGCAGATCCGTCCATGTTCTTCAGATCGATTTAACCATCGGCCACGCAGCATGACAGCCTGAACAGAGGCGCCATAGGCACGCTGCTTGAGAGCAGATTTGCAGGCGCACCCAGCGTCACGCCCCAAAAACGGCTGCGACACGCCTGTATTTTTGCTACCAGTCCCTCGTCAAGGCCCACAAACAGTGCCTCTGCGTAAAGGTAAGCGCTGCGAGCGGCATCGCTATTAGACTTTGGCGCATGTTCAGCGCCAAGCATATGCATGCGCAATTTACCAATAATCGCCCAATTGCAAAAACATCGGCACAGCATCAGTCATCCCTACTTTTATAGGCATCACAATTAATTCCCAACTGATGTTGTATAGAAGCGAAGATCGCCTGTCTGCTGTTAGTCTGTTATTTGCAGGATTTGTGTGTCCATTTTGTGTTCAATTTTCAAATAGAATGTTAGTAAATCAGGGGATCCTATATTCGTCTATGTAAAAGTACCGATGTTTTGCCGATATTTAATTGTGGTCAGTGGCGGATCTTGCCACGGGCAAGCAGGACTTTTGCCCGGGGCGCCACCTTCCGGAGGGCGCTGGCGCCATCCGGAGGGCGCCGCACAGTGGCAAGATCCGCCACTGCTGCCCGCTGTGTCCCCGTCCGCCTCCGCTTCCCGCTGCCGTCCCCGTCCGCCTCCTGAAGGGAACTAGACGCTATGCGTCTAGTTTCCCTTCCTGTAGAGAAACTTTGCTGAGCGGTGCGCGATGACGTCATCGCGCACCGCACAGCAAAGGTCCTCTCTACGAAGGGAACTAGACGCATAGCGTCTAGTTTCCCTTCGTGGAGAGGACCTTTTGCTGTGCGGTTCGCGATGACGTCATCGCGCACCGCTCAGCATTCAAGCGGCGCTTTTAATGTACAGGGGGCGTAATTGACCACGCCCCCTGTATTAGGCCACACCCCATTTACTGCCCGGGGCGCAGAGCGCCCTTGAACCGGCCCTGATTGTGGTTTGGTTGTAAGTTCGATTTTATGTTTGATTTTGTCTTTAGTAAATCGCCAACTGCAAAATCGAACACAAATGCACCAGAACCCCCAAATCAAACATTAGTAAATATACCCCCTAGAATGTAACACAAAACCCAGATCTTCCACAAAAATGCAGCTCCCTCCATGTTTTCTACCGACCAGCATTAGGCTTTACCAGCCAGTGCTGGTGGCTTTAAGAGAGCATGAGGCCCGTGTTCAGCCTCCTCAGATTGGGCCCCCTCCTCTCCGGCTGGAGCGCTGTAGAGTCTGAGCGCAGCTCTCCGGGAAAATGGTGCAGCGGCCATTTTACCTGAGATTTCTGAACTCTGTGAAAATGGCCACTGAGCCATTGTCACTGTGTTTCAACGGCGCCGCGGATGCCGGCGCTGGACTTCGGAGGGGTGAGTCTTTTAAAAATGGGTGCAGCGTGTGCACTGCACACACTGCACCCATTATAGAAACGCCAGTGGGTGGCACTATAGCAGGGAGGACACATAGAGCAATTAGCCCTCAGCTGGTCTGCATGGGACTGGAAGCCTTAAGAGAAATTGGGCCTGCAAAAAAAGAAATAAATTGTCCCTACGAGGAACCAACCTGTAATAATGGCATGAGGACTAGGCCCAATACCCCTGGTGCGGTTGGTGTGGGGTTATCAATGAAGTGTTCCGCATTTGAAGACCCAGAGTGCTCTGCCGATGGGCCCGAACACTACAGCTTCACAACCAGATTCTGCTCAGGGTTGCTGAGAATCCGCTTGGTCTCTTCCTCTCTAGGCGGGATGGGTGGTGCAGCACCGGCACAAGAAGGTGAGCGGAGGGGAGAGTGCTCTCCACTAGGAACTTTGGGGACCCAATCAAACATTTTGTATTGGGCCCACAAGTGACTAGTGCAAGCTAATATGGAGTGTTTCCCAGGAGATGCTGGGCTACCGCTGCCACGGTGGTGGCCATTTCCGGAATAGCGTGATTAGCGTTGGAAAGATGAAAATTTCCCCAAACTATTCTGTGATCTATTCACCTTGCTCAGCACCCGGCTGTGAAATTATACTACACGTTTCATTTTGGACTTTAGTGTCCGCCCATATACCCAGTTCTGTACATACCACCTACTGTAGCATCATATTGTTAAGACATAACTGGTATCTAACATTGTAACCACAGATTTCTTCTTGTAGCGTTTCCTCTGCACTGTCTCTGAATCTTATTTTCCAGAACAGCACACGCCAAAGCGACCACAACTCTCTTACTTCAGTATTATCCCCCCTCCCTCCCCGCCATTTCCTTCCACTGACCCAGATCACACCCCCGTACTTGTCGCCTGATGCTACTGTATTCACGAATAGCCAGCAGATGGCCCGCCATAACTAGCTATTTCATTGCACTCCAATGTTCATAGCGCTGCTACCTCATCCCTTTAATAAAGGACACCTATGAATTGCACAGGTTCTGTGGCTGGCTGATATCAACTCTCTATTTCACCTGGTTTTAATCAGCCACAGAACTCGTGTAATTCACAAATGTCCCTTATTAAAGGGATGGTCTGGAAACCCTACTGACACACTCCGCTCCTCACCTTGCACAGTGGGTACCAGTGCACTACACCCCCCACCCCCCTCTCGCTGTGGAAAGAGGAGTGTACTACTACTCAGATTCCAGTCCTCCTGTTCTCCAGGGAGGCTTCATGCCCTATCCCAAGATGGCTACCGAGATCTCTACGGAGCATGTGCAGGAGTCATCCTGTCTTTTCATTATGTAGTGTTCCATGGTGGGAGACAGTAGTCTCCTTCTTAGCTTCTATGAGAGACCAGATTAATATCTGCATAGAAAGCTGTTCCAGCATCCCTGCACCCACTGGCGTGCGCAGCACATTTTATTAGGGGGTGCACCGTCGGAGGGGTGTGTCTAGCACCGCCTTCTGGGCGTATCTAGCACCATCTATTGATGGTCAACGCATATAAAATATCCACCCTTGTACCAATCCTAATAAAGCAGATACATTGTCAGATGTTGTGGTATGCACCAAACAAACAGCCCTGATGGCACTCACTGCAATTACACTGCTCCTCCTCAGCCTGGTCTGGCTCCCCCTCTCTTTCCCCTGCAAGCTGCAGCAGCTTACTTAGTGTCAGTTTAGTTACCGACTTGTGACAGTCGCAGACTAGTTACTGCTGCTTCTGGAAAAACAAGTGACATGTCAATGCTGCTGCCGACCGCCTGCCAGTATTGAACTTGTCTTCCTAAGAGGAACGCTGGCCACATACTGCTCCTCATTAGTGGCTGGCGTTGGCATAGCATAGAAGGAGAGAGGTGGGCATGTGACGGGTGGGCGTGCGAGCATCGCACTGTTTTTGTACGTGGAGGTGGAGCTGGGTATTTGAAAGCCGGTGGCAGTGGCACCCTTGATTAACCCAGGCGCCCGGTCAGTAATGCAGTCCTGACAGGGTGCAGCGCAAAGGGGACAGTAATCTGCCTGCTCGGTGATTGCTGCATCAGGCATGTGAGATTGGGGTGCCAGTCATTACGGGGTGCCTGAGCACACCAGGCACCCCCCCTACGCACATTTATGCCTGCACCGCTACCCATTTGCAGGATACACTCACCGGCTGGTGAGCTGTATGAATCCCAGCTCAGCTCTAGCTCCTCCCACCACCAGTGTACATGTAACAGTGAGTACGGCTGCACCTGCTATCTATCAATAAGCCAGCGGATGGCGTGTGTCTATATAGCTGCTATATCAACACCGGCACCCACATAATTTCCAACACTCGCCATCGGTTCCCTCTGCAGGGGCAAAGTGAAGTGGCGGAGCAATAAGAGATGTCACAGCTAGGATAAGTGTGAGGTGCTGAAGAGAGACACATATGATAGACCACAGTATATACTGTGTATATATATAACTCACCCATCTGACCTAGACACACTGTGAGTATATAAATAACTGTAATTAATTGAGTCTAACACCCCCCCCCCAACCCCCCTCACACTGATGCTATTTCCACCTCGTTCCTTACACTCCATTCCCCCGTGTAACTTTGCTCTCATTGTGGCTCCCCCCTCGGTCTCCGAGATCATTAATTCTCCCCGTTGCAGAATCAGAATGTGTGTGTTGTAATGTATAATTCCCAGACACAGTGCAGGGAGACAATCTGTAGCTGTGGCCGGCACACTGCACTTTGTACAGTAACACAACTCTCAGACGACTCTTTGTGTCCCAGGCTCGGTGAGTGAGTGCAGACTGAGGGCGCCTTATGTAGAAATACAGAATATTTCCAGTGCCATAAGTACGTCAGCATTAAGGTAAAACACAAGTGTAAGCAGAGCCGGCCTTAGCTATAGGCAGGCTAGGCATTTGCCTAGGGCATCCAAGCATGTCTAGGGGCATCCAAGCATGTCCCTGCAGTATCTCATGCTGGGAGGGACAGTCTACAAACTAACTGTTACTTTCCAAATGTATTCAATCAGTACTTGTATACACTGCTGTTTACATTTGTCAAATAAATGCACACTCTCCCTTAAAGTTCTTTAAACTCCCTCCGACATGCTTGAATGCCCCTGACTTGTGAGACCTCAGACAGACAGCAGAAGCCCAGTAACTGCAATTCCTGGACCTGTGACATTTTCACTGACTATATAAGGTTATTACTGGATGGATCCTTATGATACCACATGTGTATTTGGAGGACTGCTTCACATAAATCTGACATCACCTATACTGCTTGTGCACATGGGGGAGGGGGACCCTGCCATCCTGTGTCCCTTATTCCTGTGCAAACCCCAGGTGTCTGCAGGGACATAACATGGGCAGTGTTCTCCTCACACTTTATTTCCTAGTCAGTCCATGCTGTAAAATTCCCCTGCCAGGATGGCATACCCTGTGTAGTCACATCCCTTATATGGGTGCCAGCGCAAGCACGCACCCACCCACCCATCCTGCCACTTCCATCTCACAAAACGCAGTCACGGATCCAGGGAGCTGCATGGGCGTACACACTGACTGCAAGCACGCCAGCAAGCAAAAGTAAGTTTTATAAAAAAAGCTACTAGCATTACTAATGTGGGGCATATGTGTCAGGTGCATCACTGTGTGGAATTATGTGTATTATGGGCATTACTGTGTGCCATTATGCAGGGTTGAATTGGACCACAGGGTAACCCCCCGGTGGGCCCAACTACCTAAGTGTTGCTGGGTCAGATACAGAACTAGCGACAGTGCTAGGGGGCACCAGACAAAATTTTGCCTAGGGCATCAAATTGGCTAGGGCCGGCTCTGAGTGTAAGTAATGAAGAGTACAGTAAGTGCACTATTAGTGTAACACCCCAGCTATAGAAGGGTGCCTAAATCATATAGGGGGTCATTCTGAGTTGATCGCTCGCTAGCTACTTTTAGCAGCCGTGCAAACGCATAGTCGCCGCCCACGGGGGGAGTGTATTTTCACTTTGCAAGTGTGTAAACGCCTGTGCAGCCGAGTGGTACAAAAACATTTTGTGCAGTTTCTGAGTAGGTCTGAACTTACTCAGCCCTTCACTTCAGTCTTTTTGGTCCCGGAATTGACGTCAGACACCCGCCCTGCAAACGCTTGGACACACCTGCGTTTTCCAAACACTCCCTGAAATGGTCAATTGACACCCATAAACGCCCTCTTCCTGTCAATCTCCGTGCGATCGGCTGTGCGAATGGATTCTTCGTTAAATCCATCGCTCAGCAACGATCCGCTTTGTACCAGTATGACGCGCGCACGAATTGCGGTGCATACGCATGCGTAGTAGTACCCTGTTCGCTGCGCTGCGAAAAACGGCAGCGGGGCGATCAACTCGGAATGACCCCCTTAGCGTACTCACAGAAACATATACAACTGACCTATACAACGCTATAAAAACCCATACACCTCACATATATAGGGGGTCATTCCGAGTTGATCGCTTGCTGACGATTTTCGCAGTGCAGCGATCAGGTAAACATAACGGCAAAACTGCGCATGCGTATGCGCCGCAATGCGCAGGCACATCATACGGGCACAAAGAGCATCACTGCTGTGCACTGGATCTAGTGAAGATTCCATTCGCACGGCCGATCGCAAGGAGATTGACAGGAAGAGGGAGTTTCTGGGTGTCAACTGACCGTTTTCTGGGAGTGTTTGGGAAAACGCAGGCGTGTCCAGGCGTTTGCAGGGCTGGTATCTGACGTCAATTCCGGGACCTTCGTCGCAGCAATCATTGCACAGTAACTGCAGGGCTGGTCTTGTTTTGCACAAAATGCTTTTGTAGTGCTCGGCTGCACAGGTGTTCGCACACTTGCAAAGCGAAAATACACTCCCTTGTGGGCGTCGACTATGCGTTTGCACGGCTGCTAAAAGTAGTTAGCGAGCGATCAACTCGGAATGACCCCCATAGTTCTTAACAAATCCTGTATATTGCCGTGCTCGTATGCACGAAAGTGATCATGGTAACTCTGCCACAGCCTGGAAAGTTTTCAAACCCTATTTTTTTCCTTCCTTTTGTATTTGTCCAATATAAGTGAAGAATACAGGCCCTCATTCCGAGTTGATCGGTCGCAATGCGAATGTAGCAGAGTTACACACGCTAAGCCGCCGCCTACTGGGAGTGTATCTTAGCTTCTTAAAAGTGCGACCGAAGTAATCGCAATATTGCGATCACAAACCTCGTAGCAGTTTTAGAGTAGCTTCAGACTTACTCTGCCTGTGCGATCAGTTCAGTGCTTGTCGTTCCTGGTTGACGTCACAAACACACCCAGCGTTCGCCCAGGCACTCCCACCGTTTCTCCGGCCACTCCTGCGTTTTTTCCGGAAACGGTAGCGTTTTCAGCCACACGCCCCTAAAACGCCGTGCTTCCGCCCAGTAACACCCATTTCCTGTCAATCACATTACGATCGCCGGAGCGTTGAAAAAGCCGTGAGTAAAATTACTTTCTTCATAGCAAAGTTACTTGGCGCAGTCGCAGTGCGAACATTGCGCATGCATACTAAGCGGATTTTCATTGCGATGCGATGAAAAATACCGAGCGAACAACTCGGAATGAGGGCCACAGAAAATATCCTCTTTTTAGGACTTTTCCTAGCTCCTGTGATGTTGCAATTAAGTGTGCCCATTGAGCTCACCGTTTTGTACAGTTCCATTGTATGCGTTCTCTTACCCCTAATCCCTTTACCTCTTCCCAGAACTCTTCTGTCAGTATAACTTTTCATGTGAATCCACAGAATACAAAAGCAAAGAGGGGTGGATGGAAAGAGATGGGTTCAGACACGCGTGCAGGAGTCACGCTTCTCACTGATGACATGTTGGGACAGTGCCGTAACTAGGCATTTTAGCGCTGTGTGCAAGAAACGACATTGGCGCCCCCCCCCACGGTAGATAGGGGCAGTGCGCGCCGCAGCCGCGTGAAAAATATATAGGGGCGTGGCTTCATGGGGAAGGGGCGTGGCCACAAAATAATAGCAATTCATACTACGGTGCACAGTAGTCTACATTATTCAAATTACGCTGCACAGTAGCGCCACTACACCAGGTAGAGCCCCTTTTATACATTACAGCAGACAGCGTCCCCCTTTTTACACATTACAGCAGACAGTCTCCCTTTTAACACATTGCGGCAGCCAGTCCCCCTTTTTACACATTGCGGCAGACAGCGTCCCCTTTTTTACACATTACAGCAGACAGCGTCCCCTTTTTTAACATTACGGCAGACAGCGTCCCCTTTACACATTACAGCAGACAGCGTCCCCGTTTTTACACATTACGGCAGACGGTGTCCCCCTTTATACACATTGCGGCAGCCAGTCCCCCTTTTTACACATTGCGGCAGCCAGTCCCCATTTTTACACATTGCGGCAGCCAGGCCCCCTTTTTACACATTGCGGCAGCCAGTCCCCCTTTTTACACATTGCGGCAGCCAGTCCCCCTTTTTACACATTGCGGCAGCCAGTCCCCATTTTTACACATTGCGGCAGCCAGTCCCCCTTTTTACACATTGCGGCAGCCAGGCCCCTTTTTTACACATTGCGGCAGCCAGTCCCCAATTTTACACATTGCGGCAGCCAGTCCCCATTTTTACACGTTGCGGCAGTCAGTCCCCCTTTTTACACATTGCGGCAGCCAGGCCCCCTTTTTACACATTGCGGCAGCCAGGCCCCCTTTTTACACATTGCGGCAGCCAGGCCCCCTTTTTACACATTGCGGCAGCCAGTCCCCCTTTTTACACATTATGGCAGACGGTGTCCCCCAGAGAGAGAGAAGAGAGAGAGAGAGAGAGAGAGAGAGAGAGAGATACATACCTGTACTTACCATCTCCCCGCTGACAGGCTCCTCGTGCAGCTCCCTCGGTGCAGGCAGGTGAGAAGGAGGAGGAGGGAGGGGGACAGAAGCCGCAGCAGCGCTATTTCATTGGTAGTAAGCGCCGCTGCAGCATCCCCCTCTCCTTCCGTATTGGCTGCCCGGCGCTGCTGTGGATGCTGGGATGGAGGAACCGCATCCCAGCATCCACAGCAGCGCCGGGCAGCCAATACGGAAGGAGAGGGGGATGCTGCAGCGGAGCTTACTACCAATGAAATAGCGCTGCTTCAGCTTCAGTCCCCCTCCCTCCTCCTCACCTGCCCGGCGCTGTAGCTCTCCTCCACAGCGCGGCGGCGCACGGCGCAGACTTCAGAGGCATGTAATGAGTCAATTTGACTCATTACATGCCGCTGGCCGTGCGCCCTCAGGGCACCTGCGCTGTGTGCCAAGCCCACTTGGCACACACGTAGTTACGGCCCTGTGTTGGGAGGTATTCTGTAAGTTATAACCTTAATGCCCACGCTTTGTCCCCAAATAATACCATTATCAGCTAACTGGTGAAACATGGTTGCACATTTAGGCCCAGATTTATCAAGCCTTGGAGAGTGATAAATAGCACGGTGATAAAGTAACAACCAATCAGCTCCCAACTGTCATTTTTCAAACACAGTCTGTAACATGACAGTTAGGAGCTGGTTGGCTGGTACTTTGTCACTGTGCAATGTATCACTCTCCAAGGCTTGATAAATCTGGGCATTGGTGGCCTATTTATCAATGAGTGATAAATCTTGTAGCGTATGATAAATAGAGCTCCAGCCAATCAGCTCCCAACTGTCAATTTTCAAACACATGACAGGTAGGAACTGACCACATGACAAGAGCGGAACACATGACAGTTAGGAGCGGAACACATGACACTTAGGAACGGAACACATGATACTTAGGAGCTGACCACATGACACTTAGGAGCGGAACACATGACAGGTAGGAGCGGAACACATGACACTTAGGAGCGGAACACATGACAGGTAGGAGCGGAACACATGACAGTTAGGAGCTGACCACATGACACTTAGGAGCGGAACACATCACAGGTAGGAGCGGAACACATGACACTTAGGAGCGGAACACATGACACTTAGGAGCGGAACACATGACAGTTAGGAGCTGACCACATGACACTTAGGAGCGGAACACATGACAGGTAGGAGCGGAAAACATGACACTTAGGAGCGGAACACATGACAGTTAGGAGCTGATTGGCTGAAGCACCTTTTATCATACGCAACAAGTTTTATCATTCACAACGAGTTTAACCACTCGCTGATAATTGGGCCCCTCACTACACTGAGTTTTTCGTCACTTATCCAATAACCCCTAGCGCCATCTGATGATGTACGTGTCCCGTCGTTACCTCCGGACGTCTCACGCATGTACAGGTCGCTAAAATTGTGATCTGGCTGATGCTCAATAAGTCTGCCCAGCAGCCATTACTTATCACATAAGCGCTAAGCTCATGCACTAAATCCTGCGGAGATTGCTGCGCTAAGACACCCTGCATCGCTGCGCTAAGTGTCAGTGCAGCGCGTCTTTTAGCCTAGAGAAAAATGAGCCATTAATACATCTCAAGCCTTGGAGAAAGATAAAGTTGCCCACTATCCCCTAAGTCTGCAGGAAATGGGCGTGTGTCAGCTGAGCAGTTAACCCTTTGATGCACACGGTGAGAAAAATAAAAAGCCACGTCGCTTTTTGGCCTTCTGATAAATGTGGCCCCAAGCCACGCAGTGAAATCACCCCGCTCCCATTATCCAGGCCCACACAGGAGATTACGGATAGGTTGGCCGAGCCCCCGGTTTGTTTGTTGACATTGATTGGAAAGTGCCCTGTTTGTCCGGCCGTGATCCCCGGAGCACAATCCATCAGACGAGCTGGCAACCTAGAAAGGATTACCGTGGATTTGACACATTATAATGCAGCTGATCTTCCCCTGACCCTGACAAATGTAGAAGAGCGGGAGCCAAGCGCGGGCCGCTTTCACCCTGATGAGCACGGATCTCACCCCGGCCTCTGGAAATACCCAGCACTGATTAGTCAAATTCTGCAGACGTACCTCCAGCGTCCCTGCACGGAAACACCTGCACCTGGCTATGGAAATAGCGCACGGGCAAAGGAATAACACATGTAAATGTGACACATGAGAGAGCGGCATTATCTGGCAGTCTGGGTATCTATGGATGACTTGTTCCATGTCCAAATGAAAAGGATGTTACCATTTCAGTAGGGCAAAATAAACATTCACTGTAACTGCTTTGAATGTTATATTGTAGTCATTTAAATCGTCTATTTTAAACTGCCCATCAGATTATTTGAATGGTCGACACAAAAAAGTTGACACATGATTTTTTTTGTGTCAAGAGTTGACCAGTGGTCGAATTTTGAAGTGGGGGTATGGAAAATGGAGAGGGATTTAGTGTTCACTCCAGGGTGTACCATGCAGGAAAAGGGGGTGAGGCCCCTTAGACCGGGGAAGGAGGATGAGGTGGCGAGGCACACAGGATCGGTGAGGCAGACTGAGGTGGTGAGGCACACAGGGGCGGTGAAGCAGACTGAGGTGGTGAGGCACACAGGGGCGGTGAGGCAGACTGAGGTGGTGAGGCATATGGGCAGTGAGGTAGACTGAGGTGGTGAGACACACAGGGGCGGTGAGGCAGACTGAGGTGGTGAGGCACACAGGGGCGGTGAGGCAGACTGAGGTGGTGAGACACACAGGGGTGGTGAGGCAGACTGAGGTGGTGAGACACACAGGGGTGGTGAGGCAGACTGAGGTGGTGAGGCACACAGGGGTGGAGAGGTAGACCGAGGTGGTGAGGCATATGGGCAGTGAGGTGAGATAGACTGAGGTGGTGAGACACACAGGGGCGGTGAGGCAGACTGAGGTGGTGAGGCACACAGGGGTGGTGAGACACACAGGAGTGGTGAGGCAGACTGAGGTAGTGAGGCACACAGGGGTGGAGAGGTAGACTGAGGTGGTGAGGCACACAGGGGTGGTGAGGCAGACTGAGGTGGGGAGGCAGACTGAGGTGGTGAGGAACACAGGGGTGGTGAGGCAGACTGAGGTATTGAGGCAGACTGAGGTGGTGAGGTACACAGGGGTGGTGAGGCAGACTGAGGTGGTGAGACACACAGGGGTGGTGAGGCAGACCGAGGTGGTGAGGCAGACTGAGGTGGTGAGGCACACAGGGGTGGTGAGGCACAGAGGGATGGTGAGGTACACAGGGATGGTGAGGTAGACTGAGGTGGTGAGACACACAGGGGCGGTGAGGCAGACTGAGGTGGTGAGGCACACAGGGGTGGTGAGGCACACAGGGGTGGTGAGGCAGACTGAGGTGGTGAGGCACACAGGGGTGGTGAGGCACAGAGGGATGGTGAGGTACACAGGGATGGTGAGGTAGACTGAGGTGGTGAGACACACAGGGGCGGTGAGGCAGACTGAGGTGGTGAGGCACACAGGGGTGGTGAGGCACACAGGGGTGGTGAGGCAGACTGAGGTGGTGAGGCACACAGGGGTGGTGAGGCACAGAGGGATGGTGAGGTACACGGGGATGGTGAGGTAGACTGAGGTGGTGAGACACACAGGGGTGGTGAGGCAGACTGAGGTGGTGAGGCACATTGGGGCGGTGAGGCAGACTGAGGTGGTGAGACACACAGGGTTGGAGAGGTACAGTAGACCGAGGTGGTGAGGCACACGGGCAGTGAGGCAGACTGAGGTAGTGAGGCACACAGGGGTGGTGAGGCACACAGGGGTGGTGAGACACAGGGGCGGTGAGGCAGACTGAGGTGGTGAGGCACACAGGGGCGGTGAGGCAGACTGAGGTGGTGAGGCACACAGGGGCGGTGAGGCAGACTGAGGTGGTGAGGCACACAGGGTTGGAGAGGTACAGTAGACCGAGGTGGTGAGGCACACGGGCAGTGAGGCAGACTGAGGTAGTGAGGCACACAGGGGTGGTGAGGCACACAGGGGTGGTGAGACACACAGGGGCGGTGAGGCAGACTGAGGTGGTGATGCACACAGGGGAGGTGAGGCAGACTGAGGTGGTGAGGCACACAGGGGCGGTGAGGCAGACTGAGGTGGTGAGACACACAGGGGTGGTGAGGCAGACTGAGGTGGTGAGGCACACAGGGGTGGAGAGGTAGACCGAGGTGGTGAGGCATATGGGCAGTGAGGTGAGATAGACTGAGGTGGTGAGACACACGGGGCGGTGAGGCAGACTGAGGTGGTGAGGCACACAGGGGTGGTGAGACACACAGGAGTGGTGAGGCAGACTGAGGTGGTGAGGCACACAGGGGTGGAGAGGTAGACTGAGATGGTGAGGCACACAGGGGTGGTGAGGCAGACTGAGGTGGGGAGGCACAGAGGAGTGGGGAGGCAGACTGAGGTGGTGAGGAACACAGGGGTGGTGAGGCAGACTGAGGTATTGAGGCAGACTGAGGTGGTGAGGTACACAGGGGTGGTGAGGCAGACTGAGGTGGTGAGACACACAGGGGTGGTGAGGCAGACCGAGGTGGTGAGGCAGACTGAGGTGGTGAGGCACACAGGGGTGGTGAGGCACAGAGGGATGGTGAGGTACACAGGGATGGTGAGGTAGACTGAGGTGGTGAGACACACAGGGGCGGTGAGGCAGACTGAGGTGGTGAGGCACACAGGGGTGGTGAGGCACACAGGGGTGGTGAGGCAGACTGAGGTGGTGAGGCACACAGGGGTGGTGAGGTACACGGGGATGGTGAGGTAGACTGAGGTGGTGAGACACACAGGGGTGGTGAGGCAGACTGAGGTGGTGAGGCACATTGGGGCGGTGAGGCAGACTGAGGTGGTGAGACACACAGGGTTGGAGAGGTACAGTAGACCGAGGTGGTGAGGCACACGGGCAGTGAGGCAGACTGAGGTAGTGAGGCACACAGGGGTGGTGAGGCACACAGGGGTGGTGAGACACACAGGGGCGGTGAGGCAGACTGAGGTGGTGAGGCACACAGGGGCGGTGAGGCAGACTGAGGTGGTGAGGCACACAGGGGCGGTGAGGCAGACTGAGGTGGTGAGGCACACAGGGTTGGAGAGGTACAGTAGACCGAGGTGGTGAGGCACACGGGCAGTGAAGCAGACTGAGGTAGTGAGGCACACAGGGGTGGTGAGGCACACAGGGGTGGTGAGGCACACAGGGGTGGAGAGGTAGACCGAGGTGGTGAGGCATATGGGCAGTGAGGTGAGATAGACTGAGGTGGTGAGACACACGGGGCGGTGAGGCAGACTGAGGTGGTGAGGCACACAGGGGTGGTGAGACACACAGGAGTGGTGAGGCAGACTGAGGTGGTGAGGCACACAGGGGTGGAGAGGTAGACTGAGATGGTGAGGCACACAGGGGTGGTGAGGCAGACTGAGGTGGGGAGGCACAGAGGAGTGGTGAGGCAGACTGGGGTGGTGAGGAACACAGGGGTGGTGAGGCAGACTGAGGTATTGAGGCAGACTGAGGTATTGAGGCAGACTGAGGTGGTGAGGTACACAGGGCTGGTAAGGCAGACTGAGGTGGTGAGACACACAGGGGTGGTGAGGCAGACCGAGGTGGTGAGGCACACAGGGGTGGTGAGGCAGACTGAGGTGGTGAGGCACACAGGGGTGGTGAGGTACACAGGGATGGTGAGGTAGACTGAGGTGGTGAGACACACAGGGGTGGTGAGGCAGACTGAGGTGGTGAGGCACATAGGGTAGGAGCGGAACACATGACAGGTAGGAGCGGAACACATGACACTTAGGAGCGGAACACATGACAGGTAGGAGCGGAACACATGACAGTTAGGAGCTGACCACATGACACTTAGGAGCGGAACACATCACAGGTAGGAGCGGAACACATGACACTTAGGAGCGGAACACATGACACTTAGGAGCGGAACACATGACAGTTAGGAGCTGACCACATGACACTTAGGAGCGGAACACATGACACTTAGGAGCGGAACACATGACAGGTAGGAGCGGAGCACATGACACTTAGGAGCGGAACACATGACAGTTAGGAGCGGAACACATGACACTTAGGAGCGGAACACATGACAGGTAGGAGCGGAACACATGACACTTAGGAGCGGAACACATGACAGTTAGGAGCTGATTGGCTGAAGCACCTTTTATCATACGCAACAAGTTTTATCATTCACAACGAGTTTAACCACTCGCTGATAATTGGGCCCCTCACTACACTGAGTTTTTCGTCACTTATCCAATAACCCCTAGCGCCATCTGATGATGTACGTGTCCCGTCGTTACCTCCGGACGTCTCACGCATGTACAGGTCGCTAAAATTGTGATCTGGCTGATGCTCAATAAGTCTGCCCAGCAGCCATTACTTATCACATAAGCGCTAAGCTCATGCACTAAATCCTGCGGAGATTGCTGCGCTAAGACACCCTGCATCGCTGCGCTAAGTGTCAGTGCAGCGCGTCTTTTAGCCTAGAGAAAAATGAGCCATTAATACATCTCAAGCCTTGGAGAAAGATAAAGTTGCCCACTATCCCCTAAGTCTGCAGGAAATGGGCGTGTGTCAGCTGAGCAGTTAACCCTTTGATGCACACGGTGAGAAAAATAAAAAGCCACGTCGCTTTTTGGCCTTCTGATAAATGTGGCCCCAAGCCACGCAGTGAAATCACCCCGCTCCCATTATCCAGGCCCACACAGGAGATTACGGATAGGTTGGCCGAGCCCCCGGTTTGTTTGTTGACATTGATTGGAAAGTGCCCTGTTTGTCCGGCCGTGATCCCCGGAGCACAATCCATCAGACGAGCTGGCAACCTAGAAAGGATTACCGTGGATTTGACACATTATAATGCAGCTGATCTTCCCCTGACCCTGACAAATGTAGAAGAGCGGGAGCCAAGCGCGGGCCGCTTTCACCCTGATGAGCACGGATCTCACCCCGGCCTCTGGAAATACCCAGCACTGATTAGTCAAATTCTGCAGACGTACCTCCAGCGTCCCTGCACGGAAACACCTGCACCTGGCTATGGAAATAGCGCACGGGCAAAGGAATAACACATGTAAATGTGACACATGAGAGAGCGGCATTATCTGGCAGTCTGGGTATCTATGGATGACTTGTTCCATGTCCAAATGAAAAGGATGTTACCATTTCAGTAGGGCAAAATAAACATTCACTGTAACTGCTTTGAATGTTATATTGTAGTCATTTAAATCGTCTATTTTAAACTGCCCATCAGATTATTTGAATGGTCGACACAAAAAAGTTGACACATGATTTTTTTTGTGTCAAGAGTTGACCAGTGGTCGAATTTTGAAGTGGGGGTATGGAAAATGGAGAGGGATTTAGTGTTCACTCCAGGGTGTACCATGCAGGAAAAGGGGGTGAGGCCCCTTAGACCGGGGAAGGAGGATGAGGTGGCGAGGCACACAGGATCGGTGAGGCAGACTGAGGTGGTGAGGCACACAGGGGCGGTGAAGCAGACTGAGGTGGTGAGGCACACAGGGGCGGTGAGGCAGACTGAGGTGGTGAGGCATATGGGCAGTGAGGTAGACTGAGGTGGTGAGACACACAGGGGCGGTGAGGCAGACTGAGGTGGTGAGGCACACAGGGGCGGTGAGGCAGACTGAGGTGGTGAGACACACAGGGGTGGTGAGGCAGACTGAGGTGGTGAGGCACACAGGGGTGGAGAGGTAGACCGAGGTGGTGAGGCATATGGGCAGTGAGGTGAGATAGACTGAGGTGGTGAGACACACAGGGGCGGTGAGGCAGACTGAGGTGGTGAGGCACACAGGGGTGGTGAGACACACAGGAGTGGTGAGGCAGACTGAGGTAGTGAGGCACACAGGGGTGGAGAGGTAGACTGAGGTGGTGAGGCACACAGGGGTGGTGAGGCAGACTGAGGTGGGGAGGCAGACTGAGGTGGTGAGGAACACAGGGGTGGTGAGGCAGACTGAGGTATTGAGGCAGACTGAGGTGGTGAGGTACACAGGGGTGGTGAGGCAGACTGAGGTGGTGAGACACACAGGGGTGGTGAGGCAGACCGAGGTGGTGAGGCAGACTGAGGTGGTGAGGCACACAGGGGTGGTGAGGCACAGAGGGATGGTGAGGTACACAGGGATGGTGAGGTAGACTGAGGTGGTGAGACACACAGGGGCGGTGAGGCAGACTGAGGTGGTGAGGCACACAGGGGTGGTGAGGCACACAGGGGTGGTGAGGCAGACTGAGGTGGTGAGGCACACAGGGGTGGTGAGGCACAGAGGGATGGTGAGGTACACAGGGATGGTGAGGTAGACTGAGGTGGTGAGACACACAGGGGCGGTGAGGCAGACTGAGGTGGTGAGGCACACAGGGGTGGTGAGGCACACAGGGGTGGTGAGGCAGACTGAGGTGGTGAGGCACACAGGGGTGGTGAGGCACAGAGGGATGGTGAGGTACACGGGGATGGTGAGGTAGACTGAGGTGGTGAGACACACAGGGGTGGTGAGGCAGACTGAGGTGGTGAGGCACATTGGGGCGGTGAGGCAGACTGAGGTGGTGAGACACACAGGGTTGGAGAGGTACAGTAGACCGAGGTGGTGAGGCACACGGGCAGTGAGGCAGACTGAGGTAGTGAGGCACACAGGGGTGGTGAGGCACACAGGGGTGGTGAGACACAGGGGCGGTGAGGCAGACTGAGGTGGTGAGGCACACAGGGGCGGTGAGGCAGACTGAGGTGGTGAGGCACACAGGGGCGGTGAGGCAGACTGAGGTGGTGAGGCACACAGGGTTGGAGAGGTACAGTAGACCGAGGTGGTGAGGCACACGGGCAGTGAGGCAGACTGAGGTAGTGAGGCACACAGGGGTGGTGAGGCACACAGGGGTGGTGAGACACACAGGGGCGGTGAGGCAGACTGAGGTGGTGATGCACACAGGGGAGGTGAGGCAGACTGAGGTGGTGAGGCACACAGGGGCGGTGAGGCAGACTGAGGTGGTGAGACACACAGGGGTGGTGAGGCAGACTGAGGTGGTGAGGCACACAGGGGTGGAGAGGTAGACCGAGGTGGTGAGGCATATGGGCAGTGAGGTGAGATAGACTGAGGTGGTGAGACACACGGGGCGGTGAGGCAGACTGAGGTGGTGAGGCACACAGGGGTGGTGAGACACACAGGAGTGGTGAGGCAGACTGAGGTGGTGAGGCACACAGGGGTGGAGAGGTAGACTGAGATGGTGAGGCACACAGGGGTGGTGAGGCAGACTGAGGTGGGGAGGCACAGAGGAGTGGGGAGGCAGACTGAGGTGGTGAGGAACACAGGGGTGGTGAGGCAGACTGAGGTATTGAGGCAGACTGAGGTGGTGAGGTACACAGGGGTGGTGAGGCAGACTGAGGTGGTGAGACACACAGGGGTGGTGAGGCAGACCGAGGTGGTGAGGCAGACTGAGGTGGTGAGGCACACAGGGGTGGTGAGGCACAGAGGGATGGTGAGGTACACAGGGATGGTGAGGTAGACTGAGGTGGTGAGACACACAGGGGCGGTGAGGCAGACTGAGGTGGTGAGGCACACAGGGGTGGTGAGGCACACAGGGGTGGTGAGGCAGACTGAGGTGGTGAGGCACACAGGGGTGGTGAGGTACACGGGGATGGTGAGGTAGACTGAGGTGGTGAGACACACAGGGGTGGTGAGGCAGACTGAGGTGGTGAGGCACATTGGGGCGGTGAGGCAGACTGAGGTGGTGAGACACACAGGGTTGGAGAGGTACAGTAGACCGAGGTGGTGAGGCACACGGGCAGTGAGGCAGACTGAGGTAGTGAGGCACACAGGGGTGGTGAGGCACACAGGGGTGGTGAGACACACAGGGGCGGTGAGGCAGACTGAGGTGGTGAGGCACACAGGGGCGGTGAGGCAGACTGAGGTGGTGAGGCACACAGGGGCGGTGAGGCAGACTGAGGTGGTGAGGCACACAGGGTTGGAGAGGTACAGTAGACCGAGGTGGTGAGGCACACGGGCAGTGAAGCAGACTGAGGTAGTGAGGCACACAGGGGTGGTGAGGCACACAGGGGTGGTGAGACACACAGGGGCGGTGAGGCAGACTGAGGTGGTGATGCACACAGGGGCGGTGAGGCAGACTGAGGTGGTGAGGCACACAGGGGCGGTGAGGCAGACTTAGGTGGTGAGACACACAGGGGTGGTGAGGCAGACTGAGGTGGTGAGGCACACAGGGGTGGAGAGGTAGACCGAGGTGGTGAGGCATATGGGCAGTGAGGTGAGATAGACTGAGGTGGTGAGACACACGGGGCGGTGAGGCAGACTGAGGTGGTGAGGCACACAGGGGTGGTGAGACACACAGGAGTGGTGAGGCAGACTGAGGTGGTGAGGCACACAGGGGTGGAGAGGTAGACTGAGATGGTGAGGCACACAGGGGTGGTGAGGCAGACTGAGGTGGGGAGGCACAGAGGAGTGGTGAGGCAGACTGGGGTGGTGAGGAACACAGGGGTGGTGAGGCAGACTGAGGTATTGAGGCAGACTGAGGTATTGAGGCAGACTGAGGTGGTGAGGTACACAGGGCTGGTAAGGCAGACTGAGGTGGTGAGACACACAGGGGTGGTGAGGCAGACCGAGGTGGTGAGGCACACAGGGGTGGTGAGGCAGACTGAGGTGGTGAGGCACACAGGGGTGGTGAGGTACACAGGGATGGTGAGGTAGACTGAGGTGGTGAGACACACAGGGGTGGTGAGGCAGACTGAGGTGGTGAGGCACATAGGGTAGGAGCGGAACACATGACAGGTAGGAGCGGAACACATGACACTTAGGAGCGGAACACATGACAGGTAGGAGCGGAACACATGACAGTTAGGAGCTGACCACATGACACTTAGGAGCGGAACACATCACAGGTAGGAGCGGAACACATGACACTTAGGAGCGGAACACATGACACTTAGGAGCGGAACACATGACAGTTAGGAGCTGACCACATGACACTTAGGAGCGGAACACATGACACTTAGGAGCGGAACACATGACAGGTAGGAGCGGAGCACATGACACTTAGGAGCGGAACACATGACAGTTAGGAGCGGAACACATGACACTTAGGAGCGGAACACATGACAGGTAGGAGCGGAACACATGACACTTAGGAGCGGAACACATGACAGTTAGGAGCTGATTGGCTGAAGCACCTTTTATCATACGCAACAAGTTTTATCATTCACAACGAGTTTAACCACTCGCTGATAATTGGGCCCCTCACTACACTGAGTTTTTCGTCACTTATCCAATAACCCCTAGCGCCATCTGATGATGTACGTGTCCCGTCGTTACCTCCGGACGTCTCACGCATGTACAGGTCGCTAAAATTGTGATCTGGCTGATGCTCAATAAGTCTGCCCAGCAGCCATTACTTATCACATAAGCGCTAAGCTCATGCACTAAATCCTGCGGAGATTGCTGCGCTAAGACACCCTGCATCGCTGCGCTAAGTGTCAGTGCAGCGCGTCTTTTAGCCTAGAGAAAAATGAGCCATTAATACATCTCAAGCCTTGGAGAAAGATAAAGTTGCCCACTATCCCCTAAGTCTGCAGGAAATGGGCGTGTGTCAGCTGAGCAGTTAACCCTTTGATGCACACGGTGAGAAAAATAAAAAGCCACGTCGCTTTTTGGCCTTCTGATAAATGTGGCCCCAAGCCACGCAGTGAAATCACCCCGCTCCCATTATCCAGGCCCACACAGGAGATTACGGATAGGTTGGCCGAGCCCCCGGTTTGTTTGTTGACATTGATTGGAAAGTGCCCTGTTTGTCCGGCCGTGATCCCCGGAGCACAATCCATCAGACGAGCTGGCAACCTAGAAAGGATTACCGTGGATTTGACACATTATAATGCAGCTGATCTTCCCCTGACCCTGACAAATGTAGAAGAGCGGGAGCCAAGCGCGGGCCGCTTTCACCCTGATGAGCACGGATCTCACCCCGGCCTCTGGAAATACCCAGCACTGATTAGTCAAATTCTGCAGACGTACCTCCAGCGTCCCTGCACGGAAACACCTGCACCTGGCTATGGAAATAGCGCACGGGCAAAGGAATAACACATGTAAATGTGACACATGAGAGAGCGGCATTATCTGGCAGTCTGGGTATCTATGGATGACTTGTTCCATGTCCAAATGAAAAGGATGTTACCATTTCAGTAGGGCAAAATAAACATTCACTGTAACTGCTTTGAATGTTATATTGTAGTCATTTAAATCGTCTATTTTAAACTGCCCATCAGATTATTTGAATGGTCGACACAAAAAAGTTGACACATGATTTTTTTTGTGTCAAGAGTTGACCAGTGGTCGAATTTTGAAGTGGGGGTATGGAAAATGGAGAGGGATTTAGTGTTCACTCCAGGGTGTACCATGCAGGAAAAGGGGGTGAGGCCCCTTAGACCGGGGAAGGAGGATGAGGTGGCGAGGCACACAGGATCGGTGAGGCAGACTGAGGTGGTGAGGCACACAGGGGCGGTGAAGCAGACTGAGGTGGTGAGGCACACAGGGGCGGTGAGGCAGACTGAGGTGGTGAGGCATATGGGCAGTGAGGTAGACTGAGGTGGTGAGACACACAGGGGCGGTGAGGCAGACAGGTGGTGAGGCACACAGGGGCGGTGAGGCAGACTGAGGTGGTGAGACACACAGGGGTGGTGAGGCAGACTGAGGTGGTGAGACACACAGGGGTGGTGAGGCAGACTGAGGTGGTGAGGCACACAGGGGTGGAGAGGTAGACCGAGGTGGTGAGGCATATGGGCAGTGAGGTGAGATAGACTGAGGTGGTGAGACACACAGGGGCGGTGAGGCAGACTGAGGTGGTGAGGCACACAGGGGTGGTGAGACACACAGGAGTGGTGAGGCAGACTGAGGTAGTGAGGCACACAGGGGTGGAGAGGTAGACTGAGGTGGTGAGGCACACAGGGGTGGTGAGGCAGACTGAGGTGGGGAGGCAGACTGAGGTGGTGAGGAACACAGGGGTGGTGAGGCAGACTGAGGTATTGAGGCAGACTGAGGTGGTGAGGTACACAGGGGTGGTGAGGCAGACTGAGGTGGTGAGACACACAGGGGTGGTGAGGCAGACCGAGGTGGTGAGGCAGACTGAGGTGGTGAGGCACACAGGGGTGGTGAGGCACAGAGGGATGGTGAGGTACACAGGGATGGTGAGGTAGACTGAGGTGGTGAGACACACAGGGGCGGTGAGGCAGACTGAGGTGGTGAGGCACACAGGGGTGGTGAGGCACACAGGGGTGGTGAGGCAGACTGAGGTGGTGAGGCACACAGGGGTGGTGAGGCACAGGGATGGTGAGGTACACGGGGATGGTGAGGTAGACTGAGGTGGTGAGACACACAGGGGTGGTGAGGCAGACTGAGGTGGTGAGGCACATTGGGGCGGTGAGGCAGACTGAGGTGGTGAGACACACAGGGTTGGAGAGGTACAGTAGACCGAGGTGGTGAGGCACACGGGCAGTGAGGCAGACTGAGGTAGTGAGGCACACAGGGGTGGTGAGGCACACAGGGGTGGTGAGACACACAGGGGCGGTGAGGCAGACTGAGGTGGTGAGGCACACAGGGGCGGTGAGGCAGACTGAGGTGGTGAGGCACACAGGGGCGGTGAGGCAGACTGAGGTGGTGAGGCACACAGGGTTGGAGAGGTACAGTAGACCGAGGTGGTGAGGCACACGGGCAGTGAGGCAGACTGAGGTAGTGAGGCACACAGGGGTGGTGAGGCACACAGGGGTGGTGAGACACACAGGGGCGGTGAGGCAGACTGAGGTGGTGATGCACACAGGGGAGGTGAGGCAGACTGAGGTGGTGAGGCACACAGGGGCGGTGAGGCAGACTGAGGTGGTGAGACACACAGGGGTGGTGAGGCAGACTGAGGTGGTGAGGCACACAGGGGTGGAGAGGTAGACCGAGGTGGTGAGGCATATGGGCAGTGAGGTGAGATAGACTGAGGTGGTGAGACACACGGGGCGGTGAGGCAGACTGAGGTGGTGAGGCACACAGGGGTGGTGAGACACACAGGAGTGGTGAGGCAGACTGAGGTGGTGAGGCACACAGGGGTGGAGAGGTAGACTGAGATGGTGAGGCACACAGGGGTGGTGAGGCAGACTGAGGTGGGGAGGCACAGAGGAGTGGGGAGGCAGACTGAGGTGGTGAGGAACACAGGGGTGGTGAGGCAGACTGAGGTATTGAGGCAGACTGAGGTGGTGAGGTACACAGGGGTGGTGAGGCAGACTGAGGTGGTGAGACACACAGGGGTGGTGAGGCAGACCGAGGTGGTGAGGCAGACTGAGGTGGTGAGGCACACAGGGGTGGTGAGGCACAGAGGGATGGTGAGGTACACAGGGATGGTGAGGTAGACTGAGGTGGTGAGACACACAGGGGCGGTGAGGCAGACTGAGGTGGTGAGGCACACAGGGGTGGTGAGGCACACAGGGGTGGTGAGGCAGACTGAGGTGGTGAGGCACACAGGGGTGGTGAGGTACACGGGGATGGTGAGGTAGACTGAGGTGGTGAGACACACAGGGGTGGTGAGGCAGACTGAGGTGGTGAGGCACATTGGGGCGGTGAGGCAGACTGAGGTGGTGAGACACACAGGGTTGGAGAGGTACAGTAGACCGAGGTGGTGAGGCACACGGGCAGTGAGGCAGACTGAGGTAGTGAGGCACACAGGGGTGGTGAGGCACACAGGGGTGGTGAGACACACAGGGGCGGTGAGGCAGACTGAGGTGGTGAGGCACACAGGGGCGGTGAGGCAGACTGAGGTGGTGAGGCACACAGGGGCGGTGAGGCAGACTGAGGTGGTGAGGCACACAGGGTTGGAGAGGTACAGTAGACCGAGGTGGTGAGGCACACGGGCAGTGAGGCAGACTGAGGTAGTGAGGCACACAGGGGTGGTGAGGCACACAGGGGTGGTGAGACACACAGGGGCGGTGAGGCAGACTGAGGTGGTGATGCACACAGGGGCGGTGAGGCAGACTGAGGTGGTGAGGCACACAGGGGCGGTGAGGCAGACTTAGGTGGTGAGACACACAGGGGTGGTGAGGCAGACTGAGGTGGTGAGGCACACAGGGGTGGAGAGGTAGACCGAGGTGGTGAGGCATATGGGCAGTGAGGTGAGATAGACTGAGGTGGTGAGACACACGGGGCGGTGAGGCAGACTGAGGTGGTGAGGCACACAGGGGTGGTGAGACACACAGGAGTGGTGAGGCAGACTGAGGTGGTGAGGCACACAGGGGTGGAGAGGTAGACTGAGATGGTGAGGCACACAGGGGTGGTGAGGCAGACTGAGGTGGGGAGGCACAGAGGAGTGGTGAGGCAGACTGGGGTGGTGAGGAACACAGGGGTGGTGAGGCAGACTGAGGTATTGAGGCAGACTGAGGTATTGAGGCAGACTGAGGTGGTGAGGTACACAGGGCTGGTAAGGCAGACTGAGGTGGTGAGACACACAGGGGTGGTGAGGCAGACCGAGGTGGTGAGGCACACAGGGGTGGTGAGGCAGACTGAGGTGGTGAGGCACACAGGGGTGGTGAGGTACACAGGGATGGTGAGGTAGACTGAGGTGGTGAGACACACAGGGGTGGTGAGGCAGACTGAGGTGGTGAGGCACATAGGGTTGGAGAGGTACAGTAGACCGAGGTGGTGAGGCACACGGGCAGTGAGGCAGACTGAGGTAGTGAGGCACACAGGGGTGGTGAGGCACACAGGGGTGGTGAGGCACACAGGGGTGGTGAGACACACAGGGGTGGTGAGGCAGACTGAGGTGGTGAGGCACACAGGGGCGGTGAGGCAGACTGAGGTGGTGAGGCACACAGGGGTGGTAAGGTGGGCAAGAAAACGAACTGGAATTTAAATATAAAGAGCGTATGACATAAAACAAACAATAAAAGGTAATAGTGACAGAACACATACAAAGGAACTAAGCAATGAACACATGATGCCACCTGTAGTCATTCACTGATCAGTGTTCCTGAGCATAACAATACCGTCAGTGATACCACGCTGTGCTCAGTAATAATAATAATAATAATAATACTTTTATTTATATAGCGCTCTTTCTCCAACAGGACTCAAGGTTGACTGCAAAATAAAATTTTCCTCTTATGGGCAAAACCATGTGCAGTGCTGGTGGGGCAGATATAACATGTACTGTGGGGGTCATTCCGAGTTGATTGCACGTAGCAACTTTTTGCTGCTCATGCGATCAACTAGACGCCGCCTATGGGGGAGTGTATTTTAGATTTGCAAGGCTGTGATCGCTTGTTCAGCCCTGCTATGCTAAAAAAGTTTCCTGCAAAACAAGACCAGGGTCAGACTTACTTACCCTGTGCAACGGATCCAGCGACGAAGGTCCCGGAATTGACGTCAGACATCCGCCCTCCAAACGCCTGGATCCGCCTGCGTTCCCCTCACCACGCCTGGAAAACGGTGAGTATCTGCCCCAGAACGCCTCTCGCCTGTCCGTCTCCTTGCAGTCAACGCTGCGATCACTTTTCCCGCAGGCGGAGTCGCTGCCCGGCAACGATGCGCGTGCACATTGCGACCGCCGCGCAGCCGCAGTCCCGTCCCATTCGCACCGCAGCGAAGAACCGCTGCGTGCGAACGGGTCGGAATGACACCCAGAGAGAGTTAGATTTGGGTGGGGTGTGTTCAAACTGAAATCTAAATTGTATTGTAAAAATAAAGCAGCCAGTATTTACCCTGCACAGAAACAAAATAACCCACCCAAATCTAACTCTCTCTGCAAATGTTATATCTGCCCCACCTGCAGTGCACATGGGCCCTCATTCCGAGTTGTTCGCTCGCAAGCTGCTTTTAGCAGATTTACTCACGCTAAGCCGCCGCCTACTGGGAGTGAATCTTAGCTTCTTAAAATAGCGAACGACGTATTCGCAATATTGCGATTAGACCTCTCTCAGCAGTTTCTGAGTAGCTCCAGACTTACTCGGCATCTGCGATCAGTTCAGTGCTTGTCGTTCCTGGTTTGATGTCACAAACACACCCAGCGTTCGCCCAGACACTCCCCCGTTTCTCCAGCCACTCCCGCGTTTTTCCCAGAAACGGTAGCGTTTTTCCGCACACACCCATAAAACGGCCAGTTTCCGCCCAGTAACACCCATTTCCTGTCAATCACATTACGATCACCAGAATGATGAAAAAGCCGTGAGTAAAATTCCTAACTGCATTGCAAATTTACTTGGCGCAGTCGCAGTGCAGACATTGCGCATGCGCATTAAGCGGAAAATCGCTGCGATGCGATAAAAAATACAGAGCGAACAACTCGGAATGACCACCATGGTTTTGGCCAACTGCTAACACATGTGCTGCTGCGATCAACTCTGAATTACCCCCCATGTGCAGTGCTGGTGGGGCAGATGTAACATATGCAGAGAGAGTTAGATTTGGGTGGGTTATATTGTTTCTGTGCAGGGTAAATACTGGTTGCTTAATTTTTACTGCAATTTAGATTTCAGTTTGAACACACCCCACCCAAATTTAACTCTCTCTGCACATGTTACATCTGCCCCACCTGCAGTGCACATGGGGGGTAATTCCAAGTTGATCGCAGCAGGACATTTTTTAGCAGTTGGGCAAAACCATGGCCCTCATTCTGAGTTGATCGCAGCAGCAAGAAAGTTAGCAATTGGGCAAAACCATGTGCACTGCAGGGGAAGCAGATATATCATGTGCAGATAGAGTTAGATTTGGGTGGGTTATTTTGTTTCTGTGCAGGGTAAATACTGGCTGCTTTATTTTTACACTGCAAATTAGATTGCAGATTGAACACACCCCACCCAAATCTAACTCTCTCTACACATGTTATATCTACCCCTCCTGCAGTGCACATGGTTTTGCCCAATTGCTAACTTTCTTGCTGCTGCGATCAACTCAGAATGAGGGCCCATGTGCACTGCAGGGAGGCAGATATAACATGTGGAGAGAGAGAGTTAGATTTGGGTGTGGTGTGTTCAATCTGCAATCTAAATTGCAGTGTAAAAGTAAAGCAGCCAGTATTTACCCTGCACAGAAACAAAATAACCCACCCAAATCTAACTCTCTCTGCACATGTTATATCTGCCTCCCCTGCAGTGCACATGGTTTTGGCCAACTGCTAAAAAATGTCCTGCTGCGATCAACTCGGAATTACCCCCATGGTTTTGCACATTAGAGGAAAATGTTATTTTAGCAATCAACCTTGAATTAGGCCCATAATACAGAAGATGCAGTGGCGGAACTAACGAGCGGTGGGCCCAGGTGCGACAAAATGTTTTGGCCCCCCCCCCCCCATCCCATCCAAGTCCACCCCCTCACCCCTGGAGAGGATCTGGTGAGGGGGACCTGCTCAGGGCCAGAGAAATGGATACCTGGCAACAGTGCAGCAACTAGACATTTTAGCACTGTGTGCAAGAAACATATCGGAGCCCCACCCCTGCATGCAAAACAGGGGCAGTGCGCGGCATAGGCACGTGCAAAAATACATAGGGGTGTGGCTTCGTGGGGAAGGGGTGTGGCCACAAAATAATACCAATTCATAAAACGGTGCACAGTAGTCTCCATTATTCAAATTACGCCGCACAGTAGCACCACTACACCAGGTAGAGACCCTTTTACACCTTACGGCGGACAGATTCCTCTTTTTACACATTACAGCAGACAGCGTCCCCTTTTTACACATTACGGCAGACAGTGTCCCCCTTTTTACACATTATGGTAGACAGTGTGCACTTTTTACACATAATGGCAGACAGATTCCCCCTTTTTACACATAACGGCAGGCAGTTTCCCCCTTTTTACACATTACGTCAGGCAGATTCCTCCTTTTTACACATTGCGGCAGGCAGATTCCTCCTTTTTACACATTGTGGCAAAGATTCCCCCTTTTTACACATTGCGGCAGGCAGATTCCCCCTTTTTACACATAGCGGCAGGCAGATTCCCCCTTTTTACACATAGCGGCAGGCAGATTCCCCTTTTTACACATAGCGACAGGCAGATTCCCCCTTTTTACACATAGCGGCAGGCAGATTCCCCCTTTTTACACATAGCGGCAGGCAGTCCCCCCTTTTTACACATTGCGGCAGGCAGATTCCCCATTTTTACACATTGCGGCAGGCAGTCCCCCCTTTTTACACATTGCGGCAGGCAGATTCACCCTTTTTACACATTGCGGCTGGCAGATTCCCCCTTTTTACACATTGCGGCAGACAGTCCCCCTTTTTGCACATAGAAAGACAGAAAGAAAGAAAGAAAGAAAGAAAGAAAGAAAGAAAGAAAGAAAGAAAGAAAGAAAGAATTATACTTACCCTCTCCGCTGGCTCAGGCTCCTCGGTGCAGCTTCTGATCACGATTCCCGGGCAGGAGAGAAGGAGGAGGAGGGAGGTGGAGGAGGGAGCCGCAGCAGCGCTGTGTTATTGGTGGAGGCGCTGCTGCTGCTGTCCCTCTGCTTCACTATAGGCTGTTCTCGGAAGACAGCCTATAGTGAAGCAGAGGGACAGCAGCAGCAGCGCCTCAACCAGTAACAAAGCGCTGCAGCGGCTCCCTCCTCCACCTCCCTCCTCCTCCTTCTCCCCCGTACCCGTGACCGCTGCGCTGCGCTCCTCTCCGACTCCTGTGTCCTGCGGGCGGCTGTGTGCTGAGGGCAGCGGTTGCCCGCAGCACACAGCGGCATGTAATGAGTCAGTTTCACTCATTACATGCTTTGGGCCCCTGGACAGAGGCGGGCCCCAGTGCAACGCACTGGTTGCACTGGCGGTAGTTCCGCCTCTGAGAAGATGCAAGTAATACAGCAATACACAAGCCACACAGCCATAAAAGAAAACATTGAGCACACAGTAAGCATAATGCAGGATTGGTGTTGGCATTTTGGGTAATAACTTCCAAGGGTTGTGTATTCCACCTTCACAGGTACCTGATGAGGCAGCCATCTTGGGCGCAATACATACAGATGGAGCCGTGCTCATCTATCCCTTTAATAGGAATAACTGAGGCTGGGCAGTTGGACTTAATCCCCTGCTGTAATGTTCTCTCTGTATTGTATTGCAGCTGAGAACAATAGATGAAAGACTTATGCTAATAAACCTTGGTGCACCTAGGTGCCATGTTGGGCGCACTACAAAGGTTACACTGTGGGAGATGAGCCATACAAGGGCCCAATGCATACATGGGAAAACTGACACGTGTGTAGTAGTAATAGTAGTAGTAGTAGTATGATATACCCTGTTTGGAAAGATCCACATGAAGAATACTTGCCTGAATAGGAAGCATCCAAGGCCACCATCTTGTCCTCCATGCCCCATGTCAGTGACTGGCACTTCCTGTGTGTGGAACGTGTTTCGGTGACATATAACAAATTAACATTCAGTGTTCTAGGTGCCCCCTAACCATTGGCGTCCTGATTAGGCACAGCCCTGAGGGCTCAGCCAGCGTGTCCAGTGCTGTACTAGGCAGACAAACATGATTTCTAGTTGCTATGGACAACTTCTCTATTGGCCCACTTCTCCACTTTTTTCCCTGCTTGATACATATAGCAGTAACCTGACTTGGCACACGAGCTGAAACTCTAGTGTCATCAGAAAGTCAGTCTTTCTCTCTCACTTCTTCTGCCTCTGTAGCACTGCAGGTCCACCAGGTTAGTCACACATCTGCATTGCTCCGCCTATGGCGGGATCCATGGCAGTGGAGATGTATAGCAGTAAAGATGTACTGGGCGGCAGTGTAGATGTGTAGCAGCGAGAGATGTCTCTCCATCAGTTGTACAGAAGCCTCTCTCTCTTAGATTTGCACAGCTGTCCTCTTAGTTGTCCTTATTTGGTAGAGGACACCGTCTCAGCCCTAATCCCTGTCTTCCCTCTCTGCAACTCTATCTCAGAACCCTGGAATCCCAGCACGTTCCGTCTCTTTATCTCTCTACATTTCCCTCCTGGAACTCCCCAGACTCCCAAGGCTCTGGTGTCTCTGCCTGGAACTTGGCGCTCTTATATCTGCGCACTCTCAGGGGTCTATTCATGAAGCAGTGATAAGAGCGGAGAAGTGAGCCAGTGGAGAAGTTGCCCATGGCAACCAATCAGCATTAATGTAACATTTATAATATGCGTCCTATACAGTTGTACGGAGCAGCTGATTGGTTATATTGTGTCTTTTCTCTCGTGGACCTTTTCTTAGGACCAGGAGGACCACATCCGACCCTATACCTATAACTTGGAAGTTTGTGAATAGTTTACGCGAATACGAGGAAGAGCGTGGATTCCGTGCAACAACTTTGCAGTATTATGTATAAGTATATCTGTAATGATTTATGATACGTTCGTAAAAGTGTCAGTCTTTCCGGTCTTTACTGAAGCAGCCACTGTTGCCTGGATGACTGTATCTTCTCTGCTATGTCTCCTCCTCCAACCCCACCGCTCTCCTCTTCTTCACAGCTTCCATCAGGCGGATGCCTGGCTGCGCTAGCACACAACACTGCTGAAACCTATCCTATAAATATACATGAAGTGTGACATTCTGCTAGATGGCTGTGACCGTGGCATTTACATAACGCAGAATTACAGGCATCACATTCTGAAGTGACTTCAGTTGAGTTTATTATATACGAGGAGCTATAGATAACATTTGAAAGCATTAATTTCCCGGTTTGCTGTTGCACGGAAAGATTATTGGCAAGGCCATAAGATAGGAGGAGAGTCACAAAAGCCACTCGCTGCACCCATTTCACCGGCCGGGTGCGTTCTGATGGGCCGCTGCTGTAGCATCAGTTAACAACACTGGCCAACCCACGTCCCTACGTCTAAAAGCAAAATTGTGACAGAATAAGCCCCATTACCCTTTTTTGTCAAAGCCCGGCACACATCAGTGCAAGCTCTAACCCTTTGAGGCCCATAACTCTGGATTATCACACCAAAATTGGTGTGTGTGTGTGTGGGGGGGGGGGGGGGGGGGGGGGGGGCATTTAAAACTGACTAATGCCACAGCTGCACAAATATATACAATCAGGGGCATAGCCAGAACTTTGTGGGCCCCATAGCAACATTTTATAAGGAGGGTTTTTCTGTTGTGACATTGTGGACGGGATGCATCAAGCGTCGCATTTTGCACGCAATACATCCCACCAGTCATCGTAAGTATAACGGCGTTTAGTAATGCTTGAATAAAATCGCAAAGGACAGCTCTCCTAAAGAGCTGTCCTTTGTGATGATAGCACTTCTGGGTCTATGACTGACGCACGTGCAGCAGGGGACACTGGGAGGGATCCGATTGGTCCATGTGATTTCAGACGGATGTCTTGCACCAGGAATGGATCCGTTGTAAATGTGCGCTACTAGTGGAGACGTCTACTTCCACGAACGGACTGATAGGGATGGTAGGGATGAGCCGCGTGCAACTCTAAATCACGGCCGGTGGGCCTATGGCAGGAGCATGCTAGCTTACATTCTATATATTACACAGCACACAGCCTCGGCTTAAACATAAAAGGAAATAAATATGTTTTGCGAACGGATCCAGGGCGGCTTTCCCAAATAACCTCTACCCCCAAACCCACAGCGCTGCCCGGGTACTGTGTAATGCCATTCTGTGCTCATCCCTCATCCACAATGCTGTGTCCTGGCTGGGCATGCTGCCACTCACAGCTGGCTGAGTGCATTAGGCTGGCACCAGATCCCCCTGTTTATGTGACAGCAGCTAGAATGATGAGAGGTGTCTCTTGGACTCTCCAATCTCCTGTTTATACGCTGCACTTCAATAGTATTAGCTGACATCAGCCCATCTGGGCGGCCATGCACCAGTCCATCCGCCCCCTGTGTCCCTGCTCACGACATCAACATTTTACAAGTGGGAACGTCAGGTCCCAAAGCAAAATTGTGATAGGCATCATCATAAAATCATTGCTGTTGAAAATGATGTGAGTGAAGGTGAGCGGATATACCATAACAACCCTGATACTTAACCCGTGGTGTTGGTTTATTGAAGTATAGCAGGTGCAGCCGTACTCACTGTTGCATACACACTGCAGAACTTGAGCAAAGTGGGGTTCTATGCAGCTCACTAACCAGTGAGTGTATGCTGCAAACGGGTAGCCGTGCAGGGATGCTGGAAGGGCTTTATGCAGGTAACCACAGTGGGGTCTCTCTGGTGCTAAGTGGGAAACTTGGGTCTCCATCATGTAACTTCTCACACAGTCAGTATCACTGTGATAAAGGGTGACTGCAGTCACATGGTGCAGCTGTACATCAGATTGGAGGACAGTCCTCCCTGGGTCCTACTGCCCGGCATGTATGCGAGACCATTGCAGCACATGGACAGTGTGACGCATGTGCACTGGCAAAATAAAAGCTCCACAGCGTACAACATCAACATTGACACTGAATCAGACCCAAGGTAAAGTCCGTGTTATGTCTGTGAGAGAGTGCTCGAATAGATGACATCAAAGAGCAACTCAGGGAACCTTCCTTACTGGACAACAGAAAATATCAAAAACGGAACTCATTCATAGATTCATACACTAAGTCGGTCAGTAAGTAACACGTTCCGGCAGCCAGCCTAAAGCAAATAGTACTACAAACACCACAAAAGCTCGGCCAGGGACAGTGAAGAAGAAAACAAACAGAAGATTAAATGATGAAGAAAGAGAATAGCAGGTATTGCAGAAACCAAAGACGGGGGATGCTGGAGACGAAGTGGATGCAAATAATATATTTTAGACGGTGGGGGTGTGACAAAGACTAAAATCAGTATTATGTGTCCTCATACATCATTGCTGGAGTCGTGCCAAACAGTCTCTCTCAGTCAGCGCACCAGGTCTCATGAGACTGCTACTGCCAGCCATCTCTTACCCGAAAACGCATCTTAGTCACAAAGCGATGCGGCTAGGACACTTGATATGCGACACTTGAATATCTGTGTGCGAGTGAGTATATGAAGTAGAGATGAGCGTTCCGGATTCCAAGGAATCCGGACCGCTCCGAACATCGGCAATCCGAGCCGCATCCATGGATCTCACGTCGAGTCTGAACAGCATCCTCCCAGCATCAGACTTCACATTAAAGCACACTGCCGTTTGGGGGCACTGACTCTGCTGTATTAGATGTGCTGTGCCCACAAGTGGCTGTGCCTGTGCTGTATAGTGACTGTGTATGGGGGGCACAGTGCACGCTGCTGTATGCTGCGCTGTACTCTGCTGTATTAGATGTGCTGTGCCCACAAGTGGCTGTGCCTGTGCTGTATAGTGACTGTGTATAGGGGGCACAGTGCACGCTGCTGTATGCTGCGCAATGCTCTGCTGTATTAGATGTGCTTTGTCCACAAGTGGCTGTGCCTGTGCTGTACAGTGACTGTGTATGGGGGGCACAGTGTACGCTGCCATATGCTACGCTGTACTCTGCTGTATTAGATGTGCTGTGCCCACAAGTGGCTGTGCTTGTGCTGTATAGTGATTGTGTATGGGGGGCACAGTGTACGCTGCTGTATGCTGCGCAATGCTCTGCTGCATTAGATGTGCTGTGCCCACAAGTGACTGTGCCTGTGCTGTACAGTGACTGTGTATGGGGGGCACAGTGCACACTGCTGTATGCTGCGCAATGCTTTGCTGTATTAGATGTGCTGTGTCCACAAGTGGCTGTGCCTGTGCTGTACAGTGACTGTGTATGGGGGGCACAGTGCACACTGCTGTATGCTGCGCAATGCTCTGCTGTATTAGATGTGCTGTGTCCACAAGTGGCTGTGCCTGTGCTGTACAGTGACTGTGTATGGGGGGCACAGTGCACACTGCTGTATGCTGCGCAATGCTCTGCTGTATTAGATGTGCTGTGTCCACAAGTGGCTGTGCCTGTGCTGTACAGTGACTGTGTATGGGGGGCACAGTGCACACTGCTGTATGCTGCGCAATGCTCTGCTGTATTAGATGTGCTGTGTCCACAAGTGGCTGTGCCTGTGCTGTACAGTGACTGTGTATAGAGGGCACAGTGCACGCTGCTGTATGATGCGCAATGCTCTGCTGTATTAGATGTGCTGTGCCCACAAGTGGCTGTGCCTGTGCTGTATAGTGACTGTGTATGGGGGGCACAGTGCACACTGCTGTATGCTGCGCAATGCTCTGCTGTATTAGATGTGCTGTGCCCACAAGTGGCTGTGCCTGTGCTGTATAGTGACTGTGTATGGGGGGCACAGTGCACGCTGCTGTATGCTGCGCAATGCTCTGCTGTATTAGATGTGCTGTGTCCACAAGTGGCTGTGCCTGTGCTGTACAGTGACTGCGTATAGAGGGCACAGTGCACGCTGCTGTATGCTGCGCAATGCTCTGCTGTATTAGATGTGCTGTGTCCACAAGTGGCTGTGCCTGTGCTGTACAGTGACTGCGTATAGAGGGCACAGTGCACGCTGCTGTATGCTGTGCAATGCTCTGCTGTATTAGATGTGCTGTGCCCACAAGTGGCTGTGCCTGTGCTGTACAGTGACTGTGTATGGGGGGCAGAGTGCACGCTGCTGTATGCTGCGCAATGCTCTGCTGTATTAGATGTGCTGTGTCCACAAGTGGCTGTGCCTGTGCTGTATAGTGACTGCGTATGGGGGGCACAGTGCACACTGCTGTATGCTGCGTGATGCTCTGCTGTATTAGATGTGCTGTGCCCACAAGTGGCTGTGCCTGTGCTGTATAGTGACTGCGTATGGGGGGCACAGTGCACACTGCTGTATGCTGCGCAATGCTCTGCTGTATTAGATGTGCTGTGCCCACAAGTGGCTGTGCCTGTGCTGTATAGTGACTGCGTATGGGGGGCACAGTGCACACTGCTGTATGCTGCGCAATGCTCTGCTGTATTAGATGTGCTGTGCCCACAAGTGGCTGTGCCTGTGCTGTATAGTGACTGCGTATGGGGGGCACAGTGCACACTGCTGTATGCTGCGCAATGCTCTGCTGTATTAGATGTGCTGTGTCCACAAGTGGCTGTGCCTGTGCTGTACAGTGACTGTGTATGGGGGGCACAGTGCACGCTGCTGTATGCTGCGCAATGCTCTGCTGTATTAGATGTGCTGTGCCCACAAGTGGCTGTGCCTGTGCTGTACAGTGACTGTGTATGGGGGGCACAGTGTACGCTGCCATATGCTGCGCTGTACTCTGCTGTATTAGATGTGCTGTGCCCACAAGTGACTGTGCCTGTGCTGCATAGTGACTGTGTATGGGGGGCACAGTGCACGCTGCTGTATGCTGCGCAATGCTCTGCTGTATTAGATGTGCTGTGTCCACAAGTGGCTGTGCCTGTGCTGTATAGTGACTGTGTATGGGGGGCACAGTGCACGCTGCTGTATGCTGCGCAATCCTCTGCTGTATTAGATGTGCTGTGTCCACAAGTGGCTGTGCCTGTGCTGTACAGTGACTGTGTATGGGGGGCACAGTGCACGCTGCTGTATGCTGCGCAATGCTCTGCTGTATTAGATGTGCTGTGCCCACAAGTGGCTGTGCCTGTGCTGTACAGTGACTGCGTATGGGGGGACAGTGTATGCTGCCATATGCTGCGCTGTACTCTGCTGTATTAGATGTGCTGTGCCCACAAGTGACTGTGCCTGTGCTGTATAGTGACTGTGTATGGGGGGCACAGTGCACGCTGCTGTATGCTGCGCAATGCTCTGCTGTATTAGATGTGCTGTGCCCACAAGTGACTGTGCCTGTGCTGTATAGTGACTGTGTATAGGGGGCACAGTGTACGCTGCCATATGCTGCGCTGTACTCTGCTGTATTAGATGTGCTGTGCCCACAAGTGGCTGTGCCTGTGCTGTATAGTGACTGTGTATAGAGGGCACAGTGCACGCTGCCATATGCTGCGCTGTGCTCTGCTGTATTAGATGTGCTGTGCCCACAAGTGGCTGTGCCTGTGCTGTATAGTGACTGTGTATGGGGGGCACAGTGCACGCTGCCGTATGCTGCGCAATGCTCTGCTGTATTAGATGTGCTTTGTCCAAAGGTGGCTGTGCCTGTGCTGTACAGTGACTGTGTATGGGGGGCACAGTGCACACTGCTGTATGCTGCGCAATGCTCTGCTGTATTAGATGTGCTTTGTCCAAAGGTGGCTGTGCCTGTGCTGTATAGTGATTGCATATAGGGAGACAGTGCACGGCACGCTGCTGTATGCTGCACTATACCCTGCTGTATTAGATGTGCTGTGTCCACAAGCATGCTGCTGTTTGCTGCGCTGTACTCTGCTTTGTTCACGTGCATCTATAAGCCCTGTGATCCACGCAGTTTGAACCAAACAGAAAAATAATATATATAGATCTATTGTTGGTCAAAATTGGCTGGAAATTACTGGAAATTAATGTTATTGAGATTAATAATACTCTAGGAACAAAAAAAGGCCCAAATTATGTGATTTTAGTCACAGTGGTTTGGCAAATCCACATGAAAAGTCAGATGAGCCAAATCCAGCAAAAATAGTCCGGTGCTCATCTCTGAAATGAAGTGCTACAAGTTAGCAGTCACAGCTTTTTCCCAATACAAGTTACATTGTACTTCATATACAGACTCAGTTGCAGACAAAATACAGTACAAGTGTCATATCTATATATAATAATAGCATAAGGACAATTTTTATACTGTAAGTGACTTATTTCTATAATCCGGAGATTTGCAGTTGT
This sequence comes from Pseudophryne corroboree, assembly GCF_028390025.1. NCBI lineage: Eukaryota > Metazoa > Chordata > Amphibia > Anura > Myobatrachidae > Pseudophryne > Pseudophryne corroboree. Next base: position 43,630,488 of record NC_086449.1, read on the forward strand.
GATTCGTTGCTTCATTTCGGAGTTATGTGTCAAAATGTCTGCCTGCCATTGACAATGCATCACCATTGTGCTCTGGAAAATGTAGCAGTCGGTGTACTCTCCCTGTGCACCTGCTGGGTGCCCTGGAACACGTGACCTGCTGGGTGGTCTGGAAACTGTGACAGTTATGTGCCGTCATCCACTAAGCAGGGATACTACGGGGCGTCAACTCTTAAGGGGGGGGGGAGGGGTAAAATGTTCCAACCAGCAAACCTTTGCCCGATTGTCACCAGCACATCAGCTTGTATCAAATAAATCAGTACGGTCTCCTGGTGCATCTTAGCCGATTGCGTTGCGCTATCAGAGTTACACGGGACCTGGTGGCTCACTCCTGCTAGGCATCTCGTATTGCATGACGCATTGATGCTAGATGTATTGAGGACACACCTGTAGATGGAAGTGGGAGCTACTCAGAGATAGACATAAGCGTGCATACTCCTGTTTCCTGCACCGATGATGAGGGCAAGCAGAAAACCGTGCAGCGGAGAGCGAGCACGCTGAGTACAATGCTACGCATGGCGAATATGTGCATTTTTATCCATGCACACAAAGCGATTTCCATTCATCTCCATTATTTGTTGCGCATTTGATCAACACTGAAAGTAGGGACCACCCAGGGGCCAAACATTTCTGGGACAACTATGTAAGACGCTGCTGCTACAGGGGAGACGGGCCGCTGCTGGATGTTACACGTGCGAATAGGATCCCTGTCTTTATGAGTTCACATTTTCCATATAAATGTCATTCCTATTTACATGCCGCGTCGTCTGCCTGTATTACTGTCTATATACACGTGGTAGACTCTATACAGGATTTACAGGGGATTTACAGCCTTTGCAGAGAACATTTCCATCCGCTTTGTATTTAGCATTAACTGTATTAGTATACAGGATCTCTCTATAGGATTAGCAGACTATTTATAGAGGATCTATGTATATAGGATGCATTAGGGCCTGCAGGCAGCCTTACACACATAATACCCTCTGCTGTCACTGTAATTTGCTCCTTGCCCTGCATAACTCAGATACTGTATGCAGACACTTGCCTGCCACTAGAGGGCGCCCCATCCACTGCTTGTCTGCTCTCTATTGGGGCATTCCAATTGTTCTTTGTGCGCACTAAGGGGGTCATTCCGAGTTGATCGCTCGCTGACGTTTTTCGCAGCGCAGCGATCAGGTTACTACTGCGCATGCGTATGCGTCGTACTGGTACAAAGCGGATCGTAGCTGGGCGATGGTTTTAACGAAGAATCCATTCGCACAGCCGATCGCAAGGAGATTGACAGGAAGAGGGCGTTTGTGGGTGTCAACTGACCGTTTTTTGGGAGTGTTTGGAAAAACGCAGGCGTGTCCAAGCGTTTGCAGGGCGGGTGTCTGACGTCAATTCCGGGACTAAAAAGACTGAAGTGATCGCAAGGGTTGAGTAAGTCCAGACATACTCAGAAACTGCAAAAAAACGTTTTCGTCTCGCTCGGCTGGACACGCGTTCGCACACTTGCAAAGCGAAAATACACTCCCCTATAGGCGGCGACTATCTGATCGCAGCGCTGCAAAAAATAGCTAGAGAGCGATTAACTCGGAATGAGGGCCTTTGTGCGCACTAAGCGCCAAATTCAAGGATGATTGCAAAACAGCATTTTCCTCTAATGGGTAAAACCATATGAGGGGCAGGTGGGGTAGATGTAACATGTGCAGAGAGAGTTAGATTTGGATGGGGTGTGTTCAAGCTGAAATCTAAATTGCAGTGTAATAATAAAGCAGCCAGTATTTACCCTGCACAGAAACAATATAACCCACCCAAATCTAACTCTCTCTGCACATGTTACATCTGCCCCACCTGCAGTGCACATGGTTTCACCCATTAGAAAAAAATGTTGTTTTGCAATCAACCTTGAATTAGGTCCTAAGTACTGGGTACCCATTACTTGTCATGCCCAAAAGCACCAAAAACACTTTGCGCGACTCAACCCGTAGAAAGTATTAGTTGGGGACTTTTCCAAGATTTCTGCTCACTACCTCGTGAGGTGCCTTTTAATAATAATAATAATAATAATAATATAAATAATATTAATAAAAATAATATATAACTCTGCATGTCAATACAATGCTTTTGGTGTATGTGATTTTTGCTTACATTTGGTGCACAATTATGTCTATAAACAGAGCCAGTATTGGGTAACGTTACTAGACGACCTTTCAGATTCCATTGATTACTTGGTATATTTTGCGCCCCTTTAAATGCCGCTTTCTGGCCGCCATGAGCCTGTGAGATTTGCTGAAGAGGCTCTGTACTGTATGGACCTGAAATTTCTAGCACGCCTGCATCAGGCAAGAATGCTGCAACACCTATGGAATTGGCATTCTGGTACATGTAGTTCCACAGCAGCCACAAGTCCGCAGAACCACATATATATCTCGAGTCTGCCACCTACACCCCCCTTGGCACCTCCTTTAGTCTTTTCTCAATCATTTCCAGCCTGTGCCAATCTCTCCTCTCCCAGAGACCCAGCGATTGCACAAAAAACCCTCACAGACTGCAACAGGCAGCCAATAAAAATCTGCAGAGAGAAGGTGGGGGAGACACTGCCTTGTGTCCCGGTGGTCCAGACTGGCTGACCCCTAGGGCTGGGCGACCCATTACAGTATATATGAGCATGCAGTGGAGCGACACGTCCTCTGCTACTACAGCCTCCCCTTATCTCCCTACCCTGTGTCTTGTGAGTGCCCTCTTACTGTGCTCCTCACTATCAGCCCCGCAGACCCCTCTTCCAAAAATAATGTGGGTCCAGTTTGCCCCCCTCAAGATCCCAATGAGCAGGAGGCTGCAGACGGCCGCTGTTTTACAGTGGACAGTGTCGTTCCTGGCGATGGGTAAGTTCTGCAGCATATTGCTCCTCTTTGCACTGTCTGCAGATTATTTAAAAAATAATTTTGTGGGAGATGTATTTTTTTAAAGCTCGGAGAGAGAAAAAGCACCAACCAATCAGCTCCTAGCTGTCATTTTACAGGCTGTGTTTGGCCAGGGCAGGCGGCTTCGCCTTGGAAAAGGAAATGCAAGTAGGACTTATTAATAAATAATATCCCCATGTAAAATATAAGGATACATTAGTCGCTGCCAGCCAAGAAGAGCTAATACACTGCTGTGTATCTCTCAGTAAGACTCGGTAATAAAGGGAACGGAAAATGCATCCATTTAATATTCACCTGCATTTGTGCTAATTAATGACGGATTAGTTTTATTGATGTATGATTTTATTTGATTTATTGGTGAACATTAAATAGATATATTACCCAACGTTCCTGCGCGGCATCCTGCCTCAGTTAATAGTTCTTTCTTGTATTGCGGTGTCCCTTGGCAACCAGCGTAAACAAATTCAAACAGCCCCAGCCAGGCCATGCTTTCTCATATAGACAAAGTGCAGCTATAACATTCTATGTAATAATAATACAATCTTGCCAGTACTATTCCATGGGGATTGCCGTTACCTTTGTACTATGCTTGCGTGGCTTAATGCCAGCTAATAATGTATGTCTTTTTTACTCCATTATTTGCATGTGGTAATGTCCTAAGAAAGACACGCAGATGAAGTAGTCTTTATTGTAACATTCCGTTTATTTGCAATAAGTCTTTAAACATCCTAGTGATATTTGGTGGACCCCTTTCTTTGAAAGTAAAGCATTCATAACCAAGAACCAGACTTGAATTTTGGCAGAAAATTGCTAGCTATTTATTTGTCCCTATCCATTAGGAAACCTGTAATAAAGAAATTAATTTAATATGCCGCTCCAGCTGGCATATGGTGGCGGCCCAAAAGAACGGCTCAATTAATCTAAATTAACCATTAAATAACTAACCCTATAAATTTACTAAAACTTACCATAAACCGGTAATAGGTGACAACTCAACCCCCACAGTGACTACCCACCGCTCCTGGGTGCCCTGCCGCTGCCTTCCCGGACGGGTGGTCAAGCGTCCATAAGTCGATGGAGGTGAGTGCACCTAAACCACACCAAACTGTAAAACACTACAGTTTTCCCTACAATACAAAACTGCCGTTCTTTTCCGCCAATAAATAGCCAACGAAAACAGCCAACAACTTACAGCCAAAGCACCACGTGCCAAAATTTCCAACTACCAGGGCGGGAGGGTGGGAAAGCAAATCACCAAGAGACTTAAGATGGCCTCACCTTCCCTATATATAACAAACCCTCCCCCTAAAGAAGGCTGTACTTTCCTCACAGCTAGGTCCACCCCTCCCCAGATGTTTAACTCTTTTCTCTCCTATGCTTTCAATACTCTCTCCTATTAGGCATACCGTTATTTTACGTACGCTGTGATTATGATATACTACTGTGCAGTGTGATGTGATGTCAATTTATAATGTACACTCAAGTCAACTCCACCTGTAGGTCCACAGTGGTTTTTTTTTTTCTTCTCCTAAACTATTTTCCAGTAAAAGTGACAGCAGAATCTCCCTCTCTCCCTCCAGCTCAGTGCTGCATCATTATATGCATCCTCCTGGTTTGCTCGCAATACTGGTCCCTGGTTCTTCTGTATACCGTCTGGCTGTATGTAGACTGGGACACCCCATCCCAAGGGGGTCGGAGGTCGGAGTGGGTGCGGAGGTGGACCGTGTGGAAGTACTTTGCTGATTACTTCCCGATCAAAGTGAGTACAACAGGATAGCCTGTAATACTTATGTTTTAAAAGCTCATACGTGGGAACCAATGAACAGTCAGCTTTTATCTGCCTAGACGATGACAGCAGGTGTCTCATAGGCTGTTCTGGTTTTAGCACTGATTTGCAGCAATCAGCAGCGTCAGTGTCTCTGGTGCTGTGGATCAGTGAAAGCTGATTTCTGAGTATTACACATTTGCCCTGAGTTAGTAAATATAGAATATTTATTTTCCAAGTTTCGGCATTGTACCGTATACTGTTGGTTATGTATATGTGTCTGGGGCAACCTGTAGGTCTACAGTTATTTTGTGGAGGATTAGTCAGACTTGTAGTTTTACAGCTGCGAGGAAGCGCCGGTTGCCTACCTCTGATGTAGAAGTGACTGCTCCCCATAAATCACATGTAGCAATACATGCTTTGGGCACTGTTGCTATGAGACAATGTGGGAAAATCCTTGAAGTTAGGAAATAAACTTATGTTCTATAACTGCCATGTCCTGTGATTGGCTTCTCTTGCAGCTGGTACGGACGGCCCCATTGGACCCAGGCTACAATTACATCTTTGGATTCCATCCTCATGGGGTTCTTGTGGTTGGTGCATTTGGGAATTTTTGCACAGAGGGAACAGGATTCTCCAGTCTCTTCCCAGGTATCACTCCCCATCTCCTGATGCTGCCAGCCTGGTTCCGGATCCCCTTCTTCCGGGAGTACATCATGAGTGGCAGTATGTATCTCTTCTTGTTATTCATCATCACTCTCCCTGTGATTTACACTAAAGGCCCATATAGACAGACCGAAGTGGGAGATATGTGTGCTGAGCGTGCGGGGGGAGACGGGGGGGTGGGGGGCGCTCATTTCACCCAGCGGGTGAAGTGAGCGACCTGCTAGATTGGCCTGCACGGCAGGCCAATCTAGCAGCAGCGATAGCGATGCGCGGAGCAGCGCATCGCTATCGCTGTAGGGGGTACACGGAGCGATAATGCTGAAATTCTAAGCAATCTAGTCAGATTGCTTAGAATATCGCTCCGTGAGTACCCCCCTTAACATTTCCCTGATAGACAGAGACTTCCTGTGACTCTATTATACTTACTCTAACACTCACTCTGGCTCCCTGTGACCCTCTCACACTCACTCTGGCTCCCTGTGACCCTCTCACACTCACTCTGGCTCCCTGTGACCCTCTCACACTCACTCTGGCTCCCTGTGACCCTCTTACAATCACTCTGGCTCCCTGAGACTCTCTCACATTCACTCTGGTGCCCTGTGGCCCTCTTACAGTCACTCTGGCTCCCTGTGACCCTCTCACACTCACTCTGGCTCCCTGCGACCCTCTCACACTCACTCTGGCTCCCTGTGACCCTCTCACACTCACTCTGGCTCCCTGTGACCCTCTCACACTTACTCTGGCTCCCTGTGACCCTCTTACAGTCTCTCTGGCTCCCTGTAACTCTCTCACACTCACTTTGGCTCCCTGTGACCCTCTCACACTCACTCTGGCTCCCTGTAACCCTCTCACACTCACTTTGGCTCCCTGTGACCCTCTAACACTCACTCTGGCTCCCTGTGACTCTCTCACACTCACTCTGCCTCCCTGTGACTCTCTCACACTCACTCTGGCTCCCTGTGACCCTCTTACAGTCACTCTTGCTCCCTGTGACCCTGTTACAGTCACTATGGCTCCCTGTGACCCTCTCACACTCACTCTGGCTCCCTGTGACCCTCTTACAATCACTCTGGCTCCCTGTGACTCTCTCACATTCACTCTGGCGCCCTGTGACCCTCTTACAGTCACTCTGGCTCCCTGTGACCCTCTCACACTCACTCTGGCTCCCTGCGACCCTCTCACACTCACTCTGGCTCCCTGTGACCCTCTCACACTCACTCTGGCTCCCTGTGACCCTCTCACACTCACTCTGGCTCCCTGTGACCCTCTCACACTTACTCTGGCTCCCTGTGACCCTCTTACAGTCTCTCTGGCTCCCTGTAACTCTCTCACACTCACTTTGGCTCCCTGTGACCCTCTCACACTCACTCTGGCCCCCTGTAACCCTCTCACACTCACTTTGGCTCCCTGTGACCCTCTAACACTCACTCTGGCTCCCTGTGACTCTCTCACACTCACTCTGCCTCCCTGTGACTCTCTCACACTCACTCTGGCTCCCTGTGACCCTCTTACAGTCACTCTTGCTCCCTGTGACCCTGTTACAGTCACTATGGCTCCCTGTGACCCTCTCACACTCACTCTGGCTCCCTGTGACCCTCTTACAATCACTCTGGCTCCCTGTGACTCTCTCACATTCACTCTGGCGCCCTGTGACCCTCTTACAGTCACTCTGGCTCCCTGTGACCCTCTCACACTCACTCTGGCTCCCTGCGACCCTCTCACACTCACTCTGGCTCCCTGTGACCCTCTCACACTCACACTGGCTCCCTGTGACCCTCTCACACTCACTCTGGCTCCCTGTGACCCTCTCACACTTACTCTGGCTCCCTGTGACCCTCTTACAGTCTCTCTGGCTCCCTGTAACTCTCTCACACTCACTTTGGCTCCCTGTGACCCTCTCACACTCACTCTGGCCCCCTGTAACCCTCTCACACTCACTTTGGCTCCCTGTGACCCTCTAACACTCACTCTGGCTCCCTGTGACTCTCTCACACTCACTCTGCCTCCCTGTGACTCTCTCACACTCACTCTGGCTCCCTGTGACCCTCTTACAGTCACTCTTGCTCCCTGTGACCCTGTTACAGTCACTATGGCTCCCTGTGACCCTCTCACACTCACTCTGGCTCCCTGTGACCCTCTTACAATCACTCTGGCTCCCTGTGACTCTCTCACATTCACTCTGGCGCCCTGTGACCCTCTTACAGTCACTCTGGCTCCCTGTGACCCTCTCACACTCACTCTGGCTCCCTGCGACCCTCTCACACTCACTCTGGCTCCCTGTGACCCTCTCACACTCACTCTGGCTCCCTGTGACCCTCTCACACTCACTCTGGCTCCCTGTGACCCTCTCACACTTACTCTGGCTCCCTGTGACCCTCTTACAGTCTCTCTGGCTCCCTGTAACTCTCTCACACTCACTTTGGCTCCCTGTGACCCTCTCACACTCACTCTGGCCCCCTGTAACCCTCTCACACTCACTTTGGCTCCCTGTGACCCTCTAACTCTCTCTCTGGCTCCCTGTGACTCTCTCACACTCACTCTGCCTCCCTGTGACTCTCTCACACTCACTCTGGCTCCCTGTGACCCTCTTACAGTCACTCTTGCTCCCTGTGACCCTGTTACAGTCACTATGGCTCCCTGTGACCCTCTCACACTCACTCTGGCTCCCTGTGACCCTCTTACAATCACTCTGGCTCCCTGTGACCCTCTTACAGTCACTCTGGCTCCCTGTGAACCTCTTACACTCACTCTGGCTCCCTGTGACCCTCTCACACTTACTCTGGCTCCCTGTGACCCTCTTACAGTCTCTCTGGCTCCCTGTAACTCTCTCACACTCACTTTGGCTCCCTGTGACCCTCTCACTCTCACTCTGGCTCCCTGTAACCCTCTCACACTCACTTTGGCTCCCTGTGACCCTCTAACACTCACTCTGGCTCCCTGTGACTCTCTCACACTCACTCTGCCTCCCTGTGACTCTCTCACACTCACTCTGGCTCCCTGTGACCCTCTTACAGTCACTCTTGCTCCCTGTGAACCTGTTACAGTCACTATGGCTCCCTGTGACCCTCTCACACTCACTCTGGCTCCCTGTGACCCTCTTACAATCACTCTGGCTCCCTGTGACTCTCTCACATTCACTCTGGCGCCCTGTGACCCTCTTACAGTCACTCTGGCTCCCTGTGACCCTCTCACACTCACTCTGGCTCCCTGCGACCCTCTCACACTCACTCTGGCTCCCTGTGACCCTCTCACACTCACTCTGGCTCCCTGTGACCATCTCACACTCACTCTGGCTCCCTGTGACCCTCTCACACTTACTCTGGCTCCCTGTGACCCTCTTACAGTCTCTCTGGCTCCCTGTAACTCTCTCACACTCACTTTGGCTCCCTGTGACCCTCTCACACTCACTCTGGCCCCCTGTAACCCTCTCACACTCACTTTGGCTCCCTGTGACCCTCTAACTCTCTCTCTGGCTCCCTGTGACTCTCTCACACTCACTCTGCCTCCCTGTGACTCTCTCACACTCACTCTGGCTCCCTGTGACCCTCTTACAGTCACTCTTGCTCCCTGTGACCCTGTTACAGTCACTATGGCTCCCTGTGACCCTCTCACACTCACTCTGGCTCCCTGTGACCCTCTTACAATCACTCTGGCTCCCTGTGACTCTCTCACATTCACTCTGGCGCCCTGTGACCCTCTTACAGTCACTCTGGCTCCCTGTGACCCTCTCACACTCACTCTGGCTCCCTGCGACCCTCTCACACTCACTCTGGCTCCCTGTGACCCTCTCACACTCACTCTGGCTCCCTGTGACCCTCTCACACTCACTCTGGCTCCCTGTGACCCTCTCACACTTACTCTGGCTCCCTGTGACCCTCTTACATTCTCTCTGGCTCCCTGTAACTCTCTCACACTCACTTTGGCTCCCTGTGACCCTCTCACACTCACTCTGGCCCCCTGTAACCCTCTCACACTCACTTTGGCTCCCTGTGACCCTCTAACACTCACTCTGGCTCCCTGTGACTCTCTCACACTCACTCTGCCTCCCTGTGACTCTCTCACACTCACTCTGGCTCCCTGTGACCCTCTTACAGTCACTCTTGCTCCCTGTGACCCTGTTACAGTCACTATGGCTCCCTGTGACCCTCTCACACTCACTCTGGCTCCCTGTGACCCTCTTACAATCACTCTGGCTCCCTGTGACTCTCTCACATTCACTCTGGCGCCCTGTGACCCTCTTACAGTCACTCTGGCTCCCTGTGACCCTCTCACACTCACTCTGGCTCCCTGCGACCCTCTCACACTCACTCTGGCTCCCTGTGACCCTCTCACACTCACTCTGGCTCCCTGTGACCCTCTCACACTCACTCTGGCTCCCTGTGACCCTCTCACACTTACTCTGGCTCCCTGTGACCCTCTTACAGTCTCTCTGGCTCCCTGTAACTCTCTCACACTCACTTTGGCTCCCTGTGACCCTCTCACACTCACTCTGGCCCCCTGTAACCCTCTCACACTCACTTTGGCTCCCTGTGACCCTCTAACTCTCTCTCTGGCTCCCTGTGACTCTCTCACACTCACTCTGCCTCCCTGTGACTCTCTCACACTCACTCTGGCTCCCTGTGACCCTCTTACAGTCACTCTTGCTCCCTGTGACCCTGTTACAGTCACTATGGCTCCCTGTGACCCTCTCACACTCACTCTGGCTCCCTGTGACCCTCTTACAATCACTCTGGCTCCCTGTGACCCTCTTACAGTCACTCTGGCTCCCTGTGAACCTCTTACACTCACTCTGGCTCCCTGTGACCCTCTCACACTTACTCTGGCTCCCTGTGACCCTCTTACAGTCTCTCTGGCTCCCTGTAACTCTCTCACACTCACTTTGGCTCCCTGTGACCCTCTCACTCTCACTCTGGCTCCCTGTAACCCTCTCACACTCACTTTGGCTCCCTGTGACCCTCTAACACTCACTCTGGCTCCCTGTGACTCTCTCACACTCACTCTGCCTCCCTGTGACTATCTCACACTCACTCTGGCTCCTTGTGACCCTCTTACAGTCACTCTTGCTCCCTGTGACCCTGTTACAGTCACTATGGCTCCCTGTGACCCTCTCACACTCACTCTAGCTCCCTGTGACCCTCTTACAATCACTCTGGCTCCCTGTGACTCTCTCACATTCACTCTGGCGCCCTGTGACCCTCTTACAGTCACTCTGGCTCCCTGTGACCCTCTCACACTCACTCTGGCTCCCTGCGACCCTCTCACACTCACTCTGGCTCCCTGTGACCCTCTCACACTCACTCTGGCTCCCTGTGACCCTCTCACACTCACTCTGGCTCCCTGTGACCCTCTCACACTTACTCTGGCTCCCTGTGACCCTCTTACAGTCTCTCTGGCTCCCTGTAACTCTCTCACACTCACTTTGGCTCCCTGTGACCCTCTCACACTCACTCTGGCCCCCTGTAACCCTCTCACACTCACTTTGGCTCCCTGTGACCCTCTAACTCTCTCTCTGGCTCCCTGTGACCCTCTTACAGTCACTCTTGCTACGTGTGACCCTGTTACAGTCACTATGGCTCCCTGTGACCCTCTCACACTCACTCTGGCTCCCTGTGACCCTCTTACAATCACTCTGGCTCCCTGTGACCCTCTTACAGTCACTCTGGCTCCCTGTGAACCTCTTACACTCACTCTGGCTCCCTGTGACCCTCTCACACTTACTCTGGCTCCCTGTGACCCTCTTACAGTCTCTCTGGCTCCCTGTAACTCTCTCACACTCACTTTGGCTCCCTGTGACCCTCTCACTCTCACTCTGGCTCCATGTAACCCTCTCACACTCACTTTGGCTCCCTGTGACCCTCTCATACTCACTCTGGCTCCCTGTGACTCTCTCACACTCACTCTGCCTCCCTGTGACTCTCTCACACTCACTCTGGCTTCCTGTGACTCTCTCACACTCACTCTGGCTCCCTGTGACCCTCTCACACTCACTCTGGCTCCCTGTGACCCTCTCACACTCACTCTGGCTCCCTGTGACTCTCTCACACTCACTCTGGCACTATGATCCTCTTACAGTCACTCTGGCTCCCTGTGACTCTGCACTTTAGCAAATATGCCCAATACTCTCTGGATCTCTGTTGCTCTCACTATCTCAACCTCTCTGGCTCCCCGTACCTGTCATACTAAAGTGAAAATGCTGTAAACCCCCTGTTTGTTCTTCTTCCCTTATAAGGGGAGCTGTCCTTTGCGATACCTGCTTTAATACATCCCGCCCATACTCTCCCTGGATCTCTGTTACTCTCTTACGCTCAATCTCTCTCTCTCTTGCTCCTTGTGACTCTCTCTGGCTCCCGTCTCTCTCTCTCTCTATGGCTCTTTGTGACTCTCTCTGGCTCCTGTCTCTCTCTCTGGCTCCCTGTGACTGTCATACTCTCGTTCTCTCTCTCTCCGTGTCTCTCTGACTGTCTATGATTTTATTTTTCTTTGGTTCCCTGTCACTCTCTTATTCTTTCACAGGGTGAGATGTATAGTACTAATCCTGGAAAAAAGTTTTTCTGAGTTTTTGCCGCGTGTACCAAGCTCCGGAAGGCGATACATTCCAGAGCTTGGACGCAGAGGGCAATGTCATCTAAAGAATGCCTATGGGCTTCTTTTCGCATTTCGCTCTGAGAGGGACCCAATTGGGAAGAAAGTGATTTACAGATGGATCCCTGCTCATTTATCCCTTTAATAGGACAAACTGAGGGAGGGCAGTTGGACTTAACCCCCTGCTGTACTGTTCTCTCTGTGTTGTATTGTAGCTGAGAACAATAGATGAAAGGCTTATGCTAATATGCCTTGGTGCACCATGGCGCATCAGAGAAGGCTGGATGAGCGTGGCTCCCTCTGTACAGTGCAGAACATTGCTGGACAAGGTTTATAAACATTGCTGCAGCAGTAGTCATAGTACCCTAGTATCGTAGTGCCCTACTCAAAAGAGTTTACAGTCTAAAGGAGCCAGCTGGCAGCATAAGCCGCGTTCTGCAGTGTTACAGACAGCTACGCAGAGACTTCTTCTGACTATCTTGCCCTACTCTCTCGGTGACTTTATCTCTGGTGGCCTCCAGTAGCCTGTAGTCACTATGTGTTTGGTAATTGTGCATCTGAGATTCATGGACTCATGAAATCTTCATAAAAACCATGGCGCTTTAACCGTGTTGTCCCGCCTTCCTTTCCAGGTCTGGTGTCCTCCGACAAGGGCAGTGCCTCTCACCTCCTCTCACAGAAGGCTGGAGGGCAGGCTTTGGTGATTGCAGTTGGAGGTCCTCCTGAGGCTCTGGATGCAAAGCCTGGAGAGTTGACCCTTCGACTACTGAGGAGGACTGGCTTCATTAAGCTGGCCCTGACCCATGGGTAAGGAAATGCGTAGGCAGGGAGTGGCAATGGAGTCTTCTCACATCCTCTGAGCTGAGGTGACCAGTCTTTCTCACTTCCCCTTCTCAGAGCTCGCCTCGTCCCAGTTTTATCATTTGGGGAAAACGACCTCTACTATCAGGTGAGCAACCCTCCAGGATCGTTGCTCCGGACCATGCAGGAAAAGATGCAACGGATTGTGGGACTTGCAGTTCCCTTGTTCCATGGGCGCGGTGTGTTCCAGTACAGCTGGGGGCTGCTCCCACACAGAAGACCAGTGTATACTGTGGGTAAGTTTCTTACATTGCCTGACATTTTAACGTATAAAGGAGGAGATGTCTCAAAACTTGGAGAGAGATAAAGTACCAACCTATCAACTCCTGTCATTTTTGAAACACAGAGTAGAGTATAGTTGTAGTCCACGATCAGGGTGATGGATGCGGAAGTCACATGTGCGGTAGACGTGGCATATGCTGGATAGGGCATGTATACCCTTCACTTTGGGAGACTGGTCAGATACCTAGCCTCATCACAAAGCAGTGGACAAGGCCATAGCTATACTTCAATGGGATTTTCGGCTTTCCTTCAGACTGGTAGATTAGTGAGGGTCTGGACTGTGTGAAGCAGCAGCCCCCACACTCACCTGAGCTATGGTTCTCTGCAGAAGAGTTGTAGGAGTAATACAATAGTCCTAGGATCCAACACCCCAGTGGAAACCACAAAACATCTTCTGATAAGACTCATCCACTCAAGGAGCCACCTGTAGTCATTTAGTCAGTCTGACCTCTCCTCAGCCTGCAGATACCCAGCCAAGTTCTCAGGTACAAAGGAGCAAAGAGGGATAAATGTATCTCCCCAACAGCTGTACGGTCAGGGGAGGGTCTCCCACCACACCCGTCTGGAGGGTTTTAGTTATGGTTTTATAAGCCAATAGAGGCAGTTGTAAAGGGCAGCATGGTCATACATCACCGTAGTGGACACAAGGTTCACTGGTGGCCAATTAAAAGCAGAGAGCAGGTCTCGTGTCACCACCACCCAAAGAGAAAGAGATTTTTCCCCTAATTATTATGTAAAACTGGAGATACCAGTACTGAGAGAGGGATAAGTCCGCACGAGATAACAGAATCTAATGAACAGGTCTTGTTGGTAGGACAGCAAGATATTATGTTTAATAATTGCTAATAAAAAAAAATACTAATTATATTATGCATCATTTGAATGATGCCCAAATAGTGAAGTTGTGATTGTACCCATGGCAACAGAGATGCTTCTGATTGGCTGCAACAAAACTATTCCAAAAAATTGTCACAACCCTCTTCCAGACTATGGCCCTCATTCTGAGTTGATCGCAGCAGCAAGAAAGTTAGCAATTGGGCAAAACCATGTGCACTGCAGGAGGGGTAGATATAACATGTATAGAGAGAGTTAGATTTGGGTGGGGTGTGTTCAATCTGCAATCTAATTTGCAGTGTAAAAATAAAGCAGCCAGTATTTACCCTGCACAGAAACAAAATAACCCACCCAAATCTAACTCTCTCTGCACATGATATATCTGCTTCCCCTGCAGTGCACATGGTTTTGCCCAATTGCTAACTTTCTTGCTGCTGCGATCAACTCAGAATGAGGGCCTATAATTTGGACAAGCGGTACTTACCCTTTAACTTAGCAGAGATGCTATTATTCTGGGACCTCCATGTTCCAGAGTGCCATGGCTATGGAACCCCAAAGGAGGCGCTCTCCAATGGAATATTCTGCGTCTAACAATCGGGGAACCCCAAATGCAGAATGCAGAACCCCAGTTGGTGTCCCTGAAACTTAGGTTGTGCCTCCTTCTGCTGGTTAGCCCTTAGGGTGAGGAAAAGTGCAAAATATTTTTTTACCCACATGGTTACTTTCTATTTTGTCTGTGGTATGTTCTCTTCTTCTCAAGAACGTTCCAGCACCCTATTATTTTTCCCACTTTTTTATATTCCTCCATTGTCTCTCTTCCCCAGTGGGGTCTCCTATCCCGGTTGTGAAATCGCCCTCCCCCTCTGCAGAGGAAATCTCATCTCTACATTCTCTCTATATCAAGAAACTGAAGGAGCTCTTTGAGGCTCACAAGACTGAGTATGGAATTCCGAAAGAACGCCAGCTTGTGCTGTGCTGAGACACCTACGATGATGATGTGAAATAGGTATCTTAATCTACAACATTATGGTATGCTGCGCAATCTATGGAGCTTATAGGGGCCGCAGAAAAGTCCTGGAGGACCTCATTGTGTCCATGACTCTGTCCATGATGCCCTCTAAGAAGGCGGCTTGGGATGTACCGTATAGTCCACCTTTCGCTGGTGGTTTTACGTAAGCATACAGGAAGCCGCTGACACCCTGTGCCGCTCATCACAAGTTAGGCTGCGCCCGCCAGTTGTTTTTCGCTACATTGGCAGTTTTTCCCATAGACCTGATGAACAACTAGGCCTGATTCAGCGGTGGATGCAAATTAAGTCTTTGTATGCAGTGCAGCGGCGAATTAATGCGGCAGCAGATGGATGTGTTCGCCGTTGACACTGCATTATCTCTTAATCAGGCCCTTTTCATGAGGGGATCTGGAAAATATGCACTGTTAGCCGTTCAGGAACGCATTTGAAAAATCATTGCTTATGTACTGTTGTTGTTTTTCCGCTCGTGTATAAATTCTTGCACCAATTATAAAAAGTGAGGGGGACAGTAACACTATTAGTGAGACATGCTTTGCACGCAACATTTGGGGGTCCAGATGAATCTGAGACAGACCGAAACGGCTTTCCTGTCTCTACCAAGAACATCAGGGTCAGGAAGAGCTCACCTGGTGCCAGATGTGATCCGGAACCGCCAAGTGGAATACCAGGATTGCACTGCCTGTTATCTCTGACCGCAGACACTTGTATATATAAACATTCCCGGAAATTATCACTGTATTACCAGTCACACAGCGTAAGGAGGAAGCGTTCTCTGATTTGTTATGGAGATGGAAATAAAATCTATTTTTGGAAATGATCTGCACTGGTTGTTGTATAAATGGCTCTGATTTTGTGTTGCAGTCATTTTTATGTATGTCAGGACGCAGCCGCAATCTCACATCTGCCGTAAGATTATGCGGAGTAAATCTGCCGTGTGCCGAGTCATCTGCTACCATAACATAAGTACGAAAATGAAGGCAAAAACAATTTGCCCTTTTTTCAGATATATTGCATTATACAGAGCATTAAAACGGGCATATTATATAGGACATTATAACTGGCATATTACACTATACGGGGCAATACTACAGATATATAGTATTACACTATACTGCTCATTATAAGTTACTGGTATGTTACAGAATATGGGGCATCACTGCAGATACAGATGCAGCGGCAGCGATCGCAGTCTGAATTTCTTTGTGGTGTGCGTGTGCTCAGCGGCCGCACTGCGCGTGCGCACCCCGGGAGCCCAGTGAGATCCTATCAGCATCTCACTGGTTGTGATCGCGGTGTGGGAGGCGGTCGCTGGGCGGGAGGAGGCATGCCAATGGCGTTAGAAACCCGTTGGCGAGGCGCAGTCCGTACAATGGAGGCATGTCCGGAATCATTGGGGGGGGGAGGCTGCGGGTACGTAATATCGCACGCAGCCGCTGCGACCCGGGACGCGGCGGCTAGCTCCCTGCCAGTGCGCTGGAGCTGCGCAGGTAGGGAGCTGCTCGCCAGGTAACTGTGCAGGGGGGGGGGGGGGGCAGGACCTGGACACGCGGGGCGGACTAGCCCTGTGCTGAGCGTCCCCCCGCATGTCAGAGTAAATGATCGTAGATGTGCTAAATTTATCAATCAACTCTGAATTACTACCTGTATGGGACTTTACTACAAATACATTATACTGCTCATTATAACTGGTATGTTACACTATACGGAGCATTACTACACATATATTACATTATACAGGGTGTTATAAGGGCATATTACACTATACGGGGCATTACTACAGATATATTACATTATACAGGGTGTTATAAAGGGCATATTACACTATACGGAGCATTACTACAAATATATTACATTATACAGGGTGTTATAAAGGCATATTACGCTATACGGGGCATTACTACACATATATTACATTATACAGGGTGTTATAAAGGGCATATTACACTATACGGAGCATTACTACACATATATTACATTATACAGGGTGTTATAAGGGCATATTACACTATACGGGGCATTACTACAGATATATTACATTATACAGGGTGTTATAAAGGGCATATTACACTATACGGAGCATTACTACACATATATTACATTATACAGGGTGTTATAAAGGCATATTACACTATACGGAGCATTACTACACATATATTACATTATACAGGGTGTTATAAGGGCATATTACACTATACGGGGCATTACTACAGATATATTACATTATACAGGGTGTTATAAAGGGCATATTACACTATACGGAGCATTACTACAAATATATTACATTATACAGGGTGTTATAAAGGCATATTACGCTATACGGGGCATTACTACACATATATTACATTATACAGGGTGTTATAAAGGGCATATTACACTATACGGAGCATTACTACACATATATTACATTATACAGGGTGTTATAAGGGCATATTACACTATACGGGGCATTACTACAGATATATTACATTATACAGGGTGTTATAAAGGGCATATTACACTATACGGAGCATTACTACAAATATATTACATTATACAGGGTGTTATAAAGGCATATTACGCTATACGGGGCATTACTACACATATATTACATTATACAGGGTGTTATAAAGGGCATATTACACTATACGGAGCATTACTACACATATATTACATTATACAGGGTGTTATAAAGGGCATATTACACTATACGGGGCATTACTACAGATATATTACATTATACAGGGTGTTATAAAGGGCATATTACACTATACGGGGCATTACTACAGATATATTACATTATACAGGGTGTTATAGAGGGCATATTACACTATACGGGGCATTACTACACATATATTACATTATACAGGGTGTTATAAAGGGCATATTACACTATACGGAGCATTACTACACATATATTACATTATACAGGGTGTTATAAAGGCATATTACGCTATACGGGGCATTACTACACATATATTACATTATACAGGGTGTTATAAAGGGCATATTACACTATACGGAGCATTACTACACATATATTACATTATACAGGGTGTTATAAAGGGCATATTACACTATACAGGGCATTACTACAGATATATTACATTATACAGGGTGTTATAAAGGCATATTACGCTATACGGGGCATTACTACACATATATTACATTATACAGGGTGTTATAAAGGCATATTACGCTATACGGGGCATTACTACACATATATTACATTATACAGGGTGTTATAAAGGGCATATTACACTATACGGAGCATTACTACACATATATTACATTATACAGGGTGTTATAAAGGCATATTACGCTATACGGGGCATTACTACACATATATTACATTATACAGGGTGTTATAAAGGGCATATTACACTATACGGAGCATTACTACACATATATTACATTATACAGGGTGTTATAAAGGGCATATTACACTATACAGGGCATTACTACAGATATATTACATTATACAGGGTGTTATAAAGGGCACATTACACTATACGGGGCATTACTACAGATATATTACATTATACAGGGTGTTATAAAGGGCACATTACACTATACGGAGCATTACTACAAATATATTACATTATACAGGGTGTTATAAAGGGCACATTACACTATACGGAGCATTACTACAAATATATTACATTATACAGGGTGTTATAAAGGGCACATTACACTATACGGAGCATTACTACAAATATATTACATTATACAGGGTGTTATAAAGGGCACATTACACTATACGGAGCATTACTACAAATATATTACATTATACAGGGTGTTATAAAGGGCATATTACACTATACGGGGCATTACTACAGATATATTACATTATACAGGGTGTTATAAAGGGCGTATTACACTATATGGGGCATTACTATAAATATATTACATTATACAGGGCGTTATAATGGGCATATTACACTATACTGGGCATTACTACAGATATATTACATTATACAGGGTGTTATAAAGGGCATATTACACTATACGGGGCATTACTACAGATATATTACATTATACAGGGTGTTATAAAGGGCATATTACACTATACGGGGCATTACTACAGATATATTACATTATACAGGGTGTTATAAAGGGCATATTACACTATACGGGGCATTACTACAGATATATTACATTATACAGGGTGTTATAAAGGGCGTATTACACTATATGGGGCATTACTACAAATATATTACATTATACAGGGCGTTATAATGGGCATATTACACTATACTGGGCATTACTACAGATATATTACATTATAAAGGACGTTATTATAATAGCCGTATTACACTATACAGGGCATTACTACAGATATATTACATTATACAGGGAGTAATAATGGCCATTTTACACTATATGTGGCATTACTACAGATATATTACATTATACTGCTCATTATAACTGGTATGTTACACTATATGGGTGATTACTACAGATATATTACATTATACAGGGCGTCATAGTGGGCATATTACACTATACAGGGCATTACTACAGATATATTACATTACACAGGGTGTTATAAAGGGCATATTACACTATATGGGGCATTACTACAGATATATTACATTATACAGGGTGTTATAATGGGCATTTTACACTATATGAGGCATTACTACAGATATATTACATTATACTGCTCATTATAACTGGTATGTTACACTATATGGGTGATTACTACAGATATATTACATTATACAGGGCGTCATAGTGGGCATATTACAGTATATGGGGCATTACTACAGATGTATTACATTATACAGGGCGTCATAGTGGGCATATTACAGTATATGGGGCATTACTACAGATATATTACATTATACAGGGGGTTATAATGGGCATTTTACACTATATGAGGCATTATTACAGATATATTACATTATACTGCTCATTATAACTGGTATGCTCCCTCTGTTATGATGACATATCTGGCCCTCAGGTGCTATATTTGGGCCCCCATCCTCTCAGACAATTACAATGTAAATATAACTTATAGTAATATTCAGCCGTTTTCATGCAAGTATGTGAACATCTTGGCGGCAGGTC
Organism: Pseudophryne corroboree; assembly: GCF_028390025.1. Classification (NCBI taxonomy): domain Eukaryota; kingdom Metazoa; phylum Chordata; class Amphibia; order Anura; family Myobatrachidae; genus Pseudophryne; species Pseudophryne corroboree. The sequence continues at coordinate 43,650,505 of NC_086449.1, forward strand.
ATTGGGTAATTTAGAAAATACAATTTGCATTTTGTAATATGTAATTATATTCATAGAAACATTGGGCCCTAAGAACTGTAATTGCTGAGGGCCACTATAGTGTACCTTCCAACTTTTCCTATTTCAGTGTCAGAACTACTAGACACGCCCACTGTGACATGGACACTCCTGTAAGGTGACACAGCCTCACGCACATTCAAAGCAGGGGTGGCATATTTAAAGGTGGTTTTAGACCTCATGGGGCCCTGAGCAAGGCACTGATTTGGCGCCCCCCTTCCTCAAAAAATTCCCCACCACCACAGTCAGTCAGTGTATGCTAATTCACGTTACAACACACAGTAGTGCCCCAAATTCAGGTTTTGTTACACAGTAGTACCTCTCATACACATTATGCCACTCACTAGTTCCCCTTATATATAATGCCCACAGAAAGAGTGCCCCTTACAAGAATAATGCCCACAGTAGTTATGCCACTTACACACATAATGCCCATGGTAGTTGTGCTCCTTACACACTTAATGCCCACAGTAGTAGTGCCCCTTACACACGTAATGCCCATGGTAGTTGTGCCACTTCCACATATAATTCCCATGGTAGTTGTGCTGCTTACACATAATGCCCATGGTAGTAGTACCGCTTACACACATAATGTCCACGGTAGTAGTGCACCTTATACACATAATACCCATGGTAATAGTGCTACTGTCTTATACACATATAATGCCCATGGTGGTTGGGCTGCTTACACAGATAATACCCACGGTAGTAGTGCCCCTTATACATATAATGCCCATGGTAGTTTTTCCCTATACACACATAATGCCCATTGATCCCTTACACACATAATGCCCACGGTAGTTGTGTCACTTACACATATAATGCCTACGGTATTCGTGCTGCTTACACACAATGCCCACCGTAGTTGTGCCGCTTACACACATAATGCCCACGGTAGTAGTGCACCTTATACACATAATACCCATGGTAATAGTGCCCCTTATACACATAATGCCCACGGTAGTTGTTCCGTTTACACTTATAATACCCATGGTAGTAGTGCCCTTATACACATAATGCCGACAGTAGTTGGGCTGCTTACACACAATGCCAATGGTAGTAGTGCCCCTTACACACATACTGCACACAGTAGTTTTGCCCCTTACACACATAATGCCCATGGTAGTAGTGCCTCTTACACACATAATGCCATGGCAGTTGTGCTGCTTACACAGATAATACCCACGGTAGTAGTGCCCCTTATACACATAATGCCCACGGTAGTTGTGATTCTTACACATAAAATGCCCATGGCAGTAGTGCCCCTTACACATATAATGCCCACAGTAATTGTGCCGCTTACACACATAATGCCCACAGTAGTAGTGCCCCTTACACACATACTGCCCACAGTAGTTGTGCCCCTTACACACATAATACCCACAGTAGTTGCGCCACTTACACAGATAATGCCCATAATAGTTGTGACACTTACACACATAATGCCCATAGTAGTTGTGCCGCTTACACACATAATGTCCATGGTAGTAGTCCTGCTTATACACATAATGCCCACGGTAGTAGTGCTGCTTATAAACATAATGCCCACGGGAGTTGTGCCGCTTACACAGATAATGCCCATGGTAGTTTGCCCCTTACCAAGTACACATAGCAGGCTGGCAGCCACATTGCTGTAGGTGATAAGCTGAAGCAGTCTGGAGCTTGGTGGCGGTTGGTGACCGCATAGGAACAGTCTCTTGAGGAGAGAAAGACTGCTGCTGCAGTCTGTTTCAGTGCAAAGCACCGCCGCCCGCCATTGGGACAGGAGGCACCAGAAACGGGAAGGAGGCTGACATTGCTGGACAGTCCGGCACAAAGTTAAAATAAACTACAGCTCCTGACAGCAATTGCTGATGGGAGCTCCAGGCTGCAAGGGCTGCTGGGAGCTTACTTTATTTGGAGTTTGTGAAGTACGGTGTAGTGCCGGACACAGGCGTATCTTCACAGATTTAGCCCTGTTGGTGGGCCCCTGGGACATGCCAGGCCCTAAGCGACCACTTTGGTCGCACAGTGGTAAATCCATTACACACACCCCCCGGCCTCTTGGCAGCCTTGGTTTCTGGATATGACACACCCACAAAACCCCTGCGTTTATGTAACCACTCCTCCCCGTACCTCACTATCTGTCAATCACTCAGCATCTTATTCCACAATACGCCCTTTGTCACAAGACCATCAAAGCGCAGTATAAAACCATCGTCCAACTGCTAAAATATAGGAATTTACGTCTACAGATCGTCTACAGATGGCCTTACCCTCTGCATCCAAGATCTGGTATGTATCGCATACAGGAACTTGGTGCATATGAGAAAAGTGGCCAATCCTCTGAAAACATCATTTTCGGAAGTTTGGCTGCAGTTTTAGCTTTGATGCAACCCGCCCTGGGACTGTGTTGGGGAAACCGGGACATATGACAGCTCTATGTGTGCGATGGCTTAACAAAGTTTTATTTGGAACAAAGAGAAATGCGCTTGCCAGTAGCCACAACCAATTAGTGACCACTGTACACAAACGCGTTGGGTGTTCACAGATAAACATTGGAGGTGACCTGGGAAAGAGAACTGGGCTGCCTCTACAAGAGTGGAGACCTCATTACCTAGGCACAGTACCTTAATGACGTAATTAAGGGCTCATTAACACAATAAACCTTAATATAGACAAGTCAGGACCTCCAGCGAATCCCTGAGCTTCATCAGGAAGTGCAAACCCGTATTTGGATGGGTGTGGTATGCAAGGTCGACAGTAATTAGGTCGACAGGGTCTCTAGGTCGACATGGTGTAGGTTGAAAGGTCAAAAGGTCGACGTGAGTTTTTTAATGTTTTTTTGGTGTTTTCTCCGTACAGTGACCGGGAACCCCAATTAGTGCACCGTGTCCCCTAGCATGGCGAGCGAGTTTCGGGCAACGTGCCTCCCTACGCTACCACTGCGCTCGGCACAGGTTACTATACCCAATCGTAGTCCGCGTGGATCGTTAAGTATGAAAAAGGTCCAAAAAAGAAAAACATTGTGAAAAACTCATGTCAACCTTTAGACCATTGGCGTTTCTATAATGGGTTCACGGGCACCTGAGACCAGGGGGGGGGGCCACACCGCACACGCTGCACCCATTTCTCCTATATTTACCTTTCCGGACTCCATTGCTGACCCCGTGTGGGCCCCCTACCCTCCCGTAGCTGTCGCGCCGCTGCTAGCGCACTGACCACTAGAGGCGCGGCGGCCATTTTTTGGAGTCCTGTGCATGGGCTGTAGACTCTCGCACTGTGCCAGAGTCTACAGCGTTCAGAGGCGCGGCGGTTACGGGAGAGGAAGGGCCCACACACGGAGTCTGCATACGGGTCCCCTCCTCTCTAGAGGCGCCCCTGCTTTAGACCTGTCGATCTAGAGACCCTGTCGACCTAGATACTGTTGACCTAGAGACCGGATCCCATGTTGGATATATGACATAGGCTGCAGTGGTTTATTGGAAAAACCAAATATTTAAAAAAAAATTGGTATTTACATTTTTTTTTTATTTACTTTTTTCCAATTTTGCAGATAAGTCAGACAATTGCCGGCAGGTAGGTAGTTTAAAGCTTGGATAAGTAATACGTCTACAGGCTGTATAGGGACAGAGATTAAAAAGGCAACTCACATTACATACAGCAATAAAAGAAAAGTGCACAGAAATAGTTAAAATAAGGGCCTGGACCTACCAGGACACAAGTAGGGTTAAATTAGGAATCCATTGCTGCTGTAATGCCAGGATGACACAAGGGTTAAATCCCTGTGCGTTCCTGGGTCACAGTCCCTTCCAGTCCATCAGTAACATGGACAAAGTTCAGAGCATCAGATAGTGAGATAATGGAGGGTTGCTACACATCAAACACAACACACACTCACACAACACACACTGTGACACTGATCTGCAGAAATACAAAGACTCACAGGCTGCACACGGACACACACATGGGTGGACGGTAACCTCTGCAGAGGGAGCACACGGGGAGAGAAGTGGCTGCTGGACGGTAAGCGCGTTCTGCATCTGTGTACTGTATGCGTCATGTGTCCCGTGTAACGTTCACGTGTGGTTTTTATTGATCAATTCAATATGGGGTTGAGTCCAAAATGCACACCTGTCAGCTGCAAGTAACTCGCACGGCGTGCAGCCAACTAAGGCTCTGAGGTGATCGCATTAAGAACACGGGGACGCAAATCGGAATGACATGGAGAAGCAGTGACAGCGAGAGTTTTGGAAGCATGCCGGTGTCAAGGCGCAGTTCCCCTGCAACCGGCGGCCATGCACCATTGAACATTCTGAGCAACCATAGGGTCACTCAAATGTCCCATGCTGCAGCGCGTCTCAGTTATGTCCCTTTGGCAGTTATGGTATAGTTGTATACGTCTATGAATCACCCGGCTCTGGAGGGGCTGGGTATGATTTACCGACGGACACAATAGCGACGGTCAAAATCCTGACAGCCATTGAACTGCAGTCAAAACCCAGACACCGGCAGTCATTATGCCGACATGTTCAAAATGCTGACATAGGCAGAGCGCCGACATTTGAAATACCGACATGTCAAAATACCAACATGAGTTTTTCTAGGGGGTTTTGCGCCAGTGTCGACATAGGTTGACATGGACACTGCGTCCCCAAACATGCGGGCACGGTGCCTTACTGCGCTCGGCACACTGTTATATTCCCCCTCCAGGTCCACTGGAATGGCAAAGTATGAACAAGACTGTTTTGGGGGGAAAAATCCCTTAAAAATGCATGTCGCCATTTCAAATGTTGGTATTCTGACCATGTCAGCATTTTGAGCGTGTTGGCATAATGAATGTCTGTATTTTGACTGTGTCGGTATTTTGACTGTCGGTCAATGGCTGTCGGGATTATGACCGTCGGTATTGTGTCCGTCGGTAAATCAACTGCTACCCCTCTGGAGAACGTGCAGCACAATAGTATGTAAGTTCATTCTGCATACTGGAGTCACGTGCATCTCTTCACCACCGCCTATGCTCACATACTGCTCACTGCTCCAATCAAATCAGCAGTTATGTGTTTGTAACAGAGCCGTACTGAGGGTGATGCGAACAGAGCCGTCACCCTAAGTGGGCGGCAGCTGACTTCAGCGTATGGTGCATTGTAATTGTGTCCCTAAACCAACCACTAACATTGTGTACAGGTGATAGATCTCTATGTACAGGTGACATCACTGCCTGTGTACAGGTGATAGATCTCTGTGCACAGGTGACATCACTGCCTGTATACAGGTGACATCACTGCCTGTGTACAGGTGACATCACTGCCTGTGTACAGGTGACATCACTGCCTGTGTACAGGTGATAGATCTCTATGTACAGGTGACATCACTGCCTGTGTACAGGTGATAGATCTCTGTGCACAGGTGACATCACTGCCTGTATTCAGGTGACATCACTGCCTGTGTACAGGTGACATCACTGCCTGTGTACAGGTGATAGATCTCTATGTACAGGTGACATCACTGCCTGTGTACAGGTGACATCACTGCCTGTGTACAGGTGATAGATCTCTGTGCACAGGTGACATCACTGCCTGTATTCAGGTGACATCACTGCCTGTGTACAGGTGACATCACTGCCTGTGTACAGGTGATAGATCTCTATGTACAGGTGACATCACTGCCTGTGTACAGGTGACATCACTGCCTGTGTACAGGTGATAGATCTCTATGTACAGGTGACCTCACTCGCTGTGTACACGTGATGCATCTCTATGTACAGGTGACACCACTCGCTGTGTACAGGTGACATCACTGCCTGTGTACAGGTGACATCACTGCCTGTGTACAGGTGACATCACTGCCTGTGTACAGGTGACATCACTGCCTGTGTACAGGTGATAGATCTCTATGTACAGGTGACCTCACTCGCTGTGTACACGTGATGCATCTCTATGTACAGGTGACACCACTCGCTGTGTACAGGTGACATCACTGCCTGTGTACAGGTGACATCACTGCCTGTGTACAGGTGACACCACTCGCTGTGTACAGGTGACATCACTGCCTGTGTACAGGTGACATCACTGCCTGTGTACAGGTGACATCACTGCCCAGTGTACAGGTGACATCACTGCCCAGTGTACAGGTGACATCACTGCCTGTGTACAGGTGACATCACTGCCTGTGTACAGGTGACATCACTGCCTGTGTACAGGTGACATCACTGCCCAGTGTACAGGTGACACCACTCGCTGTGTACACGTGATGCATCTCTATGTACAGGTGACACCACTCGCTGTGTACAGGTGACACCACTCGCTGTGTACAGGTGACACCACTCGCTGTGTACAGGTGACATCACTGCCTGTGTACAGGTGACATCACTGCCTGTGTACAGGTGACATCACTGCCTGTGTACAGGTGACACCACTCGCTGTGTACAGGTGACATCACTGCCTGTGTACAGGTGACATCACTGCCTGTGTACAGGTGACATCACTGCCCAGTGTACAGGTGACATCACTGCCTGTGTACAGGTGACATCACTGCCCAGTGTACAGGTGACATCACTGCCTGTGTACAGGTGACATCACTGCCTGTGTACAGGTGACATCACTGCCCAGTGTACAGGTGACACCACTCGCTGTGTACAGGTGACATCACTCGCTGTGTACAGGTGATAGATCTCTATGTACAGGTGACCTCACTCGCTGTGTACACGTGATGCATCTCTATGTACAGGTGACACCACTCGCTGTGTACAGGTGACACCACTCGCTGTGTACAGGTGACACCACTCGCTGTGTACAGGTGACACCACTCGCTGTGTACAGGTGACACCACTCGCTGTGTACAGGTGACATCACTGCCTGTGTACAGGTGACATCACTGCCTGTGTACAGGTGACATCACTGCCTGTGTACAGGTGACACCACTCGCTGTGTACAGGTGACATCACTGCCTGTGTACAGGTGACATCACTGCCCAGTGTACAGGTGACATCACTGCCTGTGTACAGGTGACATCACTGCCCAGTGTACAGGTGACATCACTGCCTGTGTACAGGTGACATCACTGCCTGTGTACAGGTGACATCACTGCCCAGTGTACAGGTGACACCACTCGCTGTGTACAGGTGACCTCACTCGCTGTGTACACGTGATGCATCTCTATGTACAGGTGACACCACTCGCTGTGTACAGGTGACACCACTCGCTGTGTACAGGTGACATCACTCGCTGTGTACAGGTGATATCACTCGCTGTGTACAGGTGACACCACTCGCTGTGTACAGGTGACATCACTCGCTGTGTACAGGTGACACCACTCGCTGTGTACAGGTGACATCACTGCCTGTGTACAGGTGACATCACTGCCTGTGTACAGGTGGCTTCACTCGCTGTGTACACGTGATGCATCTCTATGTACAGGTGACACCACTCGCTGTGTACAGGTGACATCACTCACTGTGTACAGGTGACATCACTCACTGTGTACAGGTGACACCACTCGCTGTGTACAGGTGACATCACTCGCTGTGTACAGGTGACACCACTCGCTGTGTACAGGTGACATCACTCGCTGTGCACAGGTGACATCACTGCCTGTGTACAGGTGACACCACTCGCTGTGTACAGGTGACATCACTCGCTGTGTACAGGTGACACCACTCGCTGTGTACAGGTGACATCACTCGCTGTGTACAGGTGACACCACTCGCTGTGTACAGGTGACATCACTCGCTGTGCACAGGTGACATCACTGCCTGTGTACAGGTGACACCACTCGCTGTGTACAGGTGATATCACTCGCTGTGTACAGGTGACACCACTCGCTGTGTACAGGTGACATCACTCGCTGTGTACAGGTGGCACCACTCGCTGTGTACAGGTGACATCACTCGCTGTGTACAGGTGACATCACTGCCTGTGTACAGGTGCTAGATCTCTGTGCACAAGTGACATCATTACCTGTGTACAGGTGATGTCACTGTGTACAAGTGCTCTGTTTCCATGTATATTGCTCTTCAAGCAAAGACAGGTTTTATTTAGTTTGATGGAAAATTAGATGACATTGAATAGGTGAAGATAGTTGATTTCATTCCATACATGGTGCTGCAGAACCTCTTCCTACTCCAACACGGGGCCTAATTGAGACCTGATCTCTGTAGTGCGAATTCGCACAGCGGGCGATTATTGAATGACTGCGCATGCGTATGGATCACAATGCGCAGACGCGAGGCCAAACTGCGAAAAAATCCTGCATCTATTATAATCGCTAGGTGAACTCAGGCTGATTAACAGGAAGTGGGCCTTTGTGGGTGGTAACTGGACATTTTCTGGGAGTGTCAGGAAAAACACAGGCGTTCCCGAGCGGTTTCAGGGTGGGTGTGTGACCCCGATCAGCCTGTTTGTATGGCACTGTAGGAGTAAGCCCTGGGCTACACACAGACTGGAAATACATTCGATGGCGAGTGAGTTGTGAACGGATTTGCAGATGTTTGGCGACGTTTTTGCACGGAGTACACATGTATTCGCATACTTGCACAGGGCGGGTTTTCACTCTCTATGGGCGGCGGCTATCCGATCGCACACCTCTGCAAAATCGCATTGGAGTGATCCGGTCTGAATTAGGCCCTTAAAAATCATATTTACACATCGTCAGGGGTAGAAGACAGGTTTCAATGCGGAGCCTTTTCCCGATGCACCTTAATCCAAATGTTGAATCTGTAGTTTACCTGTGGGCACTACAGTCATTTTCTTACACGTCCAAGGTTACATAGATGCTTTCTCTGGGTCATCACATTTAGGAGCCGGTGCAGAGTTGAACTTGTGCCCATTTGAGAGGCATATCTTGCAAGTTTTCCCACTGCACCTACTCCAGAAGCCTGAGTGCGCGAATACAGGTGCATTATAGCCTTACGCGTTTCAGGCACATCTTGAACTTCAGCTAAAGGGACGTAATGGGTCTGTATACTTCCATGCGTGCAATACTGCAGCGATTATGGGCATGTGTGTCTTTTTGAAACCTCACTGACACTGCAGCTATATAACTATAATTCCACAGTGTATATTTTGTCATATATTGCCACATATGCCCGAAATTGCTCTACCTTTGTATGACACATATCTCTGTACAGGTAACACTTCTCTCTGTGAGTTACCATCGTCCATCCTCAGTGAGCAGGTGACATGTCTCCAAGTTCAGGTACTGGCACATAGGACTTACCCAACCTTTGTAATGGAATAGTGGAATGCTCTTTCTCTGTTCCTCCTGGGAACATTTGATGTATCTGGGTCTCCACAAAGGAGTAACTGTGCAAAGAACCTCATTGTGAAACCCAATTTCTCTATTTTCCCAAAGTGGAGAATAAAATGGATGATTGTTAGTTTTCTAATAACAGTGACTTTGCTGAAAAGCAGGGAAACTGAGATTACCTACGCGTTTCATTGACTCTCTGTGAGTATAGAGAGCTGGCACCAAGCTATGCCACAGAGTCATTATTGGCTGGGGTGATGGTCAAACCTTTTCTTGAGTTGCGTTCTAAACAGTATAAATCTACCAGAAAAGTAGAACAGGGGATCCTCGAGTGATATACTGTGTGACATAGCTTGGTGCCAGCTCTCTATACCCATAGAGGGTCAATGAAACGCGTAGGGTTTCTAAGTTTCCCTGCTTTCCAGCAAGAGTTACTGTTATTGCTGCGTCACATTACTGCAATCCATGTAACCAGCAGTTACATCTGTTCTAGGTTCTGTACTGGAGACACTGCTCCTCTCCACAAACCCTAAAAGAATGAAGCGCAAAACAAACTCGCAGAGTAGCTTTAGCACAACCTTAAACCCCAATATATGTATATACATGACACAAGTCAAAGTCTAAGAGTGATTAGATAAAAGTAATGAAACTAAATCACTGCTGCGAGACAGCAATGTACACTCCGCAAGTTATCACCGGGGGATCTCACTGCTCTGCTTGGTTCCAAAGGATTTATTGGGAAACTGATAATATGCACTTATTCAATAAACTGAATATAAGCTACTTGAATATTTAATTTTAACCCTTAAATTAAGGGCCTAATTCAGAGTTGATCGCAGCAGCAAATTTGTTAGCAGTTGGGCAAAACCATGTGCAGTGCAGGGGGGGCAGGTGTAACATGTGCAGAGAGAGTTAGATTTGGGTGTGGTGTGTTCAAACTGAAATCTAAATTGCAGTGTAAAAATAAAGCAGGCAGTATTTACCCTGCACAGAAACAAAATAACCCACCCAAATCTAACTCTCTCTGCACGTTACATCTGCCCCACCTGCAGTGCACATGGGGGGTCCTTCCGACCTAATTGCACGCTGCCGTTTTTCGCAGTGCAGTGATCAGGTCACTACTGCGCATGCGTATGCACCGCAATGCGCAGGCGCGACATACGTGTACAAAGCGGATCGTTGCTGTGCGATGGATTTAACGAAGAATCCATTCGCACAGCCAAACGCAAGGAGATTGATAGGAAGAAGGCGTTTATGGGTGTCAACTGACCGTTTTCTGGGAGTGTTTGAAAAAACGCAGGAGTGTCCAAGCGTTTGCAGGGCGGGTGTCTGACGTCAATTCCGGGTCCGGACAGGCTGAAGTGATCGCAAGAGCTGAGTAAGTTCTGAGCTACTCAGAAACTGTACCGTCCGGCTGCACATGCGATCGCACACTTGCACAGCAAATATACACTCCCCAGTGGGCGGTGACTATGCGTTTGCACGGCTGCAAAAAGTAGCTAGCGAGCGATCAACTTGGAATGACCCCCATGGTTTTGCCCAACTGCTAACAAATTTGCTGCTGTGATCAACTCCCTAAGTTAGGGGGGGCAATGTGTCTAGCTTTCCCTTTGCAGTATATCACTATGTCAGTAAGAATATTTTGCAATCTCCCCATATTATGCTGAATTTTTGGAATACTTGAAACAAAAAGTCCAAGGTTTGTCCATACCCCAGTCAGTAAGATATCCTATGATGTGTCAGCCTCCTCTTGTAACTGAGTTGCAAACCCGGAAATCTATTTAAGATGGCAGGTGGCATGTAGGGGCATCTGTTTTTGTGTCTATTGGCGGTATTGCAAAGGGCAGCTCTTCCGATAAGAGCTCTCATTCGTGTTTCGCTCAGGTCCCTGAACTTCTGGGTTTATGACCTGGGAGTCCATCTGCACATGCGCAGAAGGATGAGGCGGCCGTTGGGCATGCTGAGAGGGATCCGATAAAATCCCTCACACAGTGCGACACCGAAAGAAGCCCTTAGGCTATAGCTGGCACTACCCTCCGCGTCGGAGGCCTGGCGCCGGGGCTTTAGTACATTTGAAAATGCAGTTAATATCCCCCAAAAAGGGGATTTTACCGTATTTCTGCTTTAGTGCATCCCGCCCAAAATATTATACGTACATAGATAAAATATATTCAAGCATATTAGCAATACTACTCATACAGTATCCCAGCAATTTTCACTGGAGATGAAGGCATCTGGAACACTTTCCAAATAATTTCTCTAAAATAGAGACAAGCCATGGTGTAATACTGCCAAATATATAAATGTATAAAAGAAATGGTCACAAACAGAAATCCAAAATGGCCACTTACAGAAGTTAAAAATGAATAGACTTACCTGTGTGTTGTGTATGAAGGCCTCCAGGAGATCGTATCACCACTGTATCAACCATCACCATCCAAGATGACGAGAAGTCCACCCAAAATGTTTTGTCACACAGACTTCCTCAGTCTAAGCGACAATACATGAACTCTATGTGACAAAACAAGTTCGACGTCTTCCCGCGTATTACATCGTCCTGGATGGTGGTTTCGCCTGACACCATGGTTATATAACAGTGGTAGATGTACTAAGCCTTGGAGCGTGATAAAGTGGAGGGAGATACAGTATAAGGGTCTATTCATGAAGCAGTGAAAAGTGTGGAGAAGTGAGCCAGTGGAGCAGTTGCCCATGGCAACCAATCAGCATTGAAGTAACATTTATAATTTGCATACTATACAATTGTACAGAGCGGCTGGTTGGTTGCCATGGGCAACTTCTCCACAGGCTCACTTCTCCACTCTTTTCACTGCTTCATGAATAGAGCTCAAAGTACCAACCAATCAGCTCCTAACTGTCATTTTTCACACACACACAGGCTGTAACATGGCAGCTAGGAAGCTGATTGGCTGGTACTTTATCTCTCTCCACTATATGTCTCTCCCCCCCACAATCTAGACATTCATATGCAACAGTCAGATTGTTATCTTCTGTCAGTCACTTTGAGTGAGCACAAGGATGTGAAACGCGCGTCGGTTGCCATAAACAAGCCGGTTTACCTCTAGCAGTGTCTCATTGATCAATAAGATCTCCTTAGAGGTACACAGTACGATGGATAAGCCGCCTCTGTCTAACTCCATCAAGCCATGTAGGAGCCTATGAAGAACAAGCATATGTACATACATACATACAGTACTTTGATATGCAACCGTATTACACAAAGCTGTCCCTATCTTTGTTCAGCCACTAACCTTACGAGTGTATCTTTCCCGGTGATATCGCCTCCTGCTGGTGAGCTGTGTGTTGCCTGGGCTCTGACGCACTATGAGACAGAGCAGCAGTAGCAGCAAAGTCCTGATACAGACAGTTGTTACCACTATGACATCACAGCATGACCTCACAGACAAACACACAAACAGACCAATGCGTTTTCTATATGCATTTTCATGATTGGGGTTCTGGCCCTGCACTTGAAACCCCGCCAGTATTTTAGGTTGGACATTGAAGAGTTTGTGTACCAAGGGCCTAATTCAGACCTGAGCGCTGCTGTGCGTTTTCGCGCATGCGCGGGCGCTGGCGTATGCCAGACAGCCAATGGCCATCTCAGCCCAGCGATCGCCTCTGCCTGATTGACAGGGGGCGGGCCGGCGGCATTTGGCCGCCGTTTTAGGGGCAAGGTCCGGGCAACGCACTAGCCCTGTGCTGGGCGTCCCCCCGCATGTCTGAGTAACTGAGTAACGGCTACGATCAGGTCTGAATTAGGCCCCAAGTTTGGTCCAGAGCCATCAGGGCTGTAGAATCCTATGAAGGACAAACATACAAATATACATATATAGATAAGATTCCACCAAATAAAACCTCTTATGTGACCTGGACGGTGACTACTGATGTGAATTTGGATAAACTTACTACCATATTAAATATCCTCATTTATTTTCATTATAATCTACAATAGAACGCTAATACATTACAGCAATTTTACTACCATAGCCTGTAAGCAATTATATTTAAGCAGACATAATATGACGATTTGTAATAAAATTGTAATAAAATACACCGTATAAATCAAGACAGACCTCAGCTCTATTGCACACGTTATTCTTTACAAAGTAACTTAATTGTTACATTAATTATTAATTGTATTATGGGCCCTACACACTGACAGATCCTCCGCCGAGCTGCCCGACGGCGGATACGGCCGACGGACGACCCGGCGGCGTGGGGGGGGGGGCAGCGAAGGGGGGAGTGAAGTTTCTTCACCCCCCCCGTCACCTGGCTCCATAGCAGTGCAGGCAAATATGGACGAGATCGAGATCGTCCATATTGGCCTGCATGCACAGGCGACGGGGTATTAGCGATGAACGAGCGCGGGGCCGTGTATTGTTCATCGCTGGTGCCTCCACACTCAAAGACATGAACGGTATCTCGTTCATTAATGAACGAGATCGTTTATATCTTTCAGTATTATCGCCCAGTGTGTAGGGCCCATTAGATCACTGTAAACAAGGAGGTTGAAAGTGTTTATTATTCCCAGACAAGGAACACTATAAACTCACTGCGCACCTGGCCCGACTGTTACCGCACCAAGAAGCAGAATGAATTTGTGTGCAGGGAGTGTGGATTTTTGTGGGTAAAGCTGGGAAGGTACAGGGAGGGGGTTCGACAGACACGGGAGTGTCACTGACAGCGGCTGCATCCAAAGACGCGCGGCTACTCACACAGGAGTCCACCGCCAGACGGAGAAACCGCACCTGCCAAAGGGTTGGTGAACGTTTCGATGATGCATCTGATGGTGCATTTAAAGACACACCAAGATGGATTTCCACAGGCGCAAGGCACTGCAAGTGAGTGTACCAATTTTCAATAAATCATCCGCTGCGTTTGCATAGTATATGGCCGGCCACACCCAGAGCCGGCCATAGGCATAGGCAAACTAGGCAAATGCCTAGGGCATTTGGTATGCCATGGGGCACCAGCAGCTTCTGCTGATTAAAATGATATGCAGCATGCCTATATTCTGTGTGTGACTGTGGCTGAATCTGCATACAAAATGCTATGTTACAGTGTATTCCTGGAAATCACTTTAATGTAGCATGTCGTATGCAGATACAGCCACAATGTGGTGTGGTGTTATGTGAATAAGGAGCAATTCAGTGTGATGTACTGTGAGGAGTAACGTATATAAGGTAAAGTGGTACTACTGTGTGATGTAACGTGAATTAGGAACACTGTCGCATGGTAACATATGAATAAAGTTGCACTACTGTGTGGCGTAATTTGAATTGGGGTACTATTGTGTGGTCATGTCCCTTCCTAGCAAGAACACGCCCCTTTTCGGGCTGTGCGCTGAATGTGCGCACTGTTCCTATTTAAAATATAGGGGGTAGGAGCACCAAAATAAGGACTGCTATGGGTGAGGGGTGATGGCGCTGGGAAAGGGGTGCAGGGTAAGAGGCAGAACTAGCGGCGGTGCTAGGGGGCAACAGCCAAAATCTTGCCTAGGGCATCATATTGGTTAGGGCCGGCTCTGGCCACACCTGGGTGTGACTCAGAATACCGCCCTAAGGGGGAAATGTACTAAGCAGTGATAAGAGCGGAGAAGTGAGCCCGTGGAGAAGTTGCCCACGGCAACTAATCACCACTGAAGTAACATCTATAATTTGCAAACTATAAAATGATACAGAGCTGCTGATTGGTTGATGGGGCTACTTCTCCACTGGCTCACTTCTCCGCTCTTATCACTGCTTAGTAAATGTCCCCCTAAATCCGTTAACCCAGCTGTTCATTTTGATTGGCAGGAGGGTGAAGTTTCTATAGAGACAAACCCATGTTCCTGCTCAGCCAGGTACAGTAACTCACCCCCTGTTAGAGTGACAATGTATAATTTGCGTGCACAGTCTGGAAGCTGAGGAGAGGGTGGGGCCCTCGGGCAGTGAGGCCCACTGAGGATTTCCCCTGTTTTCTGGTGGGCCAGTCCAACCCTGACCATAAGACTTGTTTTTTTGTTTGTTTTTTAACACATATTAAGGTTCATTTTCACTTTACATATAACAGCTTGAACTAAAATAATAAAAGTAATGTATTGTATGTCCCACTGCTAAAAATGTGTGCCCCATTCTGATAATGCTTTTCTCCCCTGAGAAATCATTTTGTATATCTGCATGTCATGCTCATTCATGTAAATGAGCGCACAACTATCCTTAACCATTTGCCTGGCGTGGTAGCATCAGATATGACTACACCTGGCTGGGCTTTTCCTGTTCCTGTTCACCATGCCAGCAGTCAGAAATGCCCACTGGGCAGCTGCTTGAAGATAATCTTCCAGCAGCTGCCAATCTCAGGAGGACCTTCCAGCCCCTCTGCTTCCTGGCGCCCTATGCCAATGCCTGCAGAGAGAAGCAGCCATCGGGAATATGTCAATTTGTGATGTTCTAATCATTGATTGACCTATCTGATTATTGATTGACTGCTATATCGGCTGTCGATGTTTAAACCGATGTTTATACTGTAAAAATGTTTACTTTTTTTTTATTAAATCATGTTGGATATGTTTCAAATAAATGTTCTTAACCTAATTCAATCATTAAAAAAAAATAGACAATTTCTGTGCAGTTATTGGAAAAATATTAGTCAATTAAGTGGTTAATTCAGCATAAACAAAAGTGACACAAATTGTTATGTGCAGACAATGACTTACAGCATGACATGTGCTTGTGTACAGGTGACACAGGGATGAGGACAGAGATGGAACCTATGAGAAAGCATTTGCTGGCCATCAGTGTTTTTCAGTGGGTGCTCACCTTCCTTCTAATGGGTAAGTTGGACAAAAGGCAACTTAACGTCTACCTGTATATGTCATGGGCTTTTTTAAAACCTAACAATGCAATATACAGGCAGTACCATACATACCACCCTTGTGTGCCCCTACCCCATTGTGTTATAAATACCTTAGACATGAATTCAATTGTGTTGACTGAGGAAACTCTGGAACTAATGTCATGTGATCATTCTTAGCCAATGTACTAAAAGCTGGCAGCTTGATGATGTCACAAGAAGGTGTCTCACTGAGCATGCTCTTACTAGTAAAATATAAAATCCCCCCGATGGCACTTATTACTACTTACACTCAGGGGTTGGACATAGGTGGCTTTCAGACCTCCCTATAGGGGACAAACAATTAAAGAAATACCCAGAGCAACACATTTCCAGAAATAAAGTGTTCAAAATCACACTAGAATTTGTACACGTTAGGTAGTACTGTATTTTATAAAAGACACTTCAAAAATATAAATGCACAATAACCACAATAATATATAATGACGTTAATAATCACAGCAGCCACCCTTATTAATGGCTATAAGGCCAGATTGTTCCTTCGCAATCTCACGCACTAATACAATGCGGTTTGCCAAACTGGGGAAACATTACTTGGTTTTGCTCGAACCCCATAGAGGGGCAAGAAAAAAATGTGTGACATATTCCTTCTGTACTTATTTCCTATGTATACAGCTTAATTGAATTTACCCCATATAGTCATATGGAACCCTCTAAGGAACCTGTCACCAAATTCAATTGTGAATGAATTGACAGAAATAGGCGTCCAGAGACATTTGAGTTAGATTTTTCAAAGTACACGCCTGAGGTGTAATATAGCAACTTAAAAAAAAAAGAAAACCTGCGGGGAATCGTAGATGAAAACGCCCTTATCAACAGCACTAGCAGCTTATGTAGATCATGAGTGTCTTGGCAAGTACTCTTGAAATGTTAGTCAGAGTGATCCCAAGAATTAACAATATCCGATTGGTCAAATAAACATGGGTCCACTTTTTTGTAATTTCTGACGCATTTCGCTACACTTAAGTTCATCCGAGCAATAAACATACGGTTGTTTATATGATATCGATCGATCTATCTATCTATCTATCTATCTATCTATCTATCTATCTATCTATCTATCTATCTATCTATCTATCTATCTATCCATCTATCTCTGATTGTGTGTTGTCCATTCAGATACGTCTTCCATGTGCAGTTGTGTGAAGCTTCCATTGCATACTGGGCATACATTTAAAATAATTTTAGGAGACACATTGATTCTTTTAATCTTCTTATACACGTCTAGATGGATGTGAGAAAATGAGGTCTGTGACAATTAAGATAGCTATGTCTCATTTCCTGTGTCAAATATGTACTTTTTATACCCATACCCATATTCATCCAATTTGTCTGTTTGTTCACTCTCCATAACATGTCCATTGCTCTTTCCCTTTGAGAGGTATTTCTCATACACTTATGTGATTGAACTTTTCACAACAAACGGTGAAGCCGCTGATATATGAGACTGTCACAACTGCACCCATTACAAGTGGTTAACTGAATGGTGTTTGCCTATATCCATGTGGATACTTCTATAATAAGAGACTGCTACTTTTATACACGCATTGGATGCTGTATTTCATTGCTGCTGACAAAGTGATACCACTAATTCATATCAGTCTTGAACATATTATTTGTTCCTCCAGCATATTAATTCTCGATACTGATTAGATTTTAGCTATTGTTTTATGCATTTGCATATATATATATATATATATATATATATATATATACATGTTTTTAGTGTCAATTGTATAATACATTTTTTAGTCAGCTCTCAGGTTTATTATTTTCCCTGCTATTTTGCGCAGCCTGCTTTCCTGTTCACCCAATACTGTGTTTAAATCAACCTTAATATTGTTAATACATATGCAATTGTGTAATGTTGTCTGTTACCCTTTAGATAATGTATTTGTGTTAGACATAGTTTCCTATTGTTTTCATACACCACAGTGGACCCTCAGAGGGTGAGTCATATAAGGTACCATTGTCTATGTTTGTTTACTCCCTATTGTCCAAAAGTGAGCTGACCAGATAGGGTGGCTCTCTGACTGATGTAATCACCTTGATTAGAATATGTCTTGTATTCCAATGCTGTAAGATCCTAAGACACAGAGGTCACACACACCCCAGCAATATGTAGCTTCTGGAGGTATAAGTAGAGCTACCCAGAGAGCTGGAGAGAGATTCTTTGATCCCAGGCTAAGAAGTGATGTTCTGCCAGGGATCTGCTTCGGGACCCATTATATTGGATTTATCTGGGACTCTGTATTGCTAGAAGAGACTCTCTGCTCCCAAACTAAGAAGTAATGTTCTGTCAGGAGATTGTGGTGGGAATTGTCATGTGGAATTGGATTACAGAAGTGTGCTGAACTGTGTTATAATAACCTATTCTGTCAATAAACCACGGTTGGTTTTTCATCTACTACCAAGCTTGAGTGATTTTGAACCCGATATCCTCACATTGGACCGTAGGGATCTCTAATCTACATCTTAAACATTCCTATTACACTTAGTTTTAATGTAATTTCGGGTGATTTTAGATCTCTTTGACCAACCAGCCAACTATCTGATGGATCCGGACAGGACAGTTAGGAAATACAGTATATGCTGCTGAAAGGTGTCTAGTCAATGAAACGCGTTGAAGTAAAGGGGACTGGGCTGTATTTATTACAGAAGAGGAACCACCTCCGCACTACAGGGCAATAAGTAGGTGAAGGATACCCGGTGTACTGTATAGGGCTTCTCACCCTCTACAGCCGAATGCTCTCCGGTAGGTCAGCCTTATCCATTGTCCCTGGTGTCTAGGTACCTTGAAATGGCTTAAGTAAATCACCTAGACAAATAGTAAGTGTTAGACCTAGGGGCAGTCCGACTGCAAGGCACATACAACACTGCGTACCACCGCTATATAAATATGCCCAGTTTACTTTCATTGCAGGTCCTTTAAGCATATGTTACTCAAACATACAGATTGTAAGGTACCTTAAGTTTTAGCATGCTACCAGAAAACAAGTTTTTATTTTTCGGACGCAATTTACACCTAAGCTTTCGGCGTCAGTTGTGTCCAACTCTCTACATGTACCCGACAGCAGGCATCTATCTATCTATCTATCTATCTATCTATCTATCTATCTATCTATCTATCTATCTATCTATCTATCTATCTATCTATCTGTCATTAAAGTGTTGCATTGTCATGAAGATTCGCCTAACTCTCCCGTCTTCCACCAGGAATCTTTTTCACCGTAGTCCTTGTGTATATGCTGTTCACGTCCTTGTGGCTGATCCCCGTGGTCTACTTCACCTATCTGCTAATCGATTGGGACACTCCAGAAAGAGGTATTACCGCTATTTCATTCATTTTCTGTCAGACAACGTCACCACCACCGACACATCTAAGGCCGTTTATTTGCCTTTTTTTTTAATCACTTTTCCTCTATGATCTGGAACCAAAAGGAAAAAAAAAAGAAATGTGATGAAAATTTCACCCTGAAAACCCGCTGTTCAGTGCAACTTTGCACAAGGGACGTTTCCTGACAAAGGGCGAGATTTATCACAATTTATCACAGCTTGGGGAGAGATAAAGTGGAGAGAGATAAAGTACCAACCAATCAGCTCCTAACTGCCATGTTACAGGCTGTTTTTGAAAAATGACAGTTAGGAGCTGGTTGTTTGGTACTTTGGGGGTCATTCCGAGTTGATCGCTAGCTGCATTCGTTCGCTGTGCAGCGATGAGGCAAAAAAACGGCACTTCTGCGCATGCGGCGCAATGCGCAGGTGCGACGTACTATTACAATGAACGATGTAGTTTCACACAGGGTCTAGCGAAGTATTTCAGTCGCACTGCTGGCCGCAGAGTGATTGACATGAAGTGGGTGTTTCTGGGTGTCATCTGACCGTTTTCAGGGAGTGTTCGAAAAAACGCAGGCGTGCCAGTAAAAACGCAGGCGTGGCTGGCCGAACACAGGGCGTCTTTGTTACGTCAAAACAGGAACTGAATAGTCTGAAGTGATCGCAAGCGCTGAGTAGGTTTTGAGCTACTCTAAAACTGCACAAAAAAACTTTGCCGCCGCTCTGCGATCCTTTCGTTCGCACTTCTGCTAAGCTAAAATACACTCCCAGTGGGAGGCGGCATAGCGTTTGCACGGCTGCTAAAAACAGCTAGCGAGCGATCAACTCGGAATGACCACCTATATCTCTTTCCACGCTTTGATAAATATCCCCCAAATTTAATTTATCACATTATTATATCCAGATCGCTCAGCCTAGAGGGAACACTGATTGCATTTATTGACTAAACCAGGTATTCCGGATGTTTTTCTTCCTGCAGGCGGCCGTAGAACAGAATGGGTGCGGAGGTGGACAGTGTGGAAGTATTTCAGAGACTATTTCCCTATAAAGGTGACCAGTCACATTCTTCATGTTATGTGCTGTATTCCTCTCATTCTTAGTGATGTCCTCCTCATATGTTATCTTATTACTGTTGTTCCACCACCTACAGTACTTCAGATATAACCACTTGTTATTACAATCTAAAAATATTTTTGGTGACTTGTACTGTACTTATTGCCGAAGACCCACGATTAAGGTCACATAGTTGGGCCCCCGGATTATTTAGCAAAGCACAATATGCATTGGTACTTGGACTAATATTAGATTTGTAGATCTCTACTCACATCCAAACAGCAGCTCAATGCAGGGGTATAAGTTCATGCCAGGCGCCCTGAGGAGAAATAGAAGGTGGTGCCCCCACAGTGGTTCCGGCTTGCACAGGTGCTGACGTCCCAGTGACTTGCCGATTGTACATCTGGGAGAATAAAGATTCCTTATTGCAGCTAATTGTGGCGATAAGGAATCCTTATTTTCAGGTGCTAGCTGCAAATGATAATAAATAGAACCATGAGGAGGGGTTTTTATCAAAGCTCAGAGAGAGATAAAATTGTGAGAGGTGAAGTACCAGGTTTGAAAAATGACAGGAGTGGATTGGTTGGTACTTTATCTCTCACCATTGTATTTCTCTCCAAGCGCTGAGAAATTACCCCCCCCCCCCCCCAAAAGTTTTATTATAATAATTAGTGCATTTTCTTAAAACCCACTTCTGCTTTCCTTTCTTTCCTCATATGAGACACAGCAGCAAAGCTGTAAATCATTGTACACACTTCGATTTGTTATCGGACACTTTCCAGACTCTTTAGCTGAAGGGGTCTACGAAGGAGGTTTCTGAGCTTGGACAGCAGTCAGCAGTGACTGCAGCAAATGACTATGAAATGAGTGGAGAGAGATCTTTTCTAGTTCAACTTTTTATTGAACCTCCACAGCTGCTGCAGTGCACCCAGCTCAGCCCTGACAGGAACTACGTCCTCGGGTGCCACCCACACGGCATCTTATCCACCGCCTCCTTCTGCAACTTTGCCACCGAGGCCAATGGCTTCTCCGACCTGAATCCCGGGGTCCGGGCCTGGCTGGCTGTCCTCGCCGGGATCTTCAGGCTGCCTATTTACCGTGATTATATCATGTCTGCAGGTGAGGAGATGACAGACAGGTAAATAGTTTAAATGACCAGTTGGATTAAGGTTGTTTGGTTTGTGCCTTCCTATTGGTCGGTGCGGACACGTCTTCTTCGGTATCACGGAAACCCTGTCCATAAGGCAGCACTGGTAATGATGATGAAAATTTAGGGGTGTGTGGTCTCAAACCTTTTTGGAAGTAAAGCAAAAAAGCAAGCAACTGGGCAAAACCATGCGGCACTGCAGGTGGGGCAGATGTAACATGTGCAGAGAGCGTTAGGTTTGGGTTGGGTGTGTGGAAACTGAAATCTAAATTGCAGTGTAAAAATAAAGCTGTCTAACATATGTGGGCTACATGCAAAAGCAGCCAGTATTTAACCTGCACAGAAACAATATACATGTATTTGCTCCCCTTGCATGGCAACATGGTTTGTTCCAGAGACAAGGGGGGGTAATTCAGACCTGATCGCTGGGCTGCGTTTTCGTACAGCCTGCGATCAGGTCTAAACTGCGCATGCGTATGCACTGCAATGCGCAGGCGCGTCACATGGGTATAAAGCAGATCGCCGCTCAGCGATGGGTTTGTGCAAAGGATCCATTTGCACGGGCGTTTGAAAGGAGATTGACAGGAAGAAGGCGTTTGTGGGTGGCAACTGACCGTTTTCTGGGAGTGTTTGGAAAAATGCAGGCGTGTCCAGGAGTTTGCAGGGATTGTTCCTGACGTCAGTTCCGGTCCCGGACAGGCTGAAGTGATCACAGCGGCTGAGTAAGTCCTGGGCTGCGCAGAGACTGCACAAGATTTGTTTGTACAGCTCTGCTACACATGCGTTCGCACACTTGCACAATTACACTCCCCTGTAGGCGGCGACTATCTGATCGCAGCAGTGCAAACATCGCCTATTAGCTATCAGGTCTGAATTACCCCCAAAGTGTTTGCTTTTTTTGCTTTACTTACAAACTTTAATCAGGCCCATGTTACTAAGCACAGATTATTCCCCTCAGTACCCTATCCTGCCTTGTGCTGTTGGAAGTAGACGTAGAATAACTTATCTCTTTTTAGTGTAAACTAAGTGAAGGATATTTATGTCCGTTCTTGACCTCTTTGTGGGGGTGTGGTTCATTAAATCGACAGTGTCTAGGTCGACAATGTTTAGGTCGACCACTATAGGTCGACAGTCACTAGGTCGACATGGATGGAAGGTCGACAGGGTTTCTAGGTCGACATGTGCTAGGTCGACAGGTCTAAAGGTCGACATGAGGATTTTTTTTTTTGTGTCGTTTTCTTCGTAGAGTGACCGGGATCCCAAATTAGTGCACCGCGTCCCCTCGCATGGCTCGCTTCGCTCGCCATGCTTCGGGCATAGTGCCTTTGCTCCGCTACCGCTTCGCTCGGCACACTTTACCGTTCCAATCGTAGTCCACGTGGATCGTTAAGTATGAAAAAATTCAAAAAAAGATTAAAAAAAAAAAAACTCATGTCGACCTTTAGACCTGTCGACCTAGCACATGTCGACCTAGAAACCCTGTCAACCTTCCATCCATGTCGACCTAGTGACTGTCGACCTATAGTGGTCGACCTAAACATTGTCGACCTAGACACTGTCGATCTTCAGACCGGATCCCCTTTGTGGTGGGGTTCTTAAAACACAGATTTTCGTTATTTCAACATTGTTCGTTGTACACCAGGGGCGTTTATAAACCAGACATGGGTTTACAATAGAGATGTGCGCGTGTTTTGGTTCTAATTTCATCGTCGTGTTTTGGTTTTGCAAAACCACCCTCAAGTGTTTTGGTTTGGAATTCAGATTTAAAATCTGAATCTTGGGTATTGTATTTTTTTTAAAATTGATAAAAACAGCTAAAATCATGGAATTTTTGTAATCCAAAACCCGAAATTCGGTTTTAATGTCTGAATTCCGAACCGCATGAAGATACGAATCAGGAATCGGTGCAGATCAACTCCGGTGAACCGGACCGAGACTTGATTTGGTACGTGACCGCAAAACTCGAGTGGGTTTGGATTTCTGAAGAACAGAACCGCACATCTCTAGTTTATAATACCCAGCTGTGAAGGCTAGGAGCAGGGCCGGCTCTACCATTAGGCAGCTTTAGGCAGCTGCCTAGGGCGCTGGAATCTTTAGGGGCACCACTGAGCCTGCCTATTACAAAATTAATGATGTCTCTAAAAGAAACATACTTGTACTTAATGCAAGTAGTGGCTGTGGGACAGATAAGTTACACTGTCATCTGAAGGGCTGGGAAGTGGGTATTGGTGGTGGTTGGGGGCAGTAGGCTGATATTTTGCCTAGGGTATCGAGAAACCTTGCACCGGCCCTGGCTAGGAGCAATCTGAAGAAGCTGTGTCTGACATCCATTTGTCTGCTCTCTGATATATTCAGTCTTTCCCGGCCTTGACCTCGCCCCAAGAACTTAGTTCTCCACCAGCAGCGATGTCCCACATTTCTCATACGTCCTAGAGGATGCTGGGGTCCACTTCAGTACCATGGGGTATAGACGGTTCCGCAGGAGCCATGGGCACTTTAAGACTTTTCTAGAGTGTGAACTGCCTCCTCCCTCTATGCCCCTCCTCCAGACCTCAGTTTAGAAAATGTGCCCAGGCAGACTGGTCGCACTCCTGGGGAGCTCTACTGAGTTTCACTGAAAGACTTTATGTTAGGTTTTTTATTTTCAGGGAGACTGCTGGCAACAGTCTTCCTGCTTCGTGGGACTTAGGGGGAAGAAGTAGGAACCAACTTCCTAAAGAATTTCATGGCTCTGCTTCTTGCTGACAGGACATCATTAGCTCCTGAAGGGTCCTGAACACTAGCTGCGGCTATGCGCTCACTCCCACAGCACGCCGTCACCCCCCCTAACAGAGCCAGAAGTCAGAAGACGCGTTAGTATTATTACCGGAGATCTGCAAGAGGGACCTCCAGTCATCGTGACGGCTCAAGGTACCGCGCAGCGAGCGGGAACGCTGTGCGGACATGCTATCCATACACAGCGCACAGCAGGGCGTGGAGGGGGGGGGGGGCGCCCTGGGCAGCATGAAAAAATACTGTGACTGGAAAAAGGTAGCATATTGGGTCGTGGCACAATCCTACACCCCCGCCAGTATAAATATTTTAGTGATAAATTCTGAGGGGAAACGCGCCATTACAGGGGGCGAGGCTTCCTCCTCAGTCAGCCAGCACACTGCTCAGCGCCATTTTCTCCACTTCTGAACCAAGTATCAGGGTGCAAATAAGGGGGGGGGGCACAGTGTAATTTGGTGCTTTATTGTTCAATTTGGCATTATAAAAGCGCTACAGGTCTCTGTGGACATTTTATATTACACAGGGATTTTAGTCATTAGCGCAGAGTTGTGAACTGGCAAATCTTTTCTGTGTCCTTCTGACAGATTTTATTGTGGGTCTGTCCCCTATAAGCCCCGGAGTCAGTGGCGGATTTAGGAGGGGGGGGGGGGGGGGGGACCAAGGCACGTGCCCCCCCTGTCATTTAGGAATTGTTGTTGTTGTTTTTTTTAAAATGCGCCGTTAAATAATGGCCGGCGGCCGCGCACCCGCCCGATACAATTAAGAGGCTGCTGGGGATGTCACTCAGCCACTGTAATCCCTCCCTCCCCAGTGTCAGCTGCTCCAGGCCAGTGTTCCTCCTGGAGAAATGTAACATGCAGTGGCAGTGCAGTCAGTGCGGAGGACTGGAGCCGGGCAGGAGGCGGAGCTTCCCAGGTTCAGACCCACCGCCACCGCTGCTGAGGGACAGCGCACCGCCGCCACTGCTGGGAGACAGCACACCGCCAGCCTACCCAGACACAGCACACTGCCCGCCAGCCCCTGGAGTTACACCACGGCGCCATCCGCCGCTGAGGGTCCGGGACATCGCGCGTACTCCCAGCCAGGGCAGACACGAAGAAAGAAGACGCACGCTGGTACTGCGGACCGGATGCCCAGGCCAGCAAGCAAGAGGACGGCCTGGCCCTGCATTCTTCACTGGTGGTCACTGTCAGTGTCTGGTGAGCGGTGTTTTGCTGGGTGAGGGAGAGTAGAAGGCCTAGGAATTTAGGAGCCTCAGCCTGCTGCTGAGGTGGGGAGTCTCAAGTGGTGAGGAAAAGACCAGGTGCTGCTGGGGAGGGAGAACCGAGGAGCTGTGCTGTGACTGTGTATTGGAGGGAGAAGGCAGAAGGGCCAGTAGCTGGAAGCTAGGGGCTGCTGCTTAGGAGGGGAGACTGCTGCTGGGGAGGGGTTGAATGGTGAGCAAGCTGTACTAAGTAGGGGGGGAGGGGGGTACTTGAAGTCAGGAAGTAGACTGTATAATGCTGCTGCTGCTGAGTGGGGGAGTGGGTGAGATAGCCCAACCACTTATGGTGCCCCCCCTATAATTTTTTTCTGGATCCGCCCCTGCCCGGAGTGTCTGTGGTGTGTTTGTGCACGTGTGTGACATGTCTGAGGCAGGGAGCTCTTCCCCTGAGGGAGCCATTTTAGGGACACAGAGTTGTAATGTGGTGGCGCTGCCGGCACACCACGAGCCTGAATGGGTGAAAGAGTTACGTGATAGTGTGAATCATATCAGTAAGAGATTGGATAAGTCTGAGTCTCATGCAGAAACCAGGAGAAAATCCGTGGAAGATGTGATTTTTAATAGTTCTGCCTTTTCATCCACAGGGGACCCCTCTGGGTCACATAAGAGGTCATTTGCACAAGTAGTACAAACTGATACCGACACGGACTCTGATTCCTGTGTCGACACTAGTGATTCCAGGGGAATAGATCCAAAATTAGCGAAAAACATTCAGTACATGATTGTTGTTATAAAGGAGGTCTTAGAAGTTACGGAGGCCCCTCCTTTACCTCAGGAGAAGGCTTACTTTTATAAAGAAAAGAAAATTAATGTAACTTTTCCTCCTTCTCATGAGCTGAACACTATCTTTGAGGGAGTCTGGGCAAACCCTGGAAAGAAATTTCAGATTCCCAAAAGAATTCAGGTTGCTTATCCTTTCCCGGCAGAGGACAGGAAAAGGTGGGAGTCACCCTCCATTTTAGACAGTGCCCTGTCACGATTAACAAAAAATCGCCTGGGACGGCTTCACTAAAGGAGCCGGCAGACCGCAAGTTAGAGACTACGTTAAAATCTATTTATGTGGCCAATGGGACACTACTCAGGCCTACCATTACCTGTGCGTGGGTGAGTAGTGCTATTGAAAAGTGGTCAGAAAACTTGTCATCAGAATTTGACACAATAGATTGAGACGAGATTCTCCTAACGTTAGGTCATATCAAAGACGCTGCTGCGTATATGCTAGAAGCCATGAAAGATATTGGGCTCTTGGGATCAAAAGCCGCTACCATGGCAGTCTCAGCACGGAGGGCGTTGTGGATTCGCCAATGGAATGCTGACGCGGATTCCAAAAGGAATATGGAGGCTCTCCCGTATAAAGGTGAGGCCTTGTTTGGAGATGGTCTGGATGCTTTAGTTTCTGCAGCTACCGCAGGTAAGTCGACATTCTTGCCTTATGCTCCTGCGCCGGCGAAAAGGACACATCACTCTCAGATGCAGTCCTTTCGGCCCAATAGATAGAAAAAGGGTAAAGGTTCCCCTTTCTTTGCGGGTAGAGGAAGGGGAAGAGGAAAAAAGTCCACAGCATCTCCAGGATCGCAGGTGCAGAAATCAACCCCTGCTTCTGCCAAATCTGCAGCATAACGCTGGGGCTCCCTTGCGGGAGTCCGCTCTGGTGGGGGCACGTCTGAAATTTTTCAGTCAGTTCTGGGTTCAATCTGGCCTGGACCCGTGGGTCTTACAAATAGTGTCCCACGGGTACAAACTGGAGTTTCAAGACGTTCCCCCATGCCGATTTTTCAAATCGGCCTTACCAGCTTCTCTCCCAAACAGGGAAGTAGTAGCAGCAGCAATACAAAAATTATGTCAGGATCAAGTCATTGTCCTGGTTCCCTTGTCACAACAGGGAGAAGGGTTTTATTCAAGCCTCTTCGTAGTTCCGAAGCCGGACGGCTCGGTCAGACCGATCCTAAACCTGAAATCTCTGAATCTCTACCTGCAAAGGTTCAAATTCAAGATGGAATCTCTGAGGGCAGTGATTTCCAGTCTGGAGGAAGGGGATTTCATGGTGTCAGTGGACATAAAGGATGCCTACTTACATGTTCCCATTTATCCTCCGCATCAAGCTTATCTGAGATTCGCGATACAGGATTGTCATTACCAATTTCAGACGTTGCCGTTTAGACTCTCCACGGCACCGAGGGTGTTCACCAAGGTGATGGCGGAGATGATGGTCCTCCTTCGACAGAAAGGAGTTAATATAATTCCTTACCTGGACGATCTCCTGATAAAAGCGAGGTCCAGGGAAAGCTTGGTGCAGAACATTGCACTCTCCCTGACAGTACTTCAACAACACGGTTGGATCATAAATTTTCCAAAGTCACAGTTGGAACCGACGACAAGATTGTCCTTTCTGGGGATGATACTGGACACAGAAGTACAGAGGGTATTTCTTCCAGTAGAAAAGGCTCTGGAAATCCAGAGAATGGTCAAACAAATTCTGAAACCAACAAGAGTGTCGATTCATCAATGCATTCGGTTGTTGGGAAAGATGGTAGCGGCCTACGAGGCCATACAGTTTGGCCGATTCCATGCCAGAGTATTCCAGTGGGACCTATTGGACAAGTGGTCCGGATCCCACCTACACATGCACCAGAGGATAATCCTGTCATCCAAAGCCAGAATTTTGCTCCTGTGGTGGCTACACAGTTCTCACCTACTAGAGGGACGCAAGTTCGGGATTCAGGACTGGGTCCTAGTAACCACGGATGCAAGTCTCCGAGGCTGGGGTGCAGTCACACAGGGAGAAAGCTTCCAAGTGTTATGCACACCAGTGCCTGCAGGAAAGTACTGGTGTCAGGACTGTTATGCACTCCAGTGCCTGCAGGAATGTACTGGTGTTTGAACTGTTATGCAAAACAAATGGACTCACAGACAGACTAGGGAATATGACATAACGTACACAGAAGGTGGTAGGGTAACAAAATACACACAACGTGAACAGAGAAGCCCAGAGGCTAAGGAACTGGGTATCTCCCTTGTATTAGAACTGCTCAGATGTGAAAAGCAAGATGTTGTGTTTTAATACATAGAAAACCCGAAATGCTGTTGCTAAGGGCAACAGCAAAACCCTAAAGGGTTACCAACGGGTGTGGCAGTAAACTCCTTGGTCAGAGATGGAATGATAGACACAAGGAGATTCTCCACAATCCTAATTCTCACTTGCAGTGCACAGGTTCGGTTTACTGCCACTAAACTGACCCCTGACACCTAGCACAGTGAGACAGGATTAGACAGGCAAGTCTTAGAATACAGCCGCAAACTTGCTAAGTTCACAGAGTAGTAACAGAACTCCAGCAAGCTAAACGACTGACTCCAGTCTTACTGCTAGGTCTGGATTGGCAGAGTGTAATACCAAATCCCCAGGCCTATTTGCAGTAAGCAACAAACAAATACAAAGCTACACAGTACTGGCTAACTTTCAGAAACTGACTAACCAACAAAGATTCAGCAGCATCTGCTTACCCTGAAAAGAGGCCTTATAAAGCAGGTGCTGTCCACGCCCCACTCAGACCTCACAGACTGTGAGCACAAAAACCAGCACCGGATCCCCTGCCATGCACAGAGCCTATAACCACTGCACAGCAAAAGACCCGAACCGGAGTATCAGCTGCGCTCAGGTTACTCCGCTAGCACTTGTCTCCCGGTTGCCATGACGACGTGGCAGCACAGGGCAGGAGACCCTAACAGTACCCCCCCTCTGACGAGGGGTCAAAGAACCCCTACCACCGGGTTTATCGGGGAACTGCGAGAAGAAAGAGCGTATCAGTCTGGGGGCATGAAGATCACAACTGCGCACCCACGACCGCTCCTCCGGGCCATACCCCTTCCAGTGCACCAAAAATGACAGCCGACCCCGAACCACCTTGGAGTCAAGAATCCTTTCAACAACAAACTCCCTCTGGCCACGTATCAGAAGAGGGGAAGGTCTTCCACTGGAAGAAGGATTACTAATCGCCCGTTTTAAAAGGGAACAATGAAATGTTTTATTGATACCCAAAGAACGGGGCAGATCTAACTGAAATGCCACCGGATTGATAACCCTGGTGATCTTATAAGGGCCGATGAACCGGGGGCCTAACTTATGAGATGGCTGTCTCAACTTCAAATTCTTGGTAGACAACCAGACGAAGTCTCCTAATTTGAAGCTGCAGGGTCTTTTCCGCTTATCAAAAACCCTTTTGGTCACTAATGACACAGACACAAGGGCTTTCTTCACTTTCCGCCAAATACCTCTAAGGACCGAAACCACAGAGGAACCACCAGGCGTGGAGTCCAGGGGGTCAAAAGAATTGGCCTTAGGATGATGCCCATACACACAAAGGAAGGGAGAGATCCCTGTAGCAGAGTGAGCCGCGTTGTTATAGGCAAACTCCGCCATGGACAGATGAGCAACCCAGTCAGTCTGACACTTGGAGACATAACACCTGAGGAACTGCTCCAAGGACTGGTTCACCCTTTCAGTCTGCCCATTAGACTGCGGATGGTAGCCCGACGACAAGCTGACAGAAATCTGGAGATCGGAACAAAATGCCCTCCAGAATTTGGCCACAAACTGGGATCCGCGGTCAGAGACCACATCAAGTGGCAACCCGTGGAGACGCACAACATGCAGCATAAATAATTCAGACAGGCGTCTGGCCGATGGCAGCCCAACCAGTGGAACGAAGTGCGCCATCTTCGAAAACCTGTCAACGACAACCCAGATGGCTGTCATCCCCGAGGATTTGGGCAAGTCCACCACAAAATCCATTGAAATGTGGGTCCATGGCTTAGATGGGATAGAGAGTGGATGTAGTGGGCCAACAGGAACCCCTCTAGGAGTCTTATTTCGGGCACAGATGTCACATGCCCGAACCCACTGATCCACATCCTTAGCCACCGAGGGCCACCACACCGCCCTAGATAGCAACTCCCGAGTTCTGGCAATACCCGGGTGACCTGCAGACTTCTTGGCATGGAATTCCAGGAACACTCGCTGTCTTAACCTAGGAGGCACAAACAAAAGACCTACCGGAAGGTCTGGAGGAGCCTGCTCCTGTGCTCTAAGGACTAATGATAAGAGGTCCTGGGTAATGCCCACTTTAATACATGATGGGGAAACAATGGGCAACGGCTCCTCGGTGGTCTCCTGGATTGGAGCAAAACTCCGCGAGAGCGCATCAGCCTTGATGTTTTTTGACCCAGGGCGATATGTTATCAAAAAATTAAAGCGAGCAAAAAACAAAGCCCATCGTGCCTGCCTGGCATTGAGACGCTTCGCTGACTCTAAATATGCCAGATTCTTATGGTCAGTGAGAATTGAGACCACAAACTTAGCCCCCTCAAGCCAGTGTCTCCACTCCTCGAGTGCATCCTTAATAGCTAACAATTCCCGGTTACCCACGTCATAATTCATCTCGGCAGGCGAAAATTTACGGGAAAAGTA
Source organism: Pseudophryne corroboree (assembly GCF_028390025.1). Taxonomy (NCBI): domain Eukaryota; kingdom Metazoa; phylum Chordata; class Amphibia; order Anura; family Myobatrachidae; genus Pseudophryne; species Pseudophryne corroboree. The sequence continues at coordinate 43,681,735 of NC_086449.1, forward strand.
AGCACAGGGATGAAGGCGATTATCTGACACTCCCATCTGAGAAAGCACTGCCCCAATACCCATCTCAGAGGCATCCACCTCCACCACAAAAGGACGCTCTGGATCTGGGTGTCGCAGCACCTTGGCCGAAACAAATGCCCTTTTGAGACGGGCAAAAGCCGCTTTAGCCTCACAAGACCAGTGAGCAACATCCGCCCCTTTCTTAGTGAGTGCCACCAAGGGCGCCACTATAGACGAAAATCCAGCGATAAATCGTCTATAAAAATTCGCAAAGCCCAGGAAACGCTGAAGCGCCTTCAAACTAGTGGGCTGCACCCAATCCAGGACTGCCTGTACCTTGGAACCCTCCATTTGGAAACCTTCTGGGGAGATAATATATCCTAGAAATGCGATTTGCTGAACTTCAAATTCGCACTTCTCCAGCTTCGCCCCAAGCCGGTGGTCTCTGAGTTTCTGGAGGACTAAGCGTACATGCTTCCGATGTTCCTCCAGGGAATGGGAGAAGATTAGGATGTCATCTAAGTATACAACTAAGAATCTATCCAAATATTCCCTGAGCACATCATTCATGAAATCCTGGAAGACTGCCGGGGCATTACAGAGCCCAAAAGGCATCACCAAATATTCATAATGCCCCGAGTGGGTATTAAAGGCAGTCTTCCATTCATCCCCCTCTCTTATTCGGATTAGATTGTACGCACCGCGTAGGTCAATCTTAGAAAAAATGGTGGCAGTACGAAGCTGGTCAAACAAGACCGAAATGAGAGGCAGTGGGTATGAGTTTTTAATCGTGATACGGTTCAATTCCCTGAAGTCGATGCAGGGTCGCAACGAACCGTCCTTTTTACCCACGAAGAAGAACCCCGACCCAACTGGAGACTGTGAAGGTCTGATAAATCCCTTAGCCAAGTTCTCCTGAATGTACTCTGCCATAGCCTGAGTCTCAGGACGTGACAGGGAGTACAACCTGCTCTTGGGAAGCTTAGCATTTGGCAACAAATCAATGGCACAGTCATAGGAGCGATGGGGAGGTAGTACCTCTGCAATTTTTTTGGAGAACACGTCCGCAAAATCTGCATAACACCCTGGCAATCCTGGCAAACTTAGCTGCGAGAACCTGACTGGAAGGCTCAAGCAACTCCTGAAACAATCAGTACTCCAACTAAGAATCTCCCCAGAGACCCAGTCAAATTGAGGATTGTGGGCCCTTAACCAGGGTAACCCCAACACCAATGGGGCAAAAGTACAGACAGTCACATAAAAGGACAATTTTTCAGAGTGTGTGGCTCCAATAAACAAAGAAATCTGGCTAGTGCAAGAGGTAATTTTACCTTGGGATAATGGTTCCCCGTTTAACCCACAAATCTCAATTTCCGATGCCAAGGGTACTAAGGGAACAGAGTGTTTCAGGGCGAATTGGCGGTCCATAAAAACCCCGTCGGCCCCACTGTCCACAAAGGCCTCAGTCTTGACAGTTTGACCGAGGATCTTCAAAGTCACCGGAATGATAAAAGTCTTCTTGGGAAATTCTGACTTCTGGCCTGACAGGATATTTCCCATCACCCTCAGGCCCTGAAGTTTTCCGGCTTTTCTGGGCATGATACTACCACATGACCTTTATTCCCACAGTACAAATACCACCCCTGCTGTCTCCTCCGCATCTTCTCACGCGAGGAGAGGCGGGTAGCCCCAATCTGCATAGGCTCCTCGGAAAATTCCTCAGAGTCTGAGGTTCCCTTGGGAAGGAAGGAAATCTCAGTCTCCCTTTCAAGCCTACGCTCTCTCAGCCGTCTATCCACCCGGATGGATAACTGCATGAGCTGATCCAAGCTATCAGGCAAGGGATGTTGTACCAGTTGGTCCTTTATCTGGTTAGAAAGACCTCTTCGGTACTGGTGTCTCAGGGCTGGGTCATTCCACTGGGTATCATGGGCCAACCTCCGAAACTCCGTACAGTAAACCTCAACTGGCCTTCTCCCTTGCTTAAGGATCGAAATCTGAGCCTCGGCTGAGGCCGTCTTGTCAGGGTCATCATACAACATGCCCAGTGCCGTAAAAAAAGCATCAACACTTTTAAGCGACGGACAGTCAGGCTGCAACCCATATGCCCAGACCTGTGGGTCTCCTTGTAGCAAGGAAATCACTATGCCCACCCGCTGAATCTCCGACCCAGAAGACTGAGGCCTAAGCCGGAAGTATAGCTTGCAGCTCTCCTTGAAACAAAAGAACTGCGAGCGATCTCCAGAAAAACGATCCGGGAGATTTACTTTCGGCTCCTTAACCCCTGCAGGTGCTGCTGCTGCGGGAGCTCCGCCAGCAGCCTGGGAGGTGTGCATTTTAATGGACAAATCATTACATTTTTGAGTCAGGACCTGCACCTGATCAACCACCTGTTGCAACGTATTTTGAGGGGTATGCTCCATATTCCCACAAAATTTCAACAGGAGTATTTGGCTGCTGAATATGTTATGCACACCAGTGCCTGCAGGAAAGTACTGGTGTCAGGACTGTTATGCACTCCAGTGCCTGCAGGAATGTACTGGTGTTTGAACTGTTATGCAAAACAAATGGACTCACAGACAGACTAGGGAATATGACATAACGTACACAGAAGGTGGTAGGGTAACAAAATACACACAACGTGAACAGAGAAGCCCAGAGGCTAAGGAACTGGGTATCTCCCTTGTATTAGAACTGCTCAGATGTGAAAAGCAAGATGTTGTGTTTTAATACATAGAAAACCCGAAATGCTGTTGCTAAGGGCAACAGCAAAACCCTAAAGGGTTACCAACGGGTGTGGCAGTAAACTCCTTGGTCAGAGATGGAATGATAGACACAAGGAGATTCTCCACAATCCTAATTCTCACTTGCAGTGCACAGGTTCGGTTTACTGCCACTAAACTGACCCCTGACACCTAGCACAGTGAGACAGGATTAGACAGGCAAGTCTTAGAATACAGCCGCAAACTTGCTAAGTTCACAGAGTAGTAACAGAACTCCAGCAAGCTAAACGACTGACTCCAGTCTTACTGCTAGGTCTGGATTGGCAGAGTGTAATACCAAATCCCCAGGCCTATTTGCAGTAAGCAACAAACAAATACAAAGCTACACAGTACTGGCTAACTTTCAGAAACTGACTAACCAACAAAGATTCAGCAGCATCTGCTTACCCTGAAAAGAGGCCTTATAAAGCAGGTGCTGTCCACGCCCCACTCAGACCTCACAGACTGTGAGCACAAAAACCAGCACCGGATCCCCTGCCATGCACAGAGCCTATAACCACTGCACAGCAAAAGACCCGAACCGGAGTATCAGCTGCGCTCAGGTTACTCCGCTAGCACTTGTCTCCCGGTTGCCATGACGACGTGGCAGCACAGGGCAGGAGACCCTAACACCAAGAAAGATGGTCAAGTCAAGAAACTTGTCTTCACATAAACGTTCTGGAGTTGAGAGCCATTTACAACGGCCTTCTACAAGCGGTGCATCTTCTTCAAGATGAACCCGTACAGATCCAGTCGGATAATGTAACAGCAGTAGCGTACATAAACCGTCAGGGCGGAACGAAAAGCAGAGCGGCGATGGCAGAGGTGACAAAGATCCTCCTCTGGGCAGAAAGACATGCAAGAGCTCTGTCGGCAATTTTCATTCCGGGAGTGGACAACTGGGAAGCAGACTTCCTCAGCAGACACGATCTCCATCCAGGAGAATGGGGCCTCCACCAAGAAGTCTTTGCAGAGGTGACAGGTCTTTGGGGAGTTCCTCAAGTAGACATGATGGCATCTCGTCTCAACAAGAAGCTTCAGAGATATTGTCCCAGGTCGAGAGACCCTCAAGCAATAGCAGTGGATGCACTGGTGACACAGTGGGTGTTTCGGTCGGTGTATGTCTTCCCTCCACTTCCACTAATTCCAAAAGTTCTCAAGATCATAAGAAGAACAAGGGTTCGAGCGATCCTCATTATCCCAGACTGGCCAAGGAGGGCTTGGTATCCAGATCTTCAGGAGTTACTCATAGAAGATCCTCGGCCTCTTCCTCTTCGCGAGGACCTGCTACAGCAGGGGCCGTGCGTGTATCAAGACTTACCGCAGCTACTTTTGACAGCATGGCTGTTGAGCGCCGGATCCTAGCCCGAAAGGGTATTCCCAAAGAAGTCATTCCCACACTTATTCAGGCCAGGAAAGGAGTAACGTCTAAACATTACCACCGTATTTGGAGAAAATATGGGTCTTGGTGTGAATCCAAGAAGGCTCCAACGGAAGAGTTTCAGTTAGGACGTTTTCTCCATTTTCTACAGGCGGGTGTGGATGCGGGCCTAAGATTGGGTTCAATCAAGGTCCAGATTTATCAGTTTTCTTTCAGAAACAATTGGCCTCCCTTCCAGAAGTTCAGACGTTCGTGAAAGGGGTTCTGCACATCCAACCTCCATTTGTGCCTCTGGTGGCACCATGGGATCTTAACACGGTGTTGCAGTTCCTTCAATCGGATTGGTTTGAACCTCTACAGGAGATAGAGTTGAAGTTTCTCACTTGGAAAGTGGTCATGCTGTTGGCCTTGGCATCCGCAAGGAGGGTGTCTGAGTTAGGGGCCTTGTCTCACAAGAGCCCTTACTTGATCTTCCATGAAGATAGGGCTGAGTTAAGAACTCGTCAGCAATTTCTTCCAAAGGTGGTTTCCTCTTTCCATATAAACCAACCTATTGTGGTGCCAGTGGTTACTGACACCTTCGCTGCGTCAAAGTCTCTGGATGTGGTGAGAGCTTTGAAAATTTATGTCGCAAGGACAGCTCGGATACGGAAAACAGAGGCTCTGTTTGTCCTGTATGCTCCCAACAAGATTGGGTGTCCTGCTTCTAAGCAGACCATTGCGCGCTGGATCAGAGGTACGATTCAGCACGCTCATTCCACGGCAGGATTGCTGTTACCGAATTCCGTGAATGCCCATTCTACTAGAAAGGTGGGCTCTTCCTGGGCGGCTGCCCGGGGTGTCTCGGCTTTGCAACTTTGCCGAGCAGCTACTTGGTCAGGGGCAAACACATTTGCCAAGTTTTACAAGTTTGAGACCTTGGCCGATGAGGACCTAAAGTTTGGTCAATCGGTGCTGCAGGGTCATCCGCACTCTGCCGCCCGTACTGGAGCTTTGGTATAACCCCATGGTACTGAAGTGGACCCCAGCATCCTCTATGACGTATGAGAAAACAGGATTTTAATACCTACCGGTAAATCCTTTTCTCCTAGCCCGTAGAGGATGCTGGGCACCCAACCCAGTGCGTACTTTACCTGCAGTAGTTAGTTTGTTGTAGTTACACAAGTGTTGTGTTACAATTATTTTCAGCATGTTGCTGCAATAGTTCATGCCCATTGGCATGTGTTATGTTGAATGCCATGTTGTGCGGCATGGTTGAAGTGTGAGCTGGTATGAATCTCACCGTTAACTTTAAAGTAAATCCTTTCCTCGAAATGTCCGTCTCCCTGGGCACAGTTCCTATACTGAGGTCTGGAGGAGGGGCATAGAGGGAGGAGCCAGTTCACACTAGAAAAGTCTTAAAGTACCTATGGCTCCTGCGGAACCGTCTATACCCCATGGTACTGAAGTGGACCCCAGCATCCTCTACAGACTAGGAGAAAAGGATTTACCGGTAGGTATTAAAATCCTGTTATTACAAGCCAATAATTCAACTAGTACAAAGCAGCAGGATCACCACTGCCCGGTAAGGAAATAAAGGGATAATGGGGAATTTGTCCACATGATATGTCGCCATCTGCTAGAGATTTACTTTAACTATCACAGGAAGTAGGTTGCATCCTTGTGATGATACCCAACGAGGGAGAGGACTGTCGCAGGATTTTACTCAGCATAAGGAATGCCCATCAATTAATAGTTGCAAAACATTGATGGCTAGCAACCGATGTCCGATAAATGTTTGCCATCGATGACTGAGTGGAACCAAATAGTGTCCCCCTCTCCTGCCCCTGGCAGCCCACTAAGCCCCACACCTATTTTTTAATTAGCCCATGGCCCGGCCAACACCTGCCCGTGGTGGCCATCGAGTGGTGCAAACCATTGATGGTTCACAAGTGATGGTTATGTATCATTGATGGTTATCCCCGATGGTAACATCGATGGCAACCTTCAATGGAGAACCCAACGATGGCCATCCCTAGTCAGCAAATGTTCTGTACACTTTCTCTGAGTGGCCACTCAACCATGATGCACTGTGGGCTGTGGTGCCCATTTACCAACGAGTTTTAGCTAATTAAAACTCATTGCTTATGATACATGGTGCTCCAGCCAATCAGCCCCCAGCTGTCATGTGTTTGAAAAAAATGACAATTGGGAGCTGATTGGCTGGAGCACAATTTATCATATGCAATACATTTAAATACCTACAACTTGTTGATAAATGGGCCGCTGTTTATTTAGACAGCAAGTTGTCCACCATCAAACTTAGAAAGTATAGAGTGTACTTGTGGTTTCGGTCACTAATTGGTTTGTTCCCCACTTGTTGCACGGTTACCGCTACACACAGGCCTACAGTTGCCTTGGCAACAGACAAATCCAGGTGCCTTCCCCCTTTCTGCAGGCTTACATTGGCACACGGACCCCTTTTCTCCCCCCCCCCCCCCCCCCCCCATCAGAGGGGGGGATGTTGGGCCTTGAAGCTTTTACCATTGAGTCCTTTTCATTAGAGATGAGCGGGTTCGGTTTCTCTGAATCCGAACCCGCACGAACTTCATGTTTTTTTTCACGGGTCCGAGCGACTCGGATCTTCCCGCCTTGCTCGGTTAACCCGAGCGCGCCCGAACGTCATCATGACGCTGTCGGATTCTCGCGAGACTCGGATTCTATATAAGGAGCCGCGCGTCGCCGCCATTTTCACACGTGCATTGAGATTGATAGGGAGAGGACGTGGCTGGCGTCCTCTCCATTTAGATTAGAAGAGAGAGAGAGAGAGAGATTGACCTGATTTACTGGAGCTTAGGAGTACTGTAGAACTGTAGAGAGTGCAGAGTTTACTAGTGACTGACCACAGTGACCACCAGACAGTGCAGTTTTATTTAATATATCCGTTCTCTGCCTGAAAAAAACGATACACAGTGACTCAGTCACATACCATATCTGTGTGCACTGCTCAGCCCAGTGTGCTGCATCATCTATGTATATATCTGACTGTGCTCACACAGCTTATAATTGTGGGGGAGACTGGGGAGCAGTGCCAGTTATAGGTTATAGCAGGAGCCAGGAGTACATATTATTATTAAAATTAAACAGTGCACACTTTTGCTGCAGGAGTGCCACTGCCAGTGTGACTGACCAGTGACCTGACCACACTGACCACCAGTATAGTTAGTAGTATAGTATACTATATTGTGATTGCCTGAAAAAGTTAAACACTCGTATCTGACTGTGCTCAGCTCACACATCTTATAATTGTGGGGGAGACTGGGGAGCACTGCAGTGCCAGTTATAGGTTATAGCAGGAGCCAGGAGTACATATTATTATTAAAATTAAACAGTGCACACTTTTGCTGCAGGAGTGCCACTGCCAGTGTGACTGACCAGTGACCACCTGACCACACTGACCACCAGTATAGTTAGTAGTATAGTATACTATATTGTGATTGCCTGAAAAAGTTAAACACTCGTCGTGTGACTTCACTTGTGTGGTGTTTTTTTTTTATTCTATAAAAAACTCATTCTGCTGACAGACAGTGTCCAGCAGGTCCGTCATTATATAATATATACCTGTCCGGCTGCAGTAGTGATATATATATATTTTTTATATCATTATTTATCATCCAGTCGCAGCAGACACAGTACGGTAGTTCACGGCTGTAGCTACCTCTGTGTCGGCACTCGGCAGTCCGTCCATAATTGTATACCACCTACCCGTGTTTTTTTTTTCTTTCTTCTTTATACATACATACTACTACTACATCTCTTTATCAACCAGTCTATATTAGCAGCAGACACAGTACAGTACGGTAGTCCACGGCTGTAGCTACCTCTGTGTCGGCACTCGGCAGTCCGTCCATAATTGTATACCACCTACCCGTGTTTTTTTTTTCTTTCTTCTTTATACATACATACTACTACTACTACATCTCTTTATCAACCAGTCTATATTAGCAGCAGACACAGTACAGTACGGTAGTCCACGGCTGTAGCTACCTCTGTGTCGGCACTGGGCAGTCCGTCCATAATTGTATACCACCTACCCGTGGTTTTTTTTTCTTTCTTCTTTATACATACATACTACTACTACTACATCTCTTTATCAACCAGTCTATATTAGCAGCAGACACAGTACAGTACGGTAGTCCACGGCTGTAGCTACCTCTGTGTCGGCACTGGGCAGTCCGTCCATAATTGTATACCACCTACCCGTGGTTTTTTTTTCTTTCTTCTTTATACATACATACTACTACTACATCTCTTTATCAACCAGTCTATATTAGCAGCAGACACAGTACAGTACGGTAGTCCACGGCTGTAGCTACCTCTGTGTCGGCACTGGGCAGTCCGTCCATAATTGTATACCACCTACCCGTGGTTTTTTTTTCTTTCTTCTTTATACATACATACTACTACTACATCTCTTTATCAACCAGTCTATATTAGCAGCAGACACAGTACAGTACGGTAGTCCACGGCTGTAGCTACTTCTGTGTCGGCACTCGGCAGTCCGTCCATAATTGTATACCACCTACCCGTGGTTTTTTTTTCTTTCTTCTTTATACATACATACTACTACTACATCTCTTTATCAACCAGTCTATATTAGCAGCAGACACAGTACAGTACGGTAGTCCACGGCTGTAGCTACCTCTGTGTCGGCACTGGGCAGTCCGTCCATAATTGTATACCACCTACCCGTGGTTTTTTTTTCTTTCTTCTTTATACATACATACTACTACTACATCTCTTTATCAACCAGTCTATATTAGCAGCAGACACAGTACAGTACGGTAGTCCACGGCTGTAGCTACTTCTGTGTCGGCACTCGGCAGTCCGTCCATAATTGTATACCACCTACCCGTGGTTTTTTTTTCTTTCTTCTTTATACATACATACTACTACTACATCTCTTTATCAACCAGTCTATATTAGCAGCAGACACAGTACAGTACGGTAGTCCACGGCTGTAGCTACCTCTGTGTCGGCACTGGGCAGTCCGTCCATAATTGTATACCACCTACCCGTGTTTTTTTTTTCTTTCTTCTTTATACATACATACTACTACTACATCTCTTTATCAACCAGTCTATATTAGCAGCAGACACAGTACAGTACGGTAGTCCACGGCTGTAGCTACCTCTGTGTCGGCACTCGGCAGTCCATCCATAATTGTATACTAGTATCCATCCATCTCCATTGTTTACCTGAGGTGCCTTTTAGTTGTGCCTATTAAAATATGGAGAACAAAAATGTTGAGGTTCCAAAATTAGGGAAAGATCAAGATCCACTTCCACCTCGTGCTGAAGCTGCTGCCACTAGTCATGGCCGAGACGATGAAATGCCAGCAACGTCGTCTGCCAAGGCCGATGCCCAATGTCATAGTACAGAGCATGTCAAATCCAAAACACCAAATATCAGTAAAAAAAGGACTCCAAAACCTAAAATAAAATTGTCGGAGGAGAAGCGTAAACTTGCCAATATGCCATTTACCACACGGAGTGGCAAGGAACGGCTGAGGCCCTGGCCTATGTTCATGGCTAGTGGTTCAGCTTCACATGAGGATGGAGGCACTCAGCCTCTCGCTAGAAAAATGAAAAGACTCAAGCTGGCAAAAGCAGTAGCACCGCAAAGAACTGTGCGTTCTTCGAAATCCCAAATCCACAAGGAGAGTCCAATTGTGTCGGTTGCGATGCCTGACCTTCCCAACACTGGACGTGAAGAGCATGCGCCTTCCACCATTTGCACGCCCCCTGCAAGTGCTGGAAGGAGCACCCGCAGTCCAGTTCCTGATAGTCAGATTGAAGATGTCAGTGTTGAAGTACACCAGGATGAGGAGGATATGGGTGTTGCTGGCGCTGGGGAGGAAATTGACCAGGAGGATTCTGATGGTGAGGTGGTTTGTTTAAGTCAGGCACCCGGGGAGACACCTGTTGTCCGTGGGAGGAATAGGGCCGTTGACATGCCTGGTGAAAATACCAAAAAAATCAGCTCTTCGGTGTGGAAGTATTTCACCAGAAATGCGGACAACAGGTGTCAAGCCGTGTGTTCCCTTTGTCAAGCTGTAATAAGTAGGGGTAAGGACGTTAACCACCTCGGAACATCCTCCCTTATACGTCACCTGCAGCGCATTCATAATAAGTCAGTGACAAGTTCAAAAACTTGGGCCGACAGCGGAAGCAGTCCACTGACCAGTAAATCCCTTCCTCTTGTAACCAAGCTCACGCAAACCACCCCACCAACTCCCTCAGTGTCAATTTCCTCCTTCCCCAGGAATGCCAATAGTCCTGCAGGCCATGTCACTGGCAATTCTGACGAGTCCTCTCCTGCCTGGGATTCCTCCGATGCATCCTTGCGTGTAACGCCTACTGCTGCTGGCGCTGCTGTTGTTGCTGCTGGGAGTCGATGGTCATCCCAGAGGGGAAGTCGTAAGCCCACTTGTACTACTTCCAGTAAGCAATTGACTGTCCAACAGTCCTTTGCGAGGAAGATGAAATATCACAGCAGTCATCCTGTTGCAAAGCGGATAACTGAGTCCTTGACAACTATGTTGGTGTTAGACGTGCGTCCGGTATCCGCCGTTAGTTCACAGGGAACTAGACAATTTATTGAGGCAGTGTGCCCCCGTTACCAAATACCATCTAGGTTCCACTTCTGTAGGCAGGCGATACCGAGAATGTACACGGACGTCAGAAAAAGACTCACCAGTGTCCTAAAAAATGCAGTTGTACCCAATGTCCACTTAACCACGGACATGTGGACAAGTGGAGCAGGGCAGGGTCAGGACTATATGACTGTGACAGCCCACTGGGTAGATGTATGGACTCCCGCCGCAAGAACAGCAGCGGCGGCACCAGTAGCAGCATCTCGCAAACGCCAACTCTTTCCTAGGCAGGCTACGCTTTGTATCACCGCTTTCCAGAATACGCACACAGCTGAAAACCTCTTACGGCAACTGAGGAAGATCATCGCAGAATGGCTTACCCCAATTGGACTCTCCTGTGGATTTGTGGCATCGGACAACGCCAGCAATATTGTGTGTGCATTAAATATGGGCAAATTCCAGCACGTCCCATGTTTTGCACATACCTTGAATTTGGTGGTGCAGAATTTTTAAAAAAACGACAGGGGCGTGCAAGAGATGCTGTCGGTGGCCAGAAGAATTGCGGGACACTTTCGGCGTACAGGCACCACGTACAGAAGACTGGAGCACCACCAAAAACTACTGAACCTGCCCTGCCATCATCTGAAGCAAGAAGTGGTAACGAGGTGGAATTCAACCCTCTATATGCTTCAGAGGTTGGAGGAGCAGCAAAAGGCCATTCAAGCCTATACAATTGAGCACGATATAGGAGGTGGAATGCACCTGTCTCAAGTGCAGTGGAGAATGATTTCAACGTTGTGCAAGGTTCTGATGCCCTTTGAACTTGCCACACGTGAAGTCAGTTCAGACACTGCCAGCCTGAGTCAGGTCATTCCCCTCATCAGGCTTTTGCAGAAGAAGCTGGAGGCATTGAAGAAGGAGCTAAAAGGGAGCGATTCCGCTAGGCATGTGGGACTTGTGGATGCAGCCCTTAATTCGCTTAACAAGGATTCACGGGTGGTCAATCTGTTGAAATCAGAGCACTACATTTTGGCCACCGTGCTCGATCCTAGATTTAAAACCTACCTTGGATCTCTCTTTCCGGCAGACACAAGTCTGCTGGGGTGCAAAGACCTGCTGGTGACAAAATTGTCAAGTCAAGCGGAACGCGACCTGTCAACATCTCCTCCTTCACATTCTCCCGCAACTGGGGGTGCGAGGAAAAGGCTCAGAATTCCGAGCCCACCCGCTGGCGGTGATGCAGGGCAGTCTGGAGCGACTGCTGATGCTGACATCTGGTCCGGACTGAAGGACCTGACAATGATTACGGACATGTCGTCTACTGTCACTGCATATGATTCTCTCAACATTGAAAGAATGGTGGAGGATTATATGAGTGACCGCATCCAAGTAGGCACGTCACACAGTCCGTACTTATACTGGCAGGAAAAAGAGGCAATTTGGAGGCCCTTGCACAAACTGGCTTTATTCTACCTAAGTTGCCCTCCCACAAGTGTGTACTCCGAAAGAGTGTTTAGTGCCGCCGCTCACCTTGTCAGCAATCGGCGTACGAGGTTACATCCAGAAAATGTGGAGAAGATGATGTTCATTAAAATGAATTATAATCAATTCCTCCGTGGAGACATTGACCAGCAGCAATTGCCTCCACAAAGTACACAGGGAGCTGAGATGGTGGATTCCAGTGGGGACGAATTGATAATCTGTGAGGAGGGGGATGTACACGGTGATATATCGGAGGATGATGATGAGGTGGACATCTTGCCTCTGTAGAGCCAGTTTGTGCAAGGAGAGATTAATTGCTTCTTTTTTGGTGGGGGTCCAAACCAACCCGTCATATCAGTCACAGTCGTGTGGCAGACCCTGTCACTGAAATGATGGGTTGGTTAAAGTGTGCATGTCCTGTTTATACAACATAAGGGTGGGTGGGAGGGCCCAAGGACAATTCCATCTTGCACCTCTTTTTTCTTTTATTTTTCTTTGCGTCATGTGCTGTTTGGGGAGGGTTTTTTGGAAGGGACATCCTGCGTGACACTGCAGTGCCACTCCTAGATGGGCCCGGTGTTTGTGTCGGCCACTAGGGTCGCTAATCTTACTCACACAGCTACCTCATTGCGCCTCTTTTTTTCTTTGCGTCATGTGCTGTTTGGGGAGGGTTTTTTGGAAGGGCCATCCTGCGTGACACTGCAGTGCCACTCCTAGATGGGCCAGGTGTTTGTGTCGGGCACTTGGGTCGCTGAGCTTAGTCACACAGCTACCTCATTGCACCTCTTTTTTTCTTTGCGTCATGTGCTGTTTGGGGAGTGTTTTTTGGAAGGGCCATCCTGCGTGACACTGCAGTGCCACTCCTAGATGGGCCAGGTGTTTGTGTCGGCCACTAGGGTCACTTAGCTTAGTCATCCAGCGACCTCGGTGCAAATTTTAGGACTAAAAATAATATTGTGAGGTGTGAGGTATTCAGAATAGACTGAAAATGAGTGGAAATTATGGTTTTTGAGGTTAATAATAATATGGGATCAAAATGACCCCCAAATTCTATGATTTAAGCTGTTTTTTAGGGTTTTTTGAAAAAAACACCCGAATCCAAAACACACCCGAATCCGACAAAAAAAATTCGGTGAGGTTTTGCCAAAACGCGGTCGAACCCAAAACACGGCCGCGGAACCGAACCCAAAACCAAAACACAAAACCCGAAAAATTTCAGGCGCTCATCTCTACTTTTCATGTCCCTTACAGTTGTCATGCAGCATCATTCTGACTAGCTGTCCAGACTGCACGATTGGGCAACAACTCTGCGGTGCCCAAATGACAAATTAAGTCCAACTGGGTCCATAGCCCCCTATTACTGTATTAGTAAAAGGAACCCCCCTCTATAACCACTGTAATAAAACAAAATATTGGGCGAGCGCACCTTTAAGGGCCTGATTCTGAGCCGAATTTGGACAGATTACATGGAGATCTGCAAACTGCACACATGCTGCAGAGAGTGGCCGCCACACTGGACATGGGCTGCACCATGCATAGGCAAATGGACGGAGAAAGACAGTGCAGATGGATCGGTCCGTTCATTGGTGGAGCCCTCTTTCTCAGAGATGGGTGTCTGTCAATGCACGGAACTGACCCATCTCATGGGAGTTTCATGGGCGTGTAGACCGACTTCTACACTTTTTTGCAATATGCGGGTGGAGATAGGAGCCCATTTTTTGATGCGGTGGGTGTAAGCCCCAACAGTAATGATGACGCCTCTAGTAACCGATGGAAAAACAGTGGGCGGGTCATCCTTCTGCATGAAGACGAATGGTTACTCGCATCAGCATAAAATAGCCAAGTGGCTGGACCTCAGAATCAGGTCTTACGTAGCAGTAGTCAATGCGCTAGCTCATGTAGCTGGACCTCACCTCTTCTTCAGAAGACCCGAACTGTGGGGAATAAAGCTATATAGGATATGTGGGCGCATATGTCGGGCAGGTACGGTCATCTTTCACTCCAAACCTTTGTTCTGCATTGGCTATTTGACCTTCTCCTTGTGTTCCACTCTGATATCTTGGGTCAACCCCATAACAATCTCTTCTCTCCGTCTTATCCTCTTTTCTCTTCCCTCTCTCCTAGGAATAGCTCCTGTAAGTAAGGACAGCTTAAAATACCTCCTCTCCCGCTGTGGTACAGGAAACGCCGTTTTCATCGTGGTGGGGGGAGCGGCGGAGTCTCTGCACAGCAATCCCGGAGAGCACGTAGTGACGCTGAGCGAGAGAAAGGGCTTTGTTAGGCTGGCCCTGGAGAATGGGTACGTAACAAAGGCCAGATGTCAGTCAAGCATTATGGCGTGAGGTGCTGCAACAAAAAAAAATTAAAAATGCATTTAAAATAATACTTAGCAAATGTAAAAGTTGAACATGACGCTCTGCATTCCGTGGGGGCAGCTAGCGCATCATTATTTTCTGTAATACTCCATAAATAGGTTTGGCAGCAATCCCGCAGTGCTCTGCAATAACCTTACAGAACAGGTGACTAGGCAGTGCACAAGTGCTTCCACTGCAATGTTCTCTGAAGCTCTGACTTCTATATTGCCTTTACTCACGCATTAGGGAATGTTCTAGCAATCGTGAAACTCTTATCGTACGTGGTTAGAACTGACGTGCTGTGACTTAAAGGGCCACTGAACCTAAAATATTAGCTGATCCCACAATTGTGCGACAGGCCTAAACACAGCCTGGACTCCTCTAATCCATCTTTACTTCTCTACCTGTGTTCTCCTGTCAGCCAATGACCTGCACCTATCATCCTCCCCTCACCATGACCGCTGTATGCTGTGGACTGCACCACTTCCACACAGGGGCGTAGCCAGAATATTATGGGCCCTATAGCAACATTATGAAAGGGCCCCCCCTCGAGTGCTTCTACAGAGACACCTCTGTCCACATCAGTTGTTCATTTTATGTCCTGTAGTAGTGCCTAGTTAATGTTTTGCCCCGTAGTAGTGCCCTATATCATTTTATGCCCCATAGTTGTGCCCTAGTTAATTTTATGCCCCATAGTAGTGCTCTAGTTAATGTTATGCCACGTAGTAGTGCCTTATTTCATTTTATGCCCCATAGCAGTGCCCTAGTTAATGTTTTGCCCCGTAGTAGTGCCTTATTTCATTTTATGCCCCATAGTTGTGCCCTAGTTAATTTTATGCCCCATAGTAGTGCTCTAGTTAATATTATGCCACGTAGTAGTGCCCTATTTCATTTTATGTCCCATAGTAGTGCCCTAGTTAATTTTTTTGCCCCATAGTAGTGCCGTAGATAATGTTATGCCCCATAATAGTGCCCTAATTAATTTTAATGTCCTATAGTAGTGCCCTGGTTAATGTTATGCCCCATAGTAGTGCCCTAGTTAATGTTATGTCCCAGAGTAGTGCCCTATTTCATTTTATGCCCCATAGTAGTGCCCTAGTTAATGTTATGCCCCATAGCAGTGCCCTAGTTAATGTTTTGTCCCGTAGTAGTGCCTTATTTCATTTTATGCCCCATAGTAGTGCCCTAGTTAATGTTATGCCCCATAGTAGTGCCCTAGTTAATGTTATGCCCCATAGTAGTGCCCTGGTTAATGTTATGCCCCATAGTAGTGCCCTAGTTAATGTTGTGCCACATAGTAGTGCCCTAGTTAATGTTATGCCATGTAGTAGTGCCCTAGTTAATTTTATGCCCCGTAGTAGTGCCCTAGGTAATATTATGCCCCATAGTAGTGCCCTAGTTAATGTTATGCCCCATAGTAGTGCTCTAGTTAATGTTATGCCCCGTAGTAGTGCCTTATTTCATTTTATGCCCCATAGTAGTGCCCTAGATAATGTTATGCCCCATAATAGTGCCCTAATTAATTTTAATGTCCTATAGTAGTGCCCTGGTTAATGTTATGCCCCATAGTAGTGCCCTAGTTAATGTTTTGTCCCGTAGTAGTGCCTTATTTCATTTTATGCCCCATAGTAGTGCCCTAGTTAATGTTATGCCCCATAGTAGTGTCTAGTTAATGTTATGCCCCATAGTAGTGCCCTGGTTAATGTTGTGCCACATAGTAGTGCCCTAGTTAATGTTATGCCCCATAGTAGTGCTCTAGTTAATGTTATGCCCCGTAGTAGTGCCTTATTTCATTTTATGCCCCATAGTAGTGCCCTAGATAATGTTATGCCCCATAATAGTGCCCTAATTAATTTTAATGTCCTATAGTAGTGCCCTGGTTAATGTTATGCCCCATAGTAGTGCCCTAGTTAATGTTTTGTCCCGTAGTAGTGCCTTATTTCATTTTATGCCCCATAGTAGTGCCCTAGTTAATGTTATGCCCCATAGTAGTGTCTAGTTAATGTTATGCCCCATAGTAGTGCCCTGGTTAATGTTGTGCCACATAGTAGTGCCCTAGTTAATGTTATGCCCCATAGTAGTGCTCTAGTTAATGTTATGCCCCGTAGTAGTGCCTTATTTCATTTTATGCCCCATAGTAGTGCCCTAGATAATGTTATGCCCCATAATAGTGCCCTAATTAATTTTAATGTCCTATAGTAGTGCCCTGGTTAATGTTATGCCCCATAGTAGTGCCCTAGTTAATGTTTTGTCCCATAGTAGTGCCTTATTTCATTTTATGCCCCATAGTAGTGCCCTAGTTAATGTTATGCCCCATAGTAGTGTCTAGTTAATGTTATGCCCCATAGTAGTGCCCTGGTTAATGTTGTGCCACATAGTAGTGCCCTAGTTAATGTTGTGCCACATAGTAGTGCCCTAGTTAATGTTATGCCATGTAGTAGTGCCCTAGTTAATGTTATGCCCCATAGTAGTGCCCTGGTTAATGTTATGCCCCATAGTAGTGCCCTAGGTAATGCTATGCCCCGTAGTAGTGCCCTAGTTAATGTTATGCCCCGTAGTAGTGCCCTAGTTAATGTTATGCCCCGTAGTAGTGCCCTAGTTAATGTTATGCCCCGTAGTAGTGCCCTAGTTAATGTTATGCCCCATTGTAGTGCCCTAGTTAATGTTATGCCCCATAGTAGTGCCCTAGTTAATGTTATGCCCCATTGTAGTGCCCTAGTTAATGTTATTCCCCGTAGTAGTGCCCCAGTTAATGTTATGCCCCATAGTAGTGCCCTAGTTAATGTTGTGCCACATAGTAGTGCCCTAGTTAATGTTATGCCCCATAGTAGTGCCCTAGTTAATGTTGTGCCACATAGTAGTGCCCTAGTTAATGTTATGCCCCATAGTAGTGCCCTAGTTAATGTTATGCCCCATAGTAGTGCCCTAGTTAATGTTGTGCCACATAGTAGTGCCCTAGTTAATGTTATGTCCCATAGTAGTGCCCTATTTCATTTTATGCCCCATAGTAGTGCCCTAGATAACGTTATGCCCATAATAGCACCCTAGTTAATTTTATGCCCCATAATAGCGCCCTAGATGTTTTGCTCATAGTAGTGCGATACTTAATTTTATGCCCCATAGTAGTGCCCTAGTTTATTTCATACCCCGTAGTAGTGACCGACTGTAGTACACATGACTTGGGTACGGGTTCCCGGTGCTTAGAATGCTGGCAGTGAGAAGACCGACACCGGCATCCTGACGTCCAGGATCCCTACACTGTTAGGGTGAGTATTCTAATCTTTTCCCTTCCCTCCCCCTAACCCTCCCTTACTGCAGCCTAGCCCTAACCCCCTGCAGCCTAGCCCTAACCCACTGCAGCCTAGCCCTAATCCACTGCAGCCAAGCCCTAACCCCCTGCAGCCTAGCCCTAACCCACTGCAGCCTAGCCCTAACCCACTGCAGCCAAGCCCTAACCCCCTGCAGCCTAGCCCTAACCCACTGCAGCCTAGCCCTAACCCACTGCAGCCTAGCCCTAACCCCCTGCAGCCTAGCCCTAACCCACTGCAGCCTAGCCCTAACCACCTGCAGCCTAGCCCTAACCCACTGCAGCCTAGCCCTAACCCCCTGCAGCCTAGCCCTAACCCACTGCAGCCTAGCCCTAACCCCCTGCAGCCAAGCCCTAACCCCCTGCAGCCTAGCCCTAACCCACTGCAGCCTAGCCCTAACCCACTGCAGCCTAGCCCTAACCCCCTGCAGCCTAGCCCTAACCCACTGCAGCCTAGCCCTAACCACCTGCAGCCTAGCCCTAACCCACTGCAGCCTAGCCCTAACCCACTGCAGCCTAGCCCTAACCCCCTGCAGCCTAGCCCTAACCCACTGCAGCCTAGTCCTAATCCACTGCAGCCAAGCCCTAACCCCCTGCAGCCTAGCCCTAACCCACTGCAGCCTAGCCCTAACCACCTGCAGCCTAGCCCTAACCCACTGCAGCCTAGCCCTAACCCACTGCAGCCTAGCCCTAACCCCCTGCAGCCTAGCCCTAACCACCTGCAGCCTAGCCCTAACTAACTGCAGGCACCCACTGCAGCCTAGCCCTAACCCCCTGCAGCCTAGCCCTAACCCACTGCAGCCTAGCCCTAACCCACTGCAGCCTAGCCCTAACCCCCTGCAGCCTAGCCCTAACCCACTGCAGCCTAGCCCTAACCCACTGCAGCCTAGCCCTAATCCACTGCAGCCTAGCCCTAACCCCCTGCAGCCTAGCCCTAACCCACTGCAGCCTAGCCCTAACCCCCTGCAGCCTAGCCCTAACCCACTGCAGCCTAGCCCTAACCCACTGCAGCCTAGCCCTAACCCCCTGCAGCCTAGCCCTAACCCACTGCAGCCTAGCCCTAACCCACTGCAGCCTAGCCCTAATCCACTGCAGCCTAGCCCTAACCCACTGCAGCCTAGCCCTAACCCCCTGCAGCCTAGCCCTAACATTCCCCCCACCACCCCTTAACATCCCTTCCAGCAGCCTAACCCTAACCTCCCTCTGATACTTACGTTTGGGATGTTGGCTGTTTTGATTCAGGCGTCGGCATTCTCACAGCTGTTGGGATTCCGGCTACAGTTTCCTGCCTGTCGGCATCCCACATGTCAGGATGCCAACTACATCCCATACACATTTTACCCTCACAGTGCCCCCAGTACATATTAGGCTACAATATAGCTCCTCAGTTCACAATATGCGACATTGTAGTGCTGCCAGACGACCTAGGTCTAGGGACCCATAAGTGACTGATGGATCCCAAAACAATAGCACCCCCTGCACCCACTATAGCTACTCTCATGGTTCCACCAATCCCCTAATCTTGTATTTCCTTCCCCATTATCTGCTCTAATACCAACCTTACGTCTGTGCTCACGTAGGAAAGTAGTATGGTGGGTGCTTCATACACCTGCCCCAACATGGCCGCCATGGTGTGCATTTTGACTGGATTGTGAGTGAAACAAGCCTGGCTCATTATAATACTTCTTATTTTCTATCAGGGCAGACCTGGTTCCGGTGTATTCCTTTGGTGAGACCGATATCTATGAGCAGCTGCATTTCCCGGAGAATTCGTGGCGCCGGAAGCTGCAGATCTTCTTCAAGAATTACATGGGCTTTGCCCCCTGTCTTTTTATAGGCACGGGGGTGTTCGGCGAGGGCACGTGGGGTCTCAACCCTTTCCCTCGACCACTTACTACTGTGGGTAAGTAACAGGTAACAATGAGGCTGTGGCCAGGTGTGTTTCCGGGAGGAGCCAAATGACACAGAAAACAAGACAATGCTATACAATAATATAGTATTATTATTATTATTATTGTTATTGTTATTATTATTATTATTATTATTATTATTATTATCTGTTGTTTGCATGGCATAGCCTAGTGTCTATACATGGAAAACGTACAATGACACACAAGTGATGCAATATAAAAAAGTACAAAGGAAAAAATCAAACAGTGAAATAGTTAAACAACAAAGGGCCCTGATACAGAGATGGACGCAAACCCACGTTTTACGCAGCCGAGCAATTATCGCCCCGCGATGGCCTTGTGACTGTGGACGCAGAGAGGATATATTCACAAAGTGATTGACAGTCAGGGACCATTTTGGGGCGGTTATGGGGAGTGACGTAAAAAATGCAGGAGTGTCTCGCCCGTTTTTGTTGTTGTTTGGGGGCGTGTCTTAGCCTGCTGCTGCGATCCCAGTGTATTGCTTTGCCCAGGGCCTACAGTGACGTTTGGTTTGCAGGATTACCTCCTTGGCGTGACTGGACTTGCAATATGGCGCTGTCCTAGTAATGCTTTCTGCGTTTATGAACTGGGAGTTAATACAGTATGCACATGAGCTGCTATCGGCCTGCTCATGCGCAAGCCGCTAGTGACGAAGAGGGATCTTTGGATCCCTCCCCAGTGACTTTCAATAGCCAAAGCGCAATAGCCAAAAACTACTGTGTCCCTATTCATACATATAAAGATCAATCCATGCAGTATGTGATGCAGTAATCCTCAAATAATGGCATTTTTCCATATGATACCCCCACCCACCTCTCTGTCCATAGACACATGCAGCCATTAAGCCAGGCATTCCCAACCTTGGTTCTCAAGGCCCACTAACAGTCCAGGTTTGAGTGATATCCAGGCTTCAGCACAGATGGTTAAATCAAAATAATGAGGTACTAATTAAGGAATGCCTGCACTAAGCTATTGCCTACATTGGCATAGCAATAGCCCCCGCAGACCCCACGGTGGCTTGTGGGCGCTGGGGATCTGGGGGGTGGGGGTGGGGGGGGGGGGCTATTGCTACGCCCCTGCCTGGACCTGGAGAAGGTTGTCTGCTTTCCCGTCACATTTGCCCCCATTGAAAATGTCTCTCCCAAAACGGCCGCTGCCTCAGAAGAGACAGTTACTAAGGATGAGGAGGAGGCAGCCATTTTGGGAGGGACATTTTTAATTTTATAATGGGGGCAGGCGCAACAGGACAGCAGATCTGTGGCAGCAGGGGGATGCGGAATCCCCTGACAACGAGCAGAACGCAAGACAACCAGCAGGATATTTTCAGTGGGGGCAGGTGTGACGGGACCGCAGGCCCACGGTGTCGGCCAGAGAGGGGTAATCCCCTGACAACGAGCAGTCTCCCTGACAACAAGCGGGGAGTGTGTGTGTGTGTGTGTGTGTGTGTGTGTGGGGGGGGGGGGGGGGGGGCATACAAAACCTTTTGGGCAGGCGGGCACACACCTTTGCAAAAACTGCCAGTTCGTTGCCAAGGCTGTTTGTGAGCATCGCCCAGAGGGTGGGTTACCTCACCCAGTTAAACCTCTTGTTTGGACACAGTGCTGGTTTACCGGAAGCAACTGCACAATACCATTACACATGATGAGTAAGCTGGGCAGGCTGACTGCCTCTGAGATCATGCCTTCCAAACATCCATTATTTCCCACACAGGGATTGCATTTGCAGAGTGAAAGCTTCTATTCTCCCTGGGACCCACTGAGGTGACCGAGAGTTTAAACTGGTTTATGGGAACAAAAGTTTTTGTCATTAATGGCCAACTTGATTGCATTGAGTAATCTAAGGGGAAGAGGATGTAGATACAGGTTATAAACAGATCTCATACGCCATTAATAATTAGTACCCACATGGCTAGTAATTTAGCATTACATAGCCGAGAGAGAAAAGTGGGCATAGTGGGTGGGATTAACCTGTAATAATGCCTGGTACTTATCTATTGCCAAATATATCCCTCTTTCCTGGGAATGAGTAGCACTGATGGTGGCAGTCTCCAGACCCCTATGCTGATAAAAAAAAATGTGCCCCCCCCCCCCAAAAAAAAAAAGAATCAAGGGGAAAGGGACATGGCTTAACAACAGATGGGCGTGGTCTTGCTGAAATGGGCGGGGTCGTGCAGGAAAATACTTCCTTACACCATATTATGCCCCAAACAGTAATGCCCCTAGCATCAATACCCACAAAGTAATGCCCCTTGCACCTTATTATGCCACACACAGTAATGCCCCTTGTTATGCCTCTCACAGTAATGTTATGCCTGCACTGCACCTTAAAATTGTGATTGCCACTGTACCTGCTCATTGTCAGGGGTTGTTTCGTGCCTGTATGTAAGCCCCTTTATGAACATACCCCTGACAGCATGCTTTTTCCATTGCGCGCCTCCCTGGGCTCCGTCTATTAAATGTCCCTGCCAAAATGGCCGCCGCCTCCTCTAGCATCCTTCAAAACTGTCAAAACTGTCCTCTCTCAGGTAGCGGCCATTTTGGGAGGGGCATAGAAAATACTGCACAGTGGGGGTCATTCCGAGTTGATCGCTCGCTAGGAGTTTTTAGCAGCCATGCAAACGCTATGCCGCCGCCCTCTGGGAGTGTATGTTAGCTTAGCAGAAGTGCGAACGAAAGAATCGCAGAGCGGCTACAAATTTATTTTGTGCAGTTTTAGAGTAGCTCCAAACCTACTCCTAGCTTGCGATCACTTCAGACTGTTCAGTTCCTGTTTTGACGTCACAAACACGCCCTGCGTTCGGCCAGCCACGCCTGCGTTTTTCCTGGCACGCCTGCGTTTTTTCGAACACTACCTGAAAACGGTCAGTTGACACACAGAGACGCCCATTTCATGTCAATCACTCTGCGGCCAGCAGTGCGACTGAAAAGCTTCGCTAGACCTTGTGTGAAACTACATCGTTCGTTGTAATAGTACGACGCGCGTGCGCATTGCGCCGCATACGCATGCGCAGAAGTGCCGTTTTTTTGCCTTATCGCTGCACAGCGAACGAAAGCAGCTAGCGATCAACTCGGAATGACCCCCAGTGTGCACACAATTGCCGCAGGACAGATGGGCCCCCTGTGCGATTGTACAGCTGGCCCGGCCCTAGAAAACGGCACTGTGACAACTAAAATATGACAACTGCGATACATCATGCCATTTATCAGGTATACCAGTGTTAATGCCGGTATGTATCTGGAAATGTGATTAAGTTAGTGAAGGACAGTTCTACCGATAAGAGTATGATGTGCAAGCCGCAGGGGACACCTGGCAGGAATCCGATTAGTTCCCTCTCAGGAAGAATATGAAAGATGCCCTTAAGCTTCTACTTGGTATCGCTACCTACCAGTGGCGAAACTAGCGAGCGGTGGGCCCAGGTGCGACAAAATGTTTTGCCCCCCCCCCCCCCCCCCCCCTCATCGCATTCAAGTCCACCCCCTCACCCCTGGAGAGGATCTGGTGAGGGGGACCTGCTCAGGGCCAGAGAAATGGATACCTAGCAACAGTGCCGTAACTAGACATTTTAGCACTGTGTGCAAGAAACGGCATCGGAGCCCCACGCCTGCATGTAAAACAGGGGCAGTGCGCGCCGTAGGTGCGCGCAAAAATACATAGGGGCGTGGCTTTGTGGGGAAGGGGTGTGGCCACAAAATAATACCAATTCATAAAACGGTGCACAGTAGTCTCCATTATTCAAATTGCGCCGCACAGTAACACCACTACACCAGGTAGAGACCCTTTTACACCTTACGGCGGACAGATTCCCCTTTTTACACATTACGGCAGACAGCGTCCCCTTTTTACACATTGCGGCAGACAGCGTCCCCTTTTTACACATTGCTGCAGACAGCGTCCCCCTTTTTACACATTGCGGCAGACAGCGTCCTCTTTTTACACATAACGGCAGACAGCGTCCCCTTGTTACACATAACGGCAGACAGCGTCCCCTTGTTACACATTACGGCAGACAGCGTCCCCTTGTTACACATTACGGCAGACAGCGTGCCCTTGTTACACATTACGGCAGACAGCGTGCCCCTTTTACACATTACGGCAGACAGCGTGCCCTTGTTACACATTACGGCAGACAGCGTACCCTTTTTACACATTACGGCAGACAGCGTGCCCTTGTTACACATTATGGCAGACAGCGTGCCCTTGTTACACATTACGGCAGACAGCGTGCCCTTTTTACACATTACGGCAGACAGCGTGCCCTTTTTACACATTACGGCAGACAGCGTGAACTTTTTACACATTACGGCAGACAGCATGCCCTTGTTACACATTACGGCAGACAGCGTCCCCCTTTTTACACATTACGGCAGACAGTCCAGAAAGAAAGAAAGAAAGAAAGAAAGAAAGAAAGAAAGAAAGAAAGAAAGAAAGAAAGAAAGAAAGAATGAATTATACTTACTGTCTCCGCTGGCTCAGGCTCCTCGGTGCAGCTTCTGGCAGATCACGATTCCCGGGCAGGAGAGAAGGAGGAGGAGGGAGGTGGAGGAGGGAGCCGCAGCAGCGCTGCATTATTGGTGGAGGCGCTGCTGCTGCTGTCCCTCTGCTTCACTATAGGCTGTTCTCCGCCGCTGTGAATGCTGGGATGCGCTTCACAGCGGCGGAAGACAGCCTATAGTCAAGCAGAGGGACAGCAGCAGCAGCGACTCAACCAATAAAACAGCGCTGCTGCGGCTCCCTCCTCCACCTCCCTCCTCCTCCTTCCCCCCGTGTCCGCTGCGCTCCTCTCCTCTCCGGGCGGCTGTGTGCTGCGGGCAGCGGTTGCCCGCAGCACACAGCGGCATGTAATGAGTCAGTTTGACTCATTACATGCTTTGGGCCCCTGGACAGTGGCGGGCCCCAGTGCAACGCACTGGTTGCACTGGCGGTAGTTCCGCCTCTGCTACCTACACATGGCATTGCCTACCGGGCCCAAGCTTGGGAAAGTATCACATTCTGGAGCTTGGAACATATGGGAATGCATTTTTTTTAACTTTTGTCCGCATTTTCAAACTGAAATTGGGCCACAAGAGATGCGAATTTGGGTGCCGTTGCTGACAACGAAATGCGGCGCAAACTGCAACCTTTCGCATTTCATTCGATTGACCCCATAGAGTTTAGCCGCTTTTAACCAATCAGAAAAGCTTTCCCACACTCTGACCAATCAGAGCAAAGCCACTCTGAATTAGCAAATTAGTAATAATTCACTCTGCGCTGCGTATTACTGACACCTGAGTGAGATGATCTGCGCTGTGTATTACTGACGACTGAGTGAGATGATCTGCGCTGTGTATTACTGACATCTGAGTGAGATGCTCTGTGCCGTGTATTACTGACATTTGAGTGAGATGCTCTGTGCTGTATATTACGGACATCTGAATGAAACGTTCTGCGCTGTGTGTTACTGACATCTGAGTGAGATGCTCTGCGCTGTGTATTACTGACATCTGAGTGAGATGCTCTGCGCTTCGTATTACTGACATCTCATTTAGATGCCCTGCACTACGTATTACTGATATCTGAGTGAGATGCTTTTCGCTGCGTATTACTGATATCTGAGTGAGATGCTTTTCGCTGCGTATTACTGACATCTGAGTGAGATGCTTTGCGTTGCGTATCACTGACATCTGAGTTAGATGCTCTGCGCTGCATATTACTGACATCTGAGTGAGATGCTCTGCGCTGCATATTACAGATATCTGAGTGAGATGCTCTGCGCTGCGTATTACTGACATCTGAGTGAGATGCTCTGCGCTGCGTATTACTGACATCTGAGTTAGATGCTTTGCACTACGTATTACTGACATCTCAATGAGACGCTCTGCGCTGCTTATTACTGACATCTGAGTGAGATGCTCTGCGCTGCTTATTACTGACATCTGAGTGAGACGCTCTGCGCTGCATATTACTGACATCTGAGTTAGATGCTCTGCACTACGTATTACTGACATCTGAGTGAGACATTCTGCGCTGCGTATCACTGACATCTGAGTTAGATGCTCTGTGCTGCATATTACTGACATCTGAATGAGATTCTCTGTGCTGTGTATTACTGACTTCTGAGTGAGATGCTCTGCGCTGCTTAATACTGACATCTGAGTGAGACGCTCTGCGCTGCATATTACTGACATCTGAGTGAGACGCTCTGCGCTGCACATTACTGACATCTGAGTGAGATGCTCTGCGCTGCATATTACTGATATCTGAGTGAGATGCTCTGCGCTGCATATTACTGATATCTGAGTGAGTTGCTCTGCACTACGTATTACTGACATCTGAGAGGGAGACGTTCTGCGCTGCATATTACTGACATCTGAGTGAGACATTCTGCGCTGCGTATCACTGACATCTGAGTTAGATGCTATGCGCTGCATTTTACTGACATCTGAGTTAGATGCTATGCGCTGCATTTTACTGACATCTGAGTTAGATTCTCTGTGCTGCGTATTACTGACATCTGCGTGAGATGCTCTGCGCTGCATATTACTGACATCTCAATTAGATGCTCTGCGCTGCGTATTACTGACATCTGAGTGAGTTGCTCTGCGCTGCATATTACTGACATCTGAGTGAAACGTTCTGCGCTGCATATTACTGACATCTGAGTGAGACGATCTGCGCTGCGTATTACTGACATCTGAGTGAGATGCTCTGCGCTGCGTATTACTGACATCTGAGTTAGATGCTTTGCGCTGCTTATTACTGACATCTGAGTGAGACGCTCTGCGCTGCATATTACTGACATCTGAGTGAGATGCTCTGCGCTGCATATTACTGATATCTGAGTGAGACGCTCTGCGCTGCATATTACTGACATCTGAGTGAGATGCTCTGCGCTGCATATTACTGATATCTGAGTGAGACGCTCTGCGCTGCGTATTACTGACATATGAGTGAGATGCTCTGCGCTGCATATTACTGACATCTGAGATAGATGCTCTGCGCTGCATATTACTGACATCTGAGTTAGATGCTCTGTGCTGCATATTACTGACATCTGAATGAGATTCTCTGTGCTGTGTATTACTGACATCTGAGTGAGACGCTCTGCGCTGCATATTACTGACATCTGAGTGAGACGCTCTGCGCTGCACATTACTGACATCTGAGTGAGATGCTCTGCGCTGCATATTACTGATATCTGAGTGAGACGCTCTGCGCTGCATATTACTGATATCTGAGTGAGACGCTCTGCGCTGCGTATTACTGACATCTGATTGAGATGCTCTGCGCTGCATATTACTGACAGCTGAGTTAGATGCTCTGCACTACGTATTACTGACATCTGAGTTAGATGCTCTGCACTACGTATTACTGACATCTGAGTGAGAAGCTCTGCGATGCATATTACTGACATCTGAGAGGGAGACGTTCTGCACTGCATATTACTGACATCTGAGTGAGACATTCTGAGCTGCGTATCACTGACATCTGAGTTAGATGCTCTGCGCTGCATTTTACTGACATCTGAGTTAGATGCTCTGCGCTGCATATTACTGACATCTGAGTGAGATGCTCTGCGCTGCATATTACTGACATCTGAGTTAGATTCTCTGTGCTGTGTATTACTGACATCTGCGGGAGATGCTCTGCGCTGCATATTACTGACATCTCAATTAGATGCTCTGCACTATGTTTTACTGACATCTGAGTGAGACGCTCTGAGCTGCGTATTACTGACATCTGAGTGAGTTGCTCTGCGCTGCATATTACTGACATCTGAGTGAGACGTTCTGCGCTGCATATTACTGACATCAGAGTGAGACGTTCTGCACTGTGAATTACTGACGTCTGAGTGAGATGCTCTGCACTGCTTATTACTGACATCTGAGTGAGATGCTCTGCGCTGCATATTACTGACATCTCAGTGAGATGCTCTGCACTACGTATTACTGACATCTCAGTGAGATGCTCTGCACTACGTATTACTGACATCTGAGTGAGATGCTCTGCGCAGCATATTACTGACATCTGAGTTAGATTCTCTGTGCTGTGTATTACTGACATCAGAGTGAGACGTTCTGCACTGTGTATTACTGATGTCTGAGTGAGATGCTCTGCACTGCTTATTACTGACATCTGAGT
Organism: Pseudophryne corroboree; assembly: GCF_028390025.1. Taxonomy (NCBI): domain Eukaryota; kingdom Metazoa; phylum Chordata; class Amphibia; order Anura; family Myobatrachidae; genus Pseudophryne; species Pseudophryne corroboree. The sequence goes on from NC_086449.1 coordinate 43,709,704, forward strand.
GAGACGCTCTGCGCTGCATATTACTGATATCTGAGTGAGTAATCTGTGTTGCATATTACTAACATCTGAGTGAGATGCTCTGCGCTGCGTTTTACTGACATCTGAGTGAGACGCTCTGCGCTGCATATTACTGACATCTGAGTGAGACGCTCTGCGCTGCATATTACTGACATCTGAGTGAGACGCTCTGCTCTGCATATTACTGACATCTGAATGAGATGATCTGCATTGCGTATTACTGACATCTGAGTGAGATACTCTGCGCTGCATATTACTGACATCTGAGTGAGACATTCTGCGCTGCGTATAACTGACATCTGAGTTAGATGCTCTGCGCTGCATATTACTGACATCTGAGTTAGATGCTCTGCGCTGCAGATTACTGACATCTGCGGGAGATGCTCTGCGCTGCTTTTTACTGACATCTCGTTTAGATGCTCTGTACTAAGTATTACTGACATCTGAGTGAGACGCTCCGCTCTGCATATTACTGACATCTGAGTGAGACGCTCTGCGCTGCGTATTACTGACATCTGAGTGAGATGCTCTGCACTGCATATTACTGACATCTGAATGAGATTCTCTGTGCTGTGTATTACTGACATCTAAGTGAGACGCTCTGCGCTGCATATTACTGACATCTGAGTTAGACGCTCTGCGCTGCGTATTACTGACATCTGATTGAGATGCTCTGCGCTGTATATTACTGATATCTGAGTTAGATGCTCTGCACTACGTATTACTGACATCTGAGTGAGACGTTCTGCGTTGCATATTACTGACATCTGAGTGAGACATTCTGCGCTGCATATTACTGACATGTGAGTGAGACATTCTGCGCTGTGCATCACTGACATCTGAGTTAGATGCTCTGCGCTGCATATTATTGACATCTGAGTTAGATGCTCTGCGCTGCATATTACTGACATCTGAGTGAGATGCTCTGCGCTGCATATTACTGACATCTGAGTTAGATTCTCTGTGCTGTGTATTACTGACATCTGCGTGAGATGCTCTGCGCTGCTTATTACTGACATCTCATTTAGATGCTCTGCACTATGTATTACTGACATCTGAGTGAGACGCTCTGCGCTGCGTATTACTGACATCTGAGTGAGATGCTCTGCACTCCATATTACTGACATCTGAGTGAGACGTTCTGCGCTGCATATTACTGACATCTGAGTGAGACGTTCTGCACTGCGTATTACTGACGTCTGAGTGAGATGCTCTGCACTGCTTATTACTGACATCTGAGTGAGACGCTCTGCGCTGCATATTACTGACATCTGAGTGAGAAATCTGTGCTGCATATTACTAACATCTGAGTGAGATGCTCTGCGCTGCGTTTTACTGACATCTGAGTGAGACGCTCTGCTCTGCATATTACTGACATCTGAGTGAGACGCTCTGCGCTGCATATTACTGACATCTCAGTGAGACGCTCTGCTCTGCATATTACTGACATCTGAATGAGACGCTCTGCGCTGCGTATTACTGACATCTGAGTGAGATGCTCTGCGCTGCATATTACTGACATCTGAGTGAGACATTCTGCGCTGCATATTACTGACATCTGAGTGAGACATTCTGCGCTGCGTATCACTAACATCTGAGTTAGATGCTCTGCGCTGCATATTACTGACATCTGAGTGAGATGCTCTGCGCTGCATATTACTGACATCTGAGTTAGATTCTCTGTGCTGCGTATTACTGACATCTGCGTGAGATGCTCTGCGCTGCTTTTTACTGACATCTCATTTAGATGCTCTGTACTATGTATTACTGACATCTGAGTGAGACGCTCTGCTCTGCATATTACTGACATCTGAGTGAGACGCTCTGCGCTGAGTATTACTGACATCTGAGTGAGATGCTCTGCGCTGCGTATTACTGACATCTGAGTGAGACATTCTGCGCTACATATTACTGACATCTGAGTTAAATGCTCTGCGCTGCATATTACTGACATCTGAGTGAGACATTCTGCGCTGCATATTACTGACATCTGAGTTAGATGCTCTGCGCTGCATATTACTGACATCTGAGTTAGATGCTCTGCGCTGCATATTACTGACATCTTAGTGAGATGCTCTGCGCTGCATATTACTGACATCTGGGTTAGATTCTCTGTGCTGTGTATTACTGACATCTGCGTGAGCTGCTCTGCGCTGCTTATTACTGACATCTAGTTTAGATGCTCTGTACTATGTATTATTGACATCTGAGTGAGACGCTCTGCACTATGTATTACTGACATCTGAGTGAGACGTTCTGCACTGAATATTACTGACATCTGAGTGAGACGTTCTGCACTGCGTATTACTGACGTCTGAGTGAGATGCTCTGCACTGCTTATTACTGACATCTGAGTGAGACGCTCTGCGCTGCGTATTACTGACATGATTGAGAAGCTCTGCGCTGCATATTACTGACATCTGAGTTAGATGCTCTGCACTACGTATTACTGACATCTGAGTGAGACGCTCTGCGCTGCGTATTACTGACATCTGAGTGAGATGCTCTGCGCTGCATATTACTGACATCTGAGTGAGACGTTCTGCGCTGCATATTACTGACATCTGAGTGAGATGCTCTGCTCTGCATATTACTGACATATGAGTGAGACGCTCTGCGCTGCGTATTACTGACATCTGAGTGAGATGCTCTGCACTGCATATTACTGACATCTGAGTGAGACATTCTGCGCTGCATATTACTGACATCTGAGTGAGACATTCTGCGCTGCATATTACTGACATCTGAGTGAGACATTCTGCGCTGCGTATCACTGACATCTGAGTTAGATGCTCTGCGCTGCATATTACTGACATCTGAGTTAGCTGCTCTGCGCTGCATATTACTGACATCTGAGTGAGATGCTCTGCGCTGCATATTACTGACATCTGAGTTAGATTCTCTGTGCTGTGTATTACTGACATCTGCGTGAGATGCTCTGCGCTGCTTATTACTGACATCTCATTTAGATGCTCTGTACTATGTATTACTAACATCTGAGTGAGATGCTCTGCGCTGCGTATTACTGACATCTTAGTGAGATGCTCTGCGCTGCATATTACTGACATCTGAGTGAGACGTTCTGCGCTGAATATTACTGACATCTGAGTTAGACGTTCTGCACTACGTATCACTGACATCTGAGTGAGATGCTCTGCACTGCTTATTACTGACATCTGAGTGAGACGCTCTGCGCTGCGTATTACTGACATCTGATTGAGATGCTTTGCGCTGCATATTACTGACATCTGAGTTAGATGCTCTGCACTACGTATTACTGACGTCTGAGTGAGATGCTCTGCACTGCTTATTACTAACATCTGAGTGAGACGCTCTGCGCTGCGTATTACTGACATCTGATTGAGATGCTTTGCGCTGCATATTACTGACATCTGATTGAGATGCTTTGCGCTGCATATTACTGATATCTGAGTTAGATGCTCTGCACAACGTATTACTGACATCGGAGTTAGATGCTCTGCACTACGTATTACTGACATCTGAGTGATATGCTCTGCGCTGCGTATTACTGACATCTGAGTGAGACGTTCTGCGCTGCATATTACTGACATCTGAGTGAGATGCTCTGCACTGCATATTACTGACATCTGAGTTAGATTCTCTGTGCTGTGTATTACTGACATCTGCGTGAGATGCTCTGCGCTGCTTATTACTGACATCTCATTTAGATGCTCTGCACTATGTATTACTGACATCTGAGTGAGACGCTCTACGCTGCGTATTACTGACATCAGAGTGAGATGCTCTGCGCTGCATATTACTGACATCTGAGTGAGACGTTCTGCGCTGCATATTACTGACATCTGAGTGAGACGTTCTGCACTGCGTATTACTGACGTCTAAGTGAGATGCTCTGCACTGCTTATTACTGACATCTGAGTGAGACGCTCTGCGCTGCATATTACTGACATCTGAGTGAGAAATCTGTGCTGCATATTACTAACATCTGAGTGAGATGCTCTGCGCTGCATATTACTGACATCTGAGTGAGACGCTCTGCGCTGCATATTACTGACATCTGAGTGAGACGTTCTGCACTGAATATTACTGACATCTGAGTGAGACGCTCTGCGCTGCGTATTACTGACATCTGATTGAGATGCTCTGCGCTGCATATTACTGACATCTGAGTTAGATGCTCTGCACTACGTATTACTGACATCTGAGTGAGACGCTCTGCGCTGCGTATTACTGACATCTGAGTGAGATGCTCTGTGCTGCATATTACTGACATCTGAGTGAGACGTTCTGCGCTGCATATTACTGACATCTGAGTGAGATGCTCTTCTCTGCATATTACTGACATATGAGTGAGATGCTCTGCGCTGCATATTACTGACATCTGAGTGAGATGCTCTGCATTGCATATTACTGACATCTGAGTGAGACATTCTGCGCTGCATATTACTGACATCTGAGTGAGACATTCTGCGCTGCATATTACTGACATCTGAGTGAGACATTCTGCGCTGCGTATCACTGACATCTGAGTTAGATGCTCTGCGCTGCATATTACTGACATCTGAGTTAGATGCTCTGCGCTGCATATTACTGACATCTGAGTGAGATGCTCTGCTCTGCATATTACTGACATCTGAGTTAGATTCTCTGTGCTGAATATTACTGACATCTGCGTGAGATGCTCTGCGCTGCTTATTACTGACATCTCATTTAGATGCTCTGTACTATGTATTACTGACATCTGAGTGAGATGCTCTGCGCTGCGTATTACTGACATCTGAGTGAGATGCTCTGCGCTGCATATTACTGACATCTGAGTGAGACGTTCTGCGCTGAATATTACTGACATCTGAGTTAGACGTTCTGCACTGCGTATTACTGACGTCTGAGTGAGATGCTCTGCACTGCTTATTACTGACATCTGAGTGAGACGCTCTGCGCTGCGTATTACTGACATCTGATTGAGATGCTTTGCGCTGCATATTACTGACATCTGAGTTAGATGCTCTGCACTACGTATTACTGACATCGGAGTTAGATGCTCTGCACTACGTATTACTGACATCTGAGTGATATGCTCTGCGCTGCGTATTACTGACATCTGAGTGAGAAGTTCTGCGCTGCATATTACTGACATCTGAGTGAGACATTCTGCGCTGCGTATCACTGACATCTGAGTTAGATGCTCTGCGCTGCATATTACTGACATCTGAGTTAGATGCTCTGCGCTGCATATTACTGACATCTGAGTTAGATGCTCTGCGCTGCATATTACTGACACCTGAGTGAGATGCTCTGCACTGCATATTACTGACATCTGAGTTAGATTCTCTGTGCTGTGTATTACTGACATCTGCGTGAGATGCTCTGCGCTGCTTATTACTGACATCTCATTTAGATGCTCTGCACTATGTATTACTGACATCTGAGTGAGACGCTCTACGCTGCGTATTACTGACATCTGAGTGAGATGCTCTGCACTGCATATTACTGACATCTGAGTGAGACGTTCTGCGCTGCATATTACTGACATCTGAGTGAGACGTTCTGCACTGCGTATTACTGACGTCTAAGTGAGATGCTCTGCACTGCTTATTACTGACATCTGAGTGAGACGCTCTGCGCTGCATATTACTGACATCTGAGTGAGAAATCTGTGCTGTATATTACTAACATCTGAGTGAGATGCTCTGCGCTGCATATTACTGACATCTGAGTGAGACGCTCTGCGCTGCATATTACTGATATCTGAGTGAGACGCTCTGCACTGCATATTACTGACATCTGAGTGAGAAATCTGTGCTGCATATTACTAACATCTGAGTGAGATGCTCTGCGCTGCATATTACTGACATCTGAGTGAGACGTTCTATGCTGCATATTACTGACATCTGAGTGAGAAATCTGTGCTGCATATTACTAACATCTGAGTGAGATGCTCTGCGCTGCATATTACTGACATCTGAGTGAGACGCTCTGCGCTGCATATTACTGACATCTGAGTGAGACGTTCTGCACTGAATATTACTGACATCTGAGTGAGACGCTCTGCGCTGCGTATTACTGACATCTGATTGAGATGCTCTGCGCTGCATATTACTGACATCTGAGTTAGATGCTCTGCACTACGTATTACTGACATCTGAGTGAGACGCTCTGCGCTGCGTATTACTGACATCTGAGTGAGATGCTCTGTGCTGCATATTACTGACATCTGAGTGAGACGTTCTGCGCTGCATATTACTGACATCTGAGTGAGATGCTCTTCTCTGCATATTACTGACATATGAGTGAGACGCTCTGCGCTGCATATTACTGACATCTGAGTGAGATGCTCTGCATTGCATATTACTGACATCTGAGTGAGACATTCTGCGCTGCATATTACTGACATCTGAGTGAGACATTCTGCGCTGCATATTACTGACATCTGAGTGAGACATTCTGCGCTGCGTATCACTGACATCTGAGTTAGATGCTCTGCGCTGCATATTACTGACATCTGAGTTAGATGCTCTGCGCTGCATATTACTGACATCTGAGTGAGATGCTCTGCTCTGCATATTACTGACATCTGAGTTAGATTCTCTGTGCTGAATATTACTGACATCTGCGTGAGATGCTCTGCGCTGCTTATTACTGACATCTCATTTAGATGCTCTGTACTATGTATTACTGACATCTGAGTGAGATGCTCTGCGCTGCGTATTACTGACATCTGAGTGAGATGCTCTGCGCTGCATATTACTGACATCTGAGTGAGACGTTCTGCGCTGAATATTACTGACATCTGAGTTAGACGTTCTGCACTGCGTATTACTGACGTCTGAGTGAGATGCTCTGCACTGCTTATTACTGACATCTGAGTGAGACGCTCTGCGCTGCGTATTACTGACATCTGATTGAGATGCTTTGCGCTGCATATTACTGACATCTGAGTTAGATGCTCTGCACTACGTATTACTGACATCTGAGTGATATGCTCTGCGCTGCGTATTACTGACATCTGAGTGAGAAGTTCTGCGCTGTATATTACTGACATCTGAGTGAGACATTCTGCGCTGCGTATCACTGACATCTGAGTTAGATGCTCTGCGCTGCATATTACTGACATCTGAGTTAGATGCTCTGCGCTGCATATTACTGACATCTGAGTTAGATGCTCTGCGCTGCATATTACTGACATCTGAGTGAGATGCTCTGCACTGCATATTACTGACATCTGAGTTAGATTCTCTGTGCTGTGTATTACTGACATCTGCGTGAGATGCTCTGCGCTGCTTATTACTGACATCTCATTTAGATGCTCTGCACTATGTATTACTGACATCTGAGTGAGACGCTCTACGCTGCGTATTACTGACATCTGAGTGAGATGCTCTGCACTGCATATTACTGACATCTGAGTGAGACGTTCTGCGCTGCATATTACTGACATCTGAGTGAGACGTTCTGCACTGCGTATTACTGACGTCTAAGTGAGATGCTCTGCACTGCTTATTACTGACATCTGAGTGAGACGCTCTGCGCTGCATATTACTGACATCTGAGTGAGAAATCTGTGCTGTATATTACTAACATCTGAGTGAGATGCTCTGCGCTGCATATTACTGACATCTGAGTGAGACGCTCTGCGCTGCATATTACTGATATCTGAGTGAGACGCTCTGCACTGCATATTACTGACATCTGAGTGAGAAATCTGTGCTGCATATTACTAACATCTGAGTGAGATGCTCTGCGCTGCATATTACTGACATCTGAGTGAGACGTTCTATGCTGCATATTACTGACATCTGAGTGAGAAATCTGTGCTGCATATTACTAACATCTGAGTGAGATGCTCTGCGCTGCATATTACTGACATCTGAGTGAGACGCTCTGCGCTGCATATTACTGACATCTGAGTGAGACGTTCTGCACTGAATATTACTGACATCTGAGTGAGACGCTCTGCGCTGCGTATTACTGACATCTGATTGAGATGCTCTGCGCTGCATATTACTGACATCTGAGTTAGATGCTCTGCACTACGTATTACTGACATCTGAGTGAGACGCTCTGCGCTGCGTATTACTGACATCTGAGTGAGATGCTCTGTGCTGCATATTACTGACATCTGAGTGAGACGTTCTGCGCTGCATATTACTGACATCTGAGTGAGATGCTCTTCTCTGCATATTACTGACATATGAGTGAGACGCTCTGCGCTGCATATTACTGACATCTGAGTGAGATGCTCTGCATTGCATATTACTGACATCTGAGTGAGACATTCTGCGCTGCATATTACTGACATCTGAGTGAGACATTCTGCGCTGCATATTACTGACATCTGAGTGAGACATTCTGCGCTGCGTATCACTGACATCTGAGTTAGATGCTCTGCGCTGCATATTACTGACATCTGAGTTAGATGCTCTGCGCTGCATATTACTGACATCTGAGTGAGATGCTCTGCTCTGCATATTACTGACATCTGAGTTAGATTCTCTGTGCTGAATATTACTGACATCTGCGTGAGATGCTCTGCGCTGCTTATTACTGACATCTCATTTAGATGCTCTGTACTATGTATTACTGACATCTGAGTGAGATGCTCTGCGCTGCGTATTACTGACATCTGAGTGAGATGCTCTGCGCTGCATATTACTGACATCTGAGTGAGACGTTCTGCGCTGAATATTACTGACATCTGAGTTAGACGTTCTGCACTGCGTATTACTGACGTCTGAGTGAGATGCTCTGCACTGCTTATTACTGACATCTGAGTGAGACGCTCTGCGCTGCGTATTACTGACATCTGATTGAGATGCTTTGCGCTGCATATTACTGACATCTGAGTTAGATGCTCTGCACTACGTATTACTGACATCTGAGTGATATGCTCTGCGCTGCGTATTACTGACATCTGAGTGAGAAGTTCTGCGCTGTATATTACTGACATCTGAGTGAGACATTCTGCGCTGCGTATCACTGACATCTGAGTTAGATGCTCTGCGCTGCATATTACTGACATCTGAGTTAGATGCTCTGCGCTGCATATTACTGACATCTGAGTTAGATGCTCTGCGCTGCATATTACTGACATCTGAGTGAGATGCTCTGCACTGCATATTACTGACATCTGAGTTAGATTCTCTGTGCTGTGTATTACTGACATCTGCGTGAGATGCTCTGCGCTGCTTATTACTGACATCTCATTTAGATGCTCTGCACTATGTATTACTGACATCTGAGTGAGACGCTCTACGCTGCGTATTACTGACATCTGAGTGAGATGCTCTGCACTGCATATTACTGACATCTGAGTGAGACGTTCTGCGCTGCATATTACTGACATCTGAGTGAGACGTTCTGCACTGCGTATTACTGACGTCTAAGTGAGATGCTCTGCACTGCTTATTACTGACATCTGAGTGAGACGCTCTGCGCTGCATATTACTGACATCTGAGTGAGAAATCTGTGCTGTATATTACTAACATCTGAGTGAGATGCTCTGCGCTGCATATTACTGACATCTGAGTGAGACGCTCTGCGCTGCATATTACTGATATCTGAGTGAGACGCTCTGCACTGCATATTACTGACATCTGAAAAAGACGTTCTGCGCTGCATATTACTGACATCTGAGTGAGACGTTCTATGCTGCATATTACTGACATCTGAGTGAGATGCTCTGCGCTGCATATTACTGATATCTGAGTGAGACGCTCTGCACTGCGTATTACTGACATCTGAGTGAGATGCTCTGTGCTGCCTATTACTGATATTTGAGTGAGACGCTCTGCGCTGCATATTACTGACATCTGAGTGAGAGGCTCTGCGCTGCATATTACTGACATCTGAGTGAGACGCTCTGCGCTGCATATAACTGACATCTGAGTGAGATGCTCTGCGCTGCGTATTACTGATATCTGAGTGAGATGTTCTGCACTGCATATTACTGACATCTGAGTGAGATGCTTTGTACTACGTATTACTGACATCTGAGTGAGACATTCTGCCCTGCGTATTACTGACATCTGAGTGAGATGCTCTATACTACGTATTACTGACATCTCAGTGAGATGCTCTGCACTAGTATTACTGACATCTGAGTGAGATGCTCTGCGCTGCGTATTACTGACATCTGAGTGAGGTGCTCTCCGCTGCATATTACTGACATCTGAGTAAGATGCTCTGCACTACGTATTACTGACATTTGAGTGAGATGCTCTGCGCTGCGTATTACTGACATCTGAGTGAGATGCTCTGTGCTGCATATTACTGACATCTCAGTGAGATGCTCTGCACTACGTATTACTGACATCTCAGTGAGATGTTCTGCACTAAGTATTACTGACATCTGAGTGAGATGCTCTGCGCTGCGTATTACTGACATCTGAGTGAGATGCTCTGCGCTGCGTATTACTGACATCTGAGTGAGATGCTCTGCACTACGTATTACTGACATCTGAGTGAGATGCTCTGCACTGCGTATTACTGACATCTGAGTGAGATGCTCTGCACTGTGTATTACTGACATCTGAGTGAGATGCTCTGTACTACGTATTACTGACAACTCAGTGAGATGCTCTGCACTACGTATTACTGACATCTGAGTGAGATGCTCTGCGCTGCATATTACTGACATCTGAGTGAGATGCTCTGCCCTGCATATTACTGACATCTCAGTGAGATGCTCTGCACTACGTATTACTGACATCTCAGTGAGATGCTCTGCACTACGTATTACTGACATCTGAGTGAGATGCTCTGTGCTGCATATTACTGACATCTCAGTGAGATGCTCTGCACTACGTATTACTGACATCTCAGTGAGATGCTCTGCACTATGTATTACTGACATCTGAGTGAGATGCTCTGTGCTGCGTATTACTGACATCTGAGTGAGATGCTCTGCACTACGTATTACTGACATCTGAGTGAGATGCTCTGTGCTGCGTATTACTGACATCTAAGTGAGATGCTCTGTGCTGCGTATTACTGACATCTGAGTGAGATGCTCTGAGCTGCGTATTACTGACATCTGAGTGAGATGCTCTGCGCTACGTATTACTGACATCTGAGTGAGATGCTCTGCCCTGCGTATTACTGACATCTGAGTGAGATGCTCTGTGCTGTGTATTACTGACATCTGTGTGAGATGCTCTGCACTATGTAATACTGACATCTGAGTGAGATGCTCTGCACTATGTATTACTGACATCTGAGTGAGATGCTCTGCGCTGCATATTACTGACATCTGAGTGTGATGCGTTGTAAGTAGCTATGAAGTGAATAAGATGCATAATTCAGGAAAAGTATGAAAGCTTGGACATTGCTAACCGTGACGCCTATATCACGCCGCGTGGCTTATGCCATATGGCTAAAAAACGGTACAGTAGGTGTATGAGAACACATCTGTTTCTAGGTCAGATGATCTATAGTGTGCCAGCGTGATGAGATCTGCAGAATACTCCAGGGAGGCGATCTACAGTCAGTCATTGTGTCTGGTGAGATGCTCTGCAAAGTGATTGGGTGAGATGACCTGCAGAGTGCCTATGTGAGACAATGTAATTTGTGTTGAGGTGAAATGATCTGTAGAGTGCCTGGGTTAGATGGTCTGCAGAGTACCTGAGTGAGAACATATACAGTTCTGTGTGTGAACTGAAGGTGAGATGATCTGCAGAGTGCATGGGTAAAAACATATACATTGTGTTGATGTGAAATGATCTGCAGAGTGCCTGAGTGAGACAATCTACAGTACTTTGCGTCAGAGCGAGATGATCTGCATATTGTCTAGGTGAATTGGTCTTCAGAATGCCTGGGGGATGCAAACTACATTGTGTCTCGGTGAGATGATCTGTAGAGTGCCTGGGTGAGATGATCTGCGGAATACCAGGAGACAATTTACGCGGTGTCTGGATGAGATGTTCTGCAGAGTTTGTGGGTGATATGTTCTAAATTGTGTTGGGATGAATGATCTGCAGAGTGCCTGGGTGAGACATTCTAGTTTGTCTCTGGGTGAGTTGATCTGTACGGTAGCGTGCCCAGGTGAGATAATCTGCAGAATGCCTGGGAGAGGCAAACTACTTTGTGTCTTAGTAACTTTCTCTGCATACTGTGAGATGCTCTGCAGAGTGCCTGGCTGAGATGCCCTGCAGAGTGTCTGGGTGAGATACTCTGCTGAATAACTGTGGGAGGCAATCTACATTGTGCTCTGTAGATCTGTGAGATGCTCTGTTGAGTGCCTAGGTGAGATAATCGGCACTGTGCCTGGGGGAGGCTATCTGCATTCTGTCTGGGAGAGATTCTCTGCAGAATGTCTGGGTGAGATGCTCTGCAGAATGCCTGGGGTAGGCGATCTACATTGCTTGTGTCTGGGTGGGATGCTCTGCAGAGTACAGCCTGCATGAGATGACCTGCAGTACCTGGGGGAGGCGAGAGATGCTTAGTGAGTGTAATTTTAGGTTACGGTAACATTAGATGCAGATTCTGTGTCATCTGGTTACACAGATATCAGGAGACCCAGGAGAGATATATTTATATATTTAGAGGACATCCCGATAGAGAGAATGAGAGGACCAGGAACATAATGAGGGCGATGAAGAGAAAGGGTGAGAGCAGAAAGGAAGCAATGCACAGAAGATAAAGATGGAGACAGAGGAAAAACACATAGAGATGCTGGGGGGGGGGAGCGTGATGGGGTGAGGGGGGGAATAGACTGGGAGGGGGAGCGAGAGAGGGGAGGGGGTGTGAGAGGAACAGGCAGAGATGCCGGGAGGGAAATCGTGATGGAGTGTGGGGGGGAATAGACTGGGAGGGGGAGTGAAATAGGGGAGGGGGTGTGAGAGGAACAGACAGAGATGCTGAAAGGGAAAGCGTGATGAGGTGTGGGGGGAATAGACTGGGAGGGGGAGTAAGAGAGGGGAGGGGGTGTGAGAGGAACAGGCAGAGATGCTGGGAGGGAGAGCATGATGGGGTGTGGGAGGAATAGACTGGGAGGGGGAGTGAGAGAGGGGAGGGGGTGTGAGAGGAACAGGCAGAGATGCCGGGAGGGAGAGGGTGTTGGGGTGTGGGGGGAATACACTGGGAGGGGGAGTGAGATAGGGGAGGGGGTGTGAGAGGAACAGGCAGTGATGCTGGGAGGGAGAGCGTGATGAGGTGTGGGGGGAATAGACTGGGAGGGGGAGTGAGATAGGGGAGGGGGTGTGAGAGGAACAGGCAGAGATGCTGGGAGGGAGAGCGTGATGAGGTGTGGGGGGAATAGACTGGGAGGGGGAGTGAGATAGGGGAGGGGGTGTGAGAGGAACAGGCAGTGATGCTGGGAGGGAGAGCGTGAGGAGGTGTGGGGGGAATAGACTGGGAGGGGGAGTGATATAGGGGAGGGGTGTGAGAGGAACAGGCAGAGATGCTGGGAGGGAGAGTGTGATGAGGTGTGGGGGGAATAGACTGGGAGGGGGAGTGAGATAGGGGAAGAGGTGTGAGAGGAACAGGCAGAGATGCTAAGAGGGAGAACGTGATGAGGTGTGGGGGGAATAGACTGGGAGGGGGAGTGAGAGAGGGGAGGGGGAGTGAGAGGAACAGGCAGAGATGCTGGGAGGGAGAGCGTGATGAGGTGTGGGGGGAATAGACTGGGAGGGGGAGTGAGAGAGGGGAGGGGGTGTGAGAGGAACAGGCAGAGATGCTGGGAGGGAGAGCGTGATGGGGGTGTGGGGGGGAATAGACTGGGACGGGGAGTGAGAGAGGGGAGGGTGTGTGAAAGTTAAAGGCAGAGATGCTGGGAGGGAGAGCATGATGGGGTGTGGGGGGGAATAGACTGAGAGGGGGAGTGAGAGAGGGGAGGGGGTGTGAGAGAAACAGGCAGAGATGCTGGGAGGGAGAGCGCGATGGAGAGTGGGGGGGAATAGACTGGGAGGGGGAGTGAGAGAGGGGAGGGGGTGTGAGAGGAACAGACAGAGATGCTGAAAGGGACAGCGTGATGAGGTGTGGGGGGAATAGACTGGGAGGGGGAGTGAGATAGGGGAGGGGGTGTGAGAGGAACAGGCAGAGATGCTGGGAGGGAGAGCGTGATGGGGTGTGGGGGGGAATAGACTGGGAGGGGGAGTGAGAGAGGGGAGGGGGTGTGAGAGGAACAGACAGAGATGCTGAAAGAGACAGCGTGATGAGGTGTGGGGGGAATAGACTGGGAGGGGGAGTGAGATAGGGGAGGGGGTGCGAGAGGAACAGGCAGTGATGCTGGGAGGGAGAGCGTGATGGGGTGTGGGGGGAATACACTGGGAGGGGGAGTGAGATAGGGGAGGGGGTGTGAGAGGAACAGGCAGTGATGCTGGGAGGGAGAGCGTGATGAGGTGTGGGGGAATAGACTGGGAGGGGGAGTGAGATAGGGGAGGGGGTGTGAGAGGAACAGGCAGAGATGCTGGGAGGGAGAGCGTGATAGGGTGTGGGGGGGAATAGACTGGGAGGGGGAGTGAGAGAGGGGAGGGGGTGTGAGAGGAACAGGCAGAGATGCTGGGAGGGAGAGGGTGATGGGGTGTGGGGGGTAATAGACTGGGAGAGGGAATGAGAGAGGGGAGGGGGTGTGAGAGGAACAGGCAGAGATGCTGGGAGGGAGAGGGTGATGGGGTGTGGGGGGGAATAGACTGGGAGGGGGAATGAGATAGGGGAGGGGTGTGAGAGGAACAGGCAGAGATGCTGAAAGGGACAGCATGATGGGGTGTGGGGGGGAATAGACTGGGAGGGGGAGTGAGAGAGGGGGTGTGAGAGGAACAGGCAGAGATACTGGGAGGGAGAGCGTGATGAGGTGTGGGGGGAATAGACTGGGAGGGGGAGTGAGAGAGGGGAGGGGGTGTGAGAGGAACAGGCAGAGATGCTGGGAGGGAGAGCGTGATGGGGTGTGGGGGGGAATAGACTGGGAGGGGGAGTGAGAGAGGGGAGGGGGTGTGAGAGGAAAAGGCAGAGATGCTGGGAGAGAGAGCATGATGGGGTGTGGGGGGGAATAGACTGGGAGGGGGAGTGAGAGAGGAGAGGGGGTATGAGAGGAACAGGCAGAGATGCTGGGAGGGAGAGCGTGATGGAGAGTGGGGGGGAATAGACTGGGAGGGGGAGTGAGAGAGGGGAGGGGGTGTGAGAGGAACAGACAGAGATGCTGAAAGGGACAGCGTGATGAGGTGTGGGAGGAATAGACTGGGAGGGGGTGTGAGAGGAACAGGCAGAGATGCTGGGAGGGAGAGCGTGATGGAGAGTGGGGGGGGATAGACTGGGAGGGGGAGTGAGATAGGGGAGGGTGTATGAGAGGAACAGGCAGAGATGCTGGGAGGGAGAACGTGATGGAGAGTGGGGGGGAATACACTGGGAGGGGGAGTGAGATAGGGGAGGGGGTGTGAGAGGAACAGGCAGAGATGCTGGGAGGGAGAGCGTGATGAGGTGTGGGGGGGAATAGACTGGGAGGTGGAGTGAGATAGGGGAGGGGGTGTGAGAGGAACAGGCAGAGATGCCGGGAGGGAAATCGTGATGGAGTGTGGGGGGGAATAGACTGGGAGGGGGAGTGAGATAGGGGAGGGGGTGTGAGAGGAACAGGCAGAGATGCTGGGAGGGAGAGCGTGATGAGGTGTGGGGGGGGTATAGACTGGGAGGGGGAGTGAGAGAGGGGAGGGGGTGTGAGAGGAACAGACAGAGATGCTGGAAGGGACAGCGTGATGAGGTGTGGGGGGAATAGACTGGGAAGGGGAGTGAGAGAGGGGATGGGTTGTGAGAGGAACAGGCAGAGATGCTGGGAGGGAGAGTGTGATGGGGTGTGGGGGGAATAGACTGGGAGGGGGAGTGAGATAGGGGAGGGGGTGTGAGAGGAACAGGCAGAGATGCCGGGAGGGAGAGGGTGATGAGGTGTGGGGGGAATAGACTGGGAGGGGGAGTGAGATGGGGAGGGGGTGTAAGAGGAACAGGCAGAGATGCTGGGAGGGAGAGCGTGATGGGGTGTGGGGGGGAATAGACTGGGAGGGGGAGTGAGAGAGGGGAGGGGGTGTGAGAGGAACAGACAGAGATGCTGAAAGAGACAGCGTGATGAGGTGTGGGGGGAATAGACTGGGAGGGGGAGTGAGATAGGGGAGGGGGTGTGAGAGGAACAGGCAGTGATGCTGGGAGGGAGAGCGTGATGGGGTGTGGGGGGAATACACTGGGAGGGGGAGTGAGATAGGGGAGGGGGTGTGAGAGGAACAGGCAGTGATGCTGGGAGGGAGAGCGTGATGAGGTGTGGGGGAATAGACTGGGAGGGGGAGTGAGATAGGGGAGGGGGTGTGAGAGGAACAGGCAGAGATGCTGGGAGGGAGAGCGTGATAGGGTGTGGGGGGGAATAGACTGGGAGGGGGAGTGAGAGAGGGGAGGGGGTGTGAGAGGAACAGGCAGAGATGCTGGGAGGGAGAGGGTGATGGGGTGTGGGGGGTAATAGACTGGGAGAGGGAATGAGAGAGGGGAGGGGGTGTGAGAGGAACAGGCAGAGATGCTGGGAGGGAGAGGGTGATGGGGTGTGGGGGGGAATAGACTGGGAGGGGGAATGAGATAGGGGAGGGGTGTGAGAGGAACAGGCAGAGATGCTGAAAGGGACAGCATGATGGGGTGTGGGGGGGAATAGACTGGGAGGGGGAGTGAGAGAGGGGGTGTGAGAGGAACAGGCAGAGATACTGGGAGGGAGAGCGTGATGAGGTGTGGGGGGAATAGACTGGGAGGGGGAGTGAGAGAGGGGAGGGGGTGTGAGAGGAACAGGCAGAGATGCTGGGAGGGAGAGCGTGATGGGGTGTGGGGGGGAATAGACTGGGAGGGGGAGTGAGAGAGGGGAGGGGGTGTGAGAGGAAAAGGCAGAGATGCTGGGAGGGAGAGCATGATGGGGTGTGGGGGGGAATAGACTGGGAGGGGGAGTGAGAGAGGGGAGGGGGTATGAGAGGAACAGGCAGAGATGCTGGGAGGGAGAGCGTGATGGAGAGTGGGGGGGAATAGACTGGGAGGGGGAGTGAGATAGGGGAGGGGGTGTGAGAGGAACAGGCAGAGATGCCGGGAGGGAGAGCGTGATGAGGTGTGGGGGGGAATAGACTGGGAGGTGGAGTGAGATAGGGGAGGGGGTGTGAGAGGAACAGGCAGAGATGCCGGGAGGGAAATCGTGATGGAGTGTGGGGGGGAATAGACTGGGAGGGGGAGTGAGATAGGGGAGGGGGTGTGAGAGGAACAGGCAGAGATGCTGGGAGGGAGAGCGTGATGAGGTGTGGGGGGGGTATAGACTGGGAGGGGGAGTGAGAGAGGGGAGGGGGTGTGAGAGGAACAGACAGAGATGCTGAAAGGGACAGCGTGATGAGGTGTGGGAGGAATAGACTGGGAGGGGGTGTGAGAGGAACAGGCAGAGATGCTGGGAGGGAGAGCGTGATGGAGAGTGGGGGGGGATAGACTGGGAGGGGGAGTGAGATAGGGGAGGGTGTATGAGAGGAACAGGCAGAGATGCTGGGAGGGAGAACGTGATGGAGAGTGGGGGGGAATACACTGGGAGGGGGAGTGAGATAGGGGAGGGGGTGTGAGAGGAACAGGCAGAGATGCCGGGAGGGAGAGCGTGATGAGGTGTGGGGGGGAATAGACTGGGAGGTGGAGTGAGATAGGGGAGGGGGTGTGAGAGGAACAGGCAGAGATGCCGGGAGGGAAATCGTGATGGAGTTTGGGGGGGAATAGACTGGGAGGGGGAGTGAGATAGGGGAGGGGGTGTGAGAGGAACAGGCAGAGATGCTGGGAGGGAGAGCGTGATGAGGTGTGGGGGGGGTATAGACTGGGAGGGGGAGTGAGAGAGGGGAGGGGGTGTGAGAGGAACAGACAGAGATGCTGGAAGGGACAGCGTGATGAGGTGTGGGGGGAATAGACTGGGAAGGGGAGTGAGAGAGGGGATGGGGTGTGAGAGGAACAGGCAGAGATGCTGGGAGGGAGAGTGTGATGGGGTGTGGGGGGAATAGACTGGGAGGGGGAGTGAGATAGGGGAGGGGGTGTGAGAGGAACAGGCAGAGATGCTGGGAGGGAGAGCGTGATGAGGTGTGGGGGGGGTATAGACTGGGAGGGGGAGTGAGAGAGGGGAGGGGGTGTGAGAGGAACAGACAGAGATGCTGAAAGGGACAGCGTGATGAGGTGTGGGAGGAATAGACTGGGAGGGGGTGTGAGAGGAACAGGCAGAGATGCTGGGAGGGAGAGCGTGATGGAGAGTGGGGGGGGATAGACTGGGAGGGGGAGTGAGATAGGGGAGGGTGTATGAGAGGAACAGGCAGAGATGCTGGGAGGGAGAACGTGATGGAGAGTAAGGGGGAATACACTGGGAGGGGGAGTGAGATAGGGGAGGGGGTGTGAGAGGAACAGGCAGAGATGCCGGGAGGGAGAGCGTGATGAGGTGTGGGGGGGAATAGACTGGGAGGTGGAGTGAGATAGGGGAGGGGGTGTGAGAGGAACAGGCAGAGATGCCGGGAGGGAAATCGTGATGGAGTGTGGGGGGGAATAGACTGGGAGGGGGAGTGAGATAGGGGAGGGGGTGTGAGAGGAACAGGCAGAGATGCTGGGAGGGAGAGCGTGATGAGGTGTGGGGGGGGTATAGACTGGGAGGGGGAGTGAGAGAGGGGAGGGGGTGTGAGAGGAACAGACAGAGATGCTGGAAGGGACAGCGTGATGAGGTGTGGGGGGAATAGACTGGGAAGGGGAGTGAGAGAGGGGATGGGGTGTGAGAGGAACAGGCAGAGATGCTGGGAGGGAGAGTGTGATGGGGTGTGGGGGGAATAGACTGGGAGGGGGAGTGAGATAGGGGAGGGGGTGTGAGAGGAACAGGCAGAGATGCCGGGAGGGAGAGGGTGATGAGGTGTGGGGGGAATAGACTGGGAGGGGGAGTGAGATGGGGAGGGGGTGTAAGAGGAACAGGCAGAGATGCTGGGAGGGAGAGGGTGATGGGGTGTGGGGGGAATACACTGGGAGGGGGAGTGAGAGAGGGGAGGGGGGGTGAGAGGAACAGGCAGAGATGCTGGGAGGGAGAGGGTGATGGGGTGTGGGATGAATAGACTGGGAGGGGGAGTGAGAGAGGGGAAGGGATGTGAGAGGAACAGGCAGAGATGCTGGGAGGGAGAGGGTGATGGGGTGTGAGAGGAATAGACTGGGAGGGGGAGTGAGAGAGGGGAGGGGGTGTGAGAGGAACAGGCAGAGATGCTGGGAGGGAGAGGGTGATGGGGTGTGAGAGGAATAGACTGGGAGGGTGAGTGAGAGAGGGGAGGGGGTGTAAGGAGAGCAGGGAAAGATGCTGGGGTGGGGGGTAAGTGTGGTGAGGGGCCGTATACTAGGAGTGTGGAGAGAGAGGGGAGGGGGTGTAAGAAGAGCAGGGAGAGATGCTGGGGTGGGGGGGAGTGTGGAGTTGTTGAGGGGAGGGTGTGTAAGAAGAGCAGGGAGAGATGCTGGGGTGGGGGGGAGTGTGGAGTTATTGAGGGGAGGGGGTGTAAGAAGAGCAGGGAGAGATGCTGGGGTGGGTGGGAGTGTGGAGTTATTGAGGGGAGAGGGTGTAAGAAGAGCAGGGAGAGATGCTGGGGTGGGGGGGAGTGTGGAGTTATTGAGGGGAGGAGGTGTAAGAAGAGCAGGGAGAGATGCTGGGGTGGGGGGGAGTGTGGAGTTGTTGAGGGGAGGGGGTGTAAGAAGAGCAGGGAGAGATGCTGGGGAGGGGGGGAGTGTGGAGTTATTGAGGGGAGGGGGTGTATGAAGAGCAGGGAGAGATGCTGGGGTGGGGGGGAGTGTGGAGTTGTTGAGGGGAGGGGGTGTAAGAAGAGCAGGGAGAGATGCTGGGGTTGGGGGGAGTGTGGAGTTGTTGAGGCGAGGGGGTGTAAGAAGAGCAGGGAGAGATGCTGGGGTGGGGGGGAGTGTGGAGTTGTTGAGGGGAGGGGGTGTAAGAAGAGCAGGGAGAGATGCTGGGGTGGGGGGGAGTGTGGAGTTATTGAGGGGAGGGGGTGTAAGAAGAGCAGGGAGAGATGCTGGGGTGGGGGGGAGTGTGGAGTTGTTGAGGGGAGGGGGTGTAAGAAGAGCAGGGGGAGATGCTGGGGTGGGGGGGAGTGTGGAGTTATTGAGGCGAGGGGGTGTAAGAAGAGCAGGGAGAGATGCTGGGGTGGGGTGAGTGTGGAGTTGTTGAGGGGAGGGGGTGTAAGAAGAGCAGGGAGAGATGCTGGGTGGGGGGGAGTGTGGAGTTATTGAGGGGAGGGTGTGTAAGAAGAGCAGGGAGAGATGCTGGGGTGGGGGGGAGTGTGGAGTTATTGAGGTGAGGGGGTGTAAGAAGAGTAGTGAGAGATACTGGGGTGGGGGGAGTGTGGAGTTGTTGAGGGGAGGGGGTGTAAGAAGAGCAGGGAGAGATGCTGGGGTGGGGGGGAGTGTGGAGTTATTGAGGGGAGGGTGTGTAAGAAGAGCAGGGAGAGATGCTGGGGTGGGGGGGAGTGTGGAGTTATTGAGGGGAGGGGGTGTAAGAAGAGCAGGGAGAGATGCTGGGGTGGGGGGGAGTGTGGAGTTATTGAGGGGAGGGGGTGTAAGAAGAGCAGAGAGAGATGCTGGGGTGGGGGGGAGTGTGGAGTTATTGAGGGGAGGGGGTGTAAGAAGAGCAGGGAGAGATGCTGGGGTGGGGGGGAGTGTGGAGTTATTGAGGGGAGGGGGTGTAAGAAGAGCAGGAAGAGATGCTGGGGTGGGGGGGAGTGTGGAGTTATTGAGGGGAGGGTGTGTAAGAAGAGCAGGGAGAGATGCTGGGGTGGGGGGGAGTGTGGAGTTATTGAGGGGAGGGGGTGTAAGAAGAGCAGGGAGAGATGCTGGGGTGGGGGGGGAGTGTGGAGTTATTGAGGGGAGGGGGTGTAAGAAGAGCAGGGAGAGATGCTGGGGTGGGGGGGAATGTGGAGTTATTGAGGGGAGGGTGTGTAAGAAGAGCAGGGAGAGATGCTGGGGTGGGGGGAGTGTGGAGTTATTGAGGGGAGGGGGTGTAAGAAGAGCAGGGAGAGATGCTGGGGTGGGGGGGAGTGTGGAGTTGTTGAGGGGAGGGAGTGTAAGAAGAGCAGGGAGAGATGCTGGGGTGGGGGGGAGTGTGGAGTTATTGAGGGGAGGGGGTGTAAGAAGAGCAGGGAGAGATGCTGGGGTGGGGGGGGGAGTGTGGAGTTGTTGAGGGGAGGGGGTGTAAGAAGAGCAGGGAGAGATGCTGGGGTTGGGGTGAGTGTGGAGTTATTGAGGGGAGGGGGTGTAAGAAGAGCAGGGAGAGATGCTGGGGGTGGGGGGGAGTGTGGAGTTATTGAGGGGAGGGTGTGTAAGAAGAGCAGGGAGAGATGCTGGGGTGGGGGGGAGTGTGAAGTTATTGAGGGGAGGGGGTGTAAGAAGAGCAGGGAGAGATGCTGGGGTTGGGGTGAGTGTGGACTTGTTGAGGGGAGGGGTTGTAAGAAGAGCAGGGAGAGATGCTGGGGTGGGGGGGAGTGTGGACTTGTTGAGGGGAGGGGGTGTAAGAAGAGCAGGAAGAGATGCTGGGGTGGGGGGGGAGTGTGGAGTTATTGAGGGGATGTAAGAAGAGTAGGGAGAGATGCTGGGGTTCGGGGGAGTGTGGAGTTATTGAGAGGGAGGGGGTGTAAGAAGAGCAGGGAGAGATGCTGGGTTGGGGGGGAGTGTGGAGTTATTGAGGGGAGGGGGTGTAAGAAGAGCAGGGAGAGATGCTGGGGTGGGGGGGAGTGTGGAGTTATTGAGGGGAGGGGGTGTAAGAAGAGCAGGAAGAGATGCTGGGGTTGGGGTGAGTGTGGAGTTATTGAGGGGAGGGGGTGTAAGAAAACCAGGGAGAGATGCTGGGGTGGGGGGGAGTGTGGAGTTATTGAGGGGATGTAAGAAGAGCAGGAAGAGATGCTGGGGTGGGGGGGAGTGTGGAGTTATTGAGGGGAGGGGGTGTAAGAAGAGCAGGGAGAGATGCTGGGGTGGGTGGGAGTGTGGAGTTATTGAGGGGAGAGGGTGTAAGAAGAGCAGGGAGAGATGCTGGGGTGGGGGGGAGTGTGGAGTTATTGAGGGGAGGAGGTGTAAGAAGAGCAGGGAGAGATGCTGGGGTGGGGGGGAGTGTGGAGTTGTTGAGGGGAGGGGGTGTAAGAAGAGCAGGGGGAGATGCTGGGGTGGGGGGGAGTGTGGAGTTATTGAGGGGAGGGGGTGTATGAAGAGCAGGGAGAGATGCTGGGGTGGGGGGGAGTGTGGAGTTGTTGAGGGGAGGGGGTGTAAGAAGAGCAGGGAGAGATGCTGGGGTTGGGGGGAGTGTGGAGTTGTTGAGGCGAGGGGGTGTAAGAAGAGCAGGGAGAGATGCTGGGGTGGGGGGGAGTGTGGAGTTGTTGAGGGGAGGGGGTGTAAGAAGAGCAGGGAGAGATGCTGGGGTGGGGGGGAGTGTGGAGTTATTGAGGGGAGGGGGTGTAAGAAGAGCAGGGAGAGATGCTGGGGTGGGGGGGAGTGTGGAGTTGTTGAGGGGAGGGGGTGTAAGAAGAGCAGGGGGAGATGCTGGGGTGGGGGGGAGTGTGGAGTTATTGAGGCGAGGGGGTGTAAGAAGAGCAGGGAGAGATGCTGGGGTGGGGTGAGTGTGGAGTTGTTGAGGGGAGGGGGTGTAAGAAGAGCAGGGAGAGATGCTGGGTGGGGGGGAGTGTGGAGTTATTGAGGGGAGGGTGTGTAAGAAGAGCAGGGAGAGATGCTGGGGTGGGGGGGAGTGTGGAGTTATTGAGGTGAGGGGGTGTAAGAAGAGTAGTGAGAGATACTGGGGTGGGGGGAGTGTGGAGTTGTTGAGGGGAGGGGGTGTAAGAAGAGCAGGGAGAGATGCTGGGGTGGGGGGGAGTGTGGAGTTATTGAGGGGAGGGTGTGTAAGAAGAGCAGGGAGAGATGCTGGGGTGGGGGGGAGTGTGGAGTTATTGAGGGGAGGGGGTGTAAGAAGAGCAGGGAGAGATGCTGGGGTGGGGGGGAGTGTGGAGTTATTGAGGGGAGGGGGTGTAAGAAGAGCAGAGAGAGATGCTGGGGTGGGGGGGAGTGTGGAGTTATTGAGGGGAGGGGGTGTAAGAAGAGCAGGGAGAGATGCTGGGGTGGGGGGGAGTGTGGAGTTATTGAGGGGAGGGGGTGTAAGAAGAGCAGGAAGAGATGCTGGGGTGGGGGGGAGTGTGGAGTTATTGAGGGGAGGGTGTGTAAGAAGAGCAGGGAGAGATGCTGGGGTGGGGGGGAGTGTGGAGTTATTGAGGGGAGGGGGTGTAAGAAGAGCAGGGAGAGATGCTGGGGTGGGGGGGAGTGTGGAGTTATTGAGGGGAGGGGGTGTAAGAAGAGCAGGGAGAGATGCTGGGGTGGGGGGGAATGTGGAGTTATTGAGGGGAGGGTGTGTAAGAAGAGCAGGGAGAGATGCTGGGGTGGGGGGAGTGTGGAGTTATTGAGGGGAGGGGGTGTAAGAAGAGCAGGGAGAGATGCTGGGGTGGGGGGGAGTGTGGAGTTGTTGAGGGGAGGGAGTGTAAGAAGAGCAGGGAGAGATGCTGGGGTGGGGGGGAGTGTGGAGTTATTGAGGGGAGGGGGTGTAAGAAGAGCAGGGAGAGATGCTGGGGTGGGGGGGGGAGTGTGGAGTTGTTGAGGGGAGGGGGTGTAAGAAGAGCAGGGAGAGATGCTGGGGTTGGGGTGAGTGTGGAGTTATTGAGGGGAGGGGGTGTAAGAAGAGCAGGGAGAGATGCTGGGGGTGGGGGGGAGTGTGGAGTTATTGAGGGGAGGGTGTGTAAGAAGAGCAGGGAGAGATGCTGGGGTGGGGGGGAGTGTGAAGTTATTGAGGGGAGGGGGTGTAAGAAGAGCAGGGAGAGATGCTGGGGTTGGGGTGAGTGTGGACTTGTTGAGGGGAGGGGTTGTAAGAAGAGCAGGGAGAGATGCTGGGGTGGGGGGGAGTGTGGACTTGTTGAGGGGAGGGGGTGTAAGAAGAGCAGGAAGAGATGCTGGGGTGGGGGGGGAGTGTGGAGTTATTGAGGGGATGTAAGAAGAGTAGGGAGAGATGCTGGGGTTCGGGGGAGTGTGGAGTTATTGAGAGGGAGGGGGTGTAAGAAGAGCAGGGAGAGATGCTGGGTTGGGGGGGAGTGTGGAGTTATTGAGGGGAGGGGGTGTAAGAAGAGCAGGGAGAGATGCTGGGGTGGGGGGGAGTGTGGAGTTATTGAGGGGAGGGGGTGTAAGAAGAGCAGGAAGAGATGCTGGGGTTGGGGTGAGTGTGGAGTTATTGAGGGGAGGGGGTGTAAGAAAACCAGGGAGAGATGCTGGGGTGGGGGGGAGTGTGGAGTTATTGAGGGGATGTAAGAAGAGCAGGAAGAGATGCTGGGGTGGGGGGGAGTGTGGAGTTATTGAGGGGAGGGGGTGTAAGAAGAGCAGGGAGAGATGCTGGGGTGGGGGGGAGTGTGGAGTTGTTGAGGGGAGGGGGTGTAAGAAGAGCAGGGAGAGATGCTGGGGTTGGGGTGAGTGTGGAGTTATTGAGGGGAGGGGGTGTAAGAAGAGCAGGGAGAGATGCTGGGGTGTGGGGGAGTGTGGAGTTATTGAGGGGAGGTGGTGTAAGAAGAGCAGGGAGAGATGCTGGGGTGGGGGGGAGTGTGAAGTTATTGAGGGGAGGGGGTGTAAGAAGAGCAGGGAGAGATGCTGGGGTCGGGGTGAGTGTGGAGTTATTGAGGGGAGGGGGTGTAAGAAGAGCAGGGAGAGATGCTGGGGTTGGGGTGAGTGTGGAGTTATTGAGGGGAGTGGGTGTAAGAAGAGCAGGGAGAGATGCTGGGGTTGGGGTGAGTGTGGAGTTGTTGAGGGGAGGGGGTGTAAGAAGAGCAGGGAGAGATGCTGGGGTGGGGGGGAGTGTGGAGTTATTGAGGGGAGGGGGTGTAAGAAGAGCAGGGAGAGATGCTGGGGTTGGTGGGAGTGTGGAGTTATTGAGGGGAGGGGGTGTAAGAAGAGCAGGGAGAGATGCTAGGGTGGGGGGGAGTGTGGAGTTATTGAGGGGAGGGGGTGTAAGAAGAGCAGGAAGAGATGCTGGGGTTGGGGGAGTGTGGAGTTATTGAGAGGAGGGGGTGTAAGAAGAGCAGGGAGAGATGCTGGGGTGGGGGGAGTGTGGAGTTATTGAGGGGAGGGGGTGTAAGAAGAGCAGGGAGAGATGCTGGGGTTGGGGTGAGTGTGGAGTTATTGAGGGGAGGGGGTGTAAGAGGAGCAGGGAGAGACGGGGGATAGACTGGGATGGGGGGGGTAGTGAGGGTGTGGAAGGAGAACAGATAAAATAGACACAGAGAAGGAAGTATCGGGATACAGGACAGTGAATGACAGATATCAGGAACTATAGATAATGATTAGACTGGAGAGACTGGGTTACAGAGAGATGAGGAGGGGGCCTGGGGTTGAGGAAATACAGATATATGGGTGAGGGGCTGAGCAGACATACTGTACTCTGGAAGAGATAAATGCAATGGATATAGATGTGGCCGCTCTGTACCTCCTCATACACATCGGGATACAACTGCTGTTGGCCTCAGTCCACCTGCATATAAATAGTTATTATTGACCCTCACATATCCCATGCCTGATACCGGTGAAGCTACTGTACGACGTAACGTCGCCGATATCCTTCGCTATGCTTTAAGCCTAATAGACACATTGACGTCTTTCTACAAACGTAGGACTGTGCTCTTCTACTTCCTCCAAATTACCCCGTCTGTCACTGACTCCCCCGATTAATCCTTTCTTCCTCTTCCCTGCAGTGGGCCGGCCGATCCGTGTCCCCTGTTGTCCGGTCCCATCGGAGGACGAGGTGTCGCAGTATCACAGGCTCTACATCCAGGGACTGCAGGATCTTTTCGATGAATACAAGATCTCCTGCGGACTCTCTCCGTCCGACACCCTGCAGATTGTCTGACCCCCTTTACCCTCTCTGTAGGGAAGATGAAGAGATCTTCTGCAGGCAGTAGAAGAAAACGTAATGTTCTGCGGTTATTTATATGGTAGCTTATACTGTATGTGGCAAATCCATACATTTATTTTACCTGTACTTTGTTAAATAAGGCTCGTCCTAATGGTGCCATAATGATAAATACAGTAATTAGAGCCCCAGCGGATCTTTTAAAATGTGTCAGTCAGTAATGAATACACCTGTGAGTTCAACAAGGTGATCTGGAAAACATGCACTGTCAGTCCCAAGCACTGGACTTGAGAAGGATACACTATATGAAGGAGTTACTCTTTACCGTGTTGTGTGCAGATTCTATTTGATGGTGTCAAGATAACTGAAATAAAAGCCCCTGGTACCCAGTTTGTATCTCTCCACGATCTGTAACACAGACGGGACAATTCTGGAGGCATGGTAAGGTCACTGGGTCGTATTTACAGTATGAGAGCAAACCTACTGGGGCGCAATACAAGTTGTTAAGTCTAACTATGGGAGCAGACATACTGTACACAGCCTGGGTTTCACTGTAGGTCATTTCCTACAACCCTGTCCAAGATGGTCTAGCACATCCTGGCCACCTGGCCTGTAGACCAGCTGACCAGATGCCGGCGGTCAGAATACCAACGCCTGCATCCTGATAGTGTAAATCCCGACAGGGGAGAGGTAAGACTGTTCCCACCTCTACCCTGACCCCCTAAACCTCCCTTTCCGCTGAGTAACCCTAACTTCCCCCCTTAGTGCCTAACCCTAACCTCCCCCCTTAGTGCCTAACCTCCCCCTGGTGGTGCCTAAAACCTAACTCCCTTTCCCCCCAGCCTAACCCTAACCTCCCTCCCTTAGCGACTAAATCTAACCCCACCCCCACCCTCGTGGTGCCTAACCCCCCTCCCCGCAGCTTAACCTTCACCCTCCTCCCTGCAGCCTAACCCTAACCCCCTGGGTGGCGCCTAAACCTAACCCTTCCCCTCCTGGCGCTAACCCCACCCACTATACTTATGGTTGGGATTCCAGCGTCGGCATTTTTACTGCATCCCCTATTTACTAAGCCTTGGACAGAGATAAAGTGCCAACCAAACAGCTCTTAACGGTCATTTTTCAAACACAGCCTGTAACATGTCAGTTGAGAGATGATTGGCTGGCACTTTTTCTCCATACAAGGCTTAGTAAATAGACCCCTTAATACATCTGACCTATAGTGAGGTATAAAGCAAACAAGTGGTGCACAGGTAAGAAGACCGGAATAGAGAGGGTACCGCTTGTCTATCATAGCCAGATTAAGGGGGGATGCAGGGCATACTGTATACTGTACCCCGGGCTTCTCCTCCACCCTGCCTCGGTGTTTGAGTCCTGTGTAAACTGTTATGCAACTAAATAATTTGGGTCTAGAGCTAGGGACACATAAAAAGTCCTCCTGAGTCCTGTGCCAGTGGGTAAGTAGCACAGAGGCTGCTGCTATTCTTGCATGTGACAAGATAAATTATTTTATTTTTCTATGTGTATTTTAAGGTTAAGTTGTCTTTGTTCCACTACAAGAAAAGTTTATAAAAGAGTTGTCTTTCAATTCAATGGAGCTATAAACAGTACCCAGGCATTATTAAACTATTAGTTGAAACTAATATACACCATTGGTTTAAATTTAATTTACACAATCTATACCTCCCACCATGACCCATTCCAGCATGGACAAACTCCTCTCTACCTGCACTTTCTTCTTAATTTATGATTGCAATCACCTGTGTTGAAACACCTTTCTTATCAATTAAATAGTTCAACACAGGTGACACCAATCAATCATATATTAAGTGGGAAGTCCAGGTAGAGAGCATTTTGTCCCTCCTGGAATGGGACATGTTGGGAGGTATGTACAAATGAAATATGCATCCCACACCTTCCATCGGGGCCCCCCTGTCTTAAGTGCCCCGGGCACCCCCAAGGCTTAATCCGACCCTATTATCTATATGTGAGGCATGAAGACAATACTGGGAGGCAGCGGGGAATATAGTGAAAATATGGTAAGAGACAAGCTGGACTAACGAGAGGGGCACAGGGTGAAGACTGTCTGGCTTAAATGAACATATTGGGCATTTAGAAGTGTTTTTGAAGGCTGGTGCAGAGTCTGATTGGGAATGGAAGTCTGTTCCAGATTTGAGGTGTGGCACGGGAGAAATACAGTACAGTACGTCTCTTATTACGTATCCACTTGATGTCTTTCTCAACACTTCCTAGCACCCGCTCTTCACGGATGTACTGCTCACATCCTCTGGAACATTAAAAGTCTGCTTTATCTCTTTCCAAGGTTTAGTAAATAGACCCCAAATAATCTCTCTACACTTTATCTCTCTCCAAAGCTTAGTACATCTCCCTAAAATGAGAGACTTCAGCATATATCCAGGTCCCGTTATAACCTTCTGCACGCTCCAGGGAGCTTCTCACACCACAATCTGATGAGTACTGTATATAGGCGGCTCTTGTTCCTAATCCCCTCTGCTTTACACTGTAAGCTCTTTGAGCAGGGTTTCCCTCCTATTGTCTCTTGCGTGTGTACAAACATTGAAGTCATGCAATTGTTATAATGCGCTGTATGTTTTACTAATACTCTGTACAGCACGGCAGAAGATGTTGGGCTATTAATAAATGAATATTAACCACTAGAATCTTGTAGGGAATGGAGCTGTAATGGAGGTCTATAGGACAACAAAGTAAGCAGATAAAGGTCCAAAGGTTAAAGATGGAGTAATTAAAAAATAATAATAAATTTGAGCAAAAGTCTAAAGGGTGACATAGAGCTACATGTGATTTCTTTGTAGGCTGTGGGGGGAGGGGATATGGTTAGGCTGCAGGGGGGGTTATGGTTAGGCTGTGGGGGGAGGTTAGAGTTAGGCTGTGGGGGAAGGTTAGAGTTAGGCTGCGGGCAGAGGTGTTAGGCTGTGGTGGGAGGTTAGGGTTAGGCTGGTGGGGGAGGTTAGAGTTAGGATGTGGGGGGAGGTTAGAGTTAGGCTGCGGGCAGAGGTGTTAGGCTGTGGGGGGAAGTAATGGTTAGGCTGTGGGGGGGGGTTAGAGTTAGGATGTGAGGGGAAGTTAGGGTTAGGCTGTGGGGGGGAGGTTAGAGTTAGGATGTGGGGGGAGGTTAGAGTTAGGCTGCGGGCAGAGGTGTTAGGCTATGGGGGGAAGTAATGGTTAGGCTGTGGGGGGGGGTTAGAGTTAGGATGTGAGGGGAAGTTAGGGTTAGGCTGTGGGGGGGAGGTTAGAGTTAGTCTGTGAGGGGAGGTTAGAGTTAGGCTGCGGGCAGGGTTGTTAGGCTGTGGGGGGAAGTAATGGTTAGGCTGTGGGGGGGGGTTAGGGTTAGGCTGTGGGGGGAGGTTAGAGTTAGGCTGTGAGGGGAGGTAAGAGTTAGGCTGTAGGGGAGGTTAGGGTTAGGCTGTGCTGGGAGGTTAGGGTTACGCTGTGCTGGGAGGTTAGGGTTAGGCTGTGCTGGGAGGTTAGGGTTAGGCTGTGGGGGGAAGTTAGGGTTAGGCTGTGGGGGGAAGTTAGGGTTAGGCTGTGGGGGTAGGTTAGGGTTAGGCTGTGGGGGGAAGTTAGAGTTAGGCTGTGAGGGGAAGTTAGGGTTAGGCTGTGGGGGGAAGTTAGGGCTAGGCTGTGGGGGTAGGTTAGGGTTAGGCTGTGAGGGGAAGTTAGGGTTAGGCTGTGGGGGGAAGTTAGGGTTAGGCTGTGCTGGGAGGTTAGGGTTAGGCTATGCTGGGAAGTTAGGGTTAGGCTGTGGGGGGAAGCTAGGGTTAGGCTGTGGGGGTAGGTTAGGGTTAGGCTGTGCTGGGAAGTTAGGGTTAGGCTGTGGGGGGAAGTTAGGGTTAGGCTGTGGGGGGAAGTTAGGGTTAGGCTGTGGGGGGAAGTTAGGGTTAGGCTGTGCTGGGAGGTTAGGGTTAGGCTGTGGTGGGAAGTTAGCATTAGGCTGTGCTGGGAGGTTAGGGTTAGGCTGTGGGGGTAGGTTAGGGTTAGGCTGTGCTGGGAAGTTAGGGTTAGGCTGTGGGGGGAAGTTAGGGTTAGGCTGTAGGGGAGGTTAGGGTTAGGCTGTGGGGGAAGTTAGGGTTAGGCTGTGCTGGGAGATTAGGGTTAGACTGTGCTGGGAGGTTAGGGTTAGGCTGTGCTCGAAGGTTAGGGTTAGGCTGTGGGGGGAAGTTAGGGTTAGGCTGTGGGGGGAAGTTAGGGTTAGGCTGTGGGGGAGGTTAGAGTTAGGCTGTGAGGGGAGGTTAGAGTTAGGCTGCGGGCAGGGGTGTTAGGCTGTGGTGGGAAGTTAGCATTAGGCTGTGGGGGGAAGTTAGGGTTAGGCTGTGGGGGTAGGTTAGGGTTAGGCTGTGCTGGGAAGTTAGGGTTAGGCTGTGGGGGGAAGTTAGGGTTAGGCTGTGGGGGAGGTTAGGGTTAGGCTGTGGGGGTAGGTTAGGGTTAGGCTGTGCTGGGAGGTTAGGGTTAGGCTGTGCTGGGAGGTTAGGGTTAGGCTGTGCTGGAAGGTTAGGGCTAGGCTGTGGGGGGAAGTTAGGGTTAGGCTGTGGGGGGAAGTTAGGGTTAGGCTGTGGGGGTAGGTTAGGGTTAGGCTGTGAGGGGAAGTTAGGGTTAGGCTGTGGGGGAGGTTAGGGTTAGGCTGTGAGGGGAGGGATGTGGTGGGAAGTTAGGTTAAGGCTGTGGGGGGAGGTTAGGGTTAAGCTGTGAGGGGGGTTTAGGGTAAAGCTTCAGGCTTTAAGGTTAGGGTTAGGCTAGGGGAAGGGTTCGGGATAGAAGGAGAAATACTTTTTGGAATGGTGCAGTATAGCAGGTCCCCGCCAGAAGTGACTCTCACACCACCAGCGGGACCCAGAAGACGACGCTGGAGCTGCAGCTGCTGCTTGTAGAAGGTAAGAGACCATGGTGAATGTTGACAGTTTGATCCTAATTCACTGCTAGCGCTTTATGGGGCTTATTCTGTTATGTTAGCAGTTGGGCAAAACCATGCTGCACTGCAGGTGGGGCAGAAGTAACATGCGCAGAGAGAGTTAGATTTGGGTGGGTTATATTGTTTCTGTGCAGGGTAAATACTGGCTGCTTTATTTTTACACTGCAATTTAGATCTCAGTTTGAACTCACCACACCCAAATCTAAAGCTAGGTACACACTATACAATTATCTGCAGGGCTGTTTCTAACCAATTTGGCTCCCAGTGCGAGATTTAAAAATGCGCCCCCCCCCCCAATTGACATAAAAAAAATGCACTCCTCCCCCCATAGATATAAAAATAACAAATTTCTGAGCGCAGAAGGGGCGTGATCTCATTAAAATGGTCGTGACCTTGTTAAAATGGACATGGCCTCGTCTGAAAATGCTACCTTACACCACAGTTTTTGACCCTGAACCAACAGATTGCGGCCACTACAGGAAAAAAAAAAATTCTACCATATTATGCCACACACCGCAATGCCCTTGATATATTAAATACCCATTTTACGCCTTATGGCAGGCAAGAGTCCCCATTTTACACATTACGGATGGCAGAGTCCCCATTTTACACATTAGAGCAGGCAAGAGTCTCCATTTTACACATTACGGCAGGCAAGAGTCCCCATTTTACACATTACGGATGGCAGAGTCCCCATTTTACACATTAGAGCAGGCAAGAGTCTCCATTTTACACATTACGGCAGGCAAGAGTCCCCATTTTACACATTAGAGCAGGCAAGAGTCCCCATTTTACACATTACGGCAGGCAAGAGTCCCCATTTTACACATTACGGCAGACAAGAGTCCTCATTTTACACAGTACGGCAGGCAAGAGTCCCAATTTTACACATTACAGCAGGCAAGAGTCCCCATTTTACACATTACGGCAGGCAAGAGTCCCCATTTTACACATGATAAAAGGCAGAGTCCCCTTCTAGAGAGAGATAGAGAGAGAGAGAGTTATACATACACAGCGGCATCCACTGGCCAGCTGTCCTCTTCCCGCTCTTCGGCCCAAGAGCCGGCCTGCCTTCTGTCTTGCCCCTCCTGGCTTGCTTGCCTGCCCGCCCGCCGGCGTGTCCTGGCTCCCCCTCCTCCCCTTCATTAGTACTCTGCTCGGGGGTGGCGTTACGTGTAATGACGCATTTGCGTCATGACGTCACGATGTAAACGCATCATTACACAAAACTCCGCCCCCTGAGCGGAGTAGTAATGATGGGGAGGAAGGGGAGCACTGAGAAAGCCACCAAGAGCCCCGGCGGGCACCCCTTATTTATTATTTATTTATTAACAGTTTCTTATATAGTGCAGCAAATTCCGTTGCGCTTTACAATTTGAAATAACAATAACAATAACAAACTGGGTGATAACAGTCATAGAGGTAGGAAGGCCCTGCTCGCAAGCTTACAATCTATAGGGAAATAGCACCTTTCCTTGTATACATATGCCTATCTATTGCATAGAATGAGAAGACGTGAGGATATGTGTGGACTGTACAGAGTGGATGCAATTTGATAGGAAGGTTTGATAGGAAGGTTTATGAAAGTTATGTGGGCGGTTCTGGAATTTGATACGCTTGCCTAAAGAGGTGAGTGTTCAGGGAACGCTTGAAGGTTTGGAGACTAGAGGAGAGTCTTATTGTGCGTGGTAGGGCATTCCACAGAGTGGGTGCAGCCCGATGAAAGTCCTGCAGTCGTGAGTGGGAGCGAGTAATGAGTGTGGATGAGAGACGCAGGTGTTGTGAAGAGCGAAGAGGTCGGGTTGGGAGATATTTTGTGATAAGCGAAGTGATGTACGTTGGTGTAGTTTGGTTAATGACCTTGTGTGTGAGTAAAAGTATTTTCTATTGAATGCGGTAGAGTACAGGTAACCAATGGAGGGACTGACAGAGTGGATCTGCAGACGATGAACCTCTAGCGAGGAAGATAAGCCTCGCTGCTGCATTCAGAATGGATTGTAGTGGTGAGAGTCTCGTTTTGGGAAGACCAGTTAGGAGACTATTGCAATAATCAATGCGGGAGATAATGAGAGCGTGGATTAGAGTTTTAGCTGTGTCTTGTGTAAGGTATGGTCATATTTTGGATATGTTTTTTAGATGCATGTAACATGATCTTGAGACAGATTGAATGTGGGGAACAAAGGATAGATCAGAGTCAAGTATGACACCTAGGCAGCGAGCTTGTGGGGTAGGGTAGATAGTCGAGTTTTCAACAGCGATAGAGATATCAGGTTGGTACCTATTATTGGCCGGTGGAAATATAATTAACTCTGTCTTTGAAATATTCAGTTTGAGGTGGCGAGATGTCATCCAGGATGAAATGGCTGAAAGGCATTCAGTGACACGGTCCAGTACAGATAGGGACAAGTCAGGGGAGGATAGGTAGATTTGAGTATCATCTGCGTACAGATGATACTGAAAACCAAAAGAGCTGATTAGTTTACCAAGAGATGAGGTATAGATAGAGAAAAGCAGAGGACCCAAGACTGAGCCTTGCGGTACTCCAACTGAAAGAGGTAGCGAAGAGGAGGTAGATTCAGAGAAGCGAACACTGAAGGAGCGATTAGATAGGTACGATAGGAACCAAGAAAGGGCTGTGTCTTTAAGACCTAGGGATTGTAGTGTCTGTATGAGAAGAGAGTGGTCTACAGTGTCAAATGCAGCAGATAGATCTAGAAGAATAAGTAGTGAGTAGTGGCCTTTAGACTTCGTAGTGACCAAATCATTAACCACTTTAGTCAGTGCTGTCTCTGTGGAATGTTGGGAACGGAAGCCTGACTGAAGTGGGTCCAACAAAGTGTATGAGTTAAGAAAGTGTGTGAGTCGAGAGTAGGCAAGTCTCTCAAGTAGCTTAGAGAGACAAGGGAGCTGAGAGATAGGGCGGTAGTTTGAGAGAGCATTAGGGTCAGAATTTTGTTTTTTTTAAATGGGAGTAATCACTGCATGCTTGAAGAGTGAAGGAAAAATACCAGTAGAGAGAGAGATTACAGATGTTAGTTAAGGTAGGGATGAGCACCAGAGACAGAGCTTTACTTATTTGTGAGGGTAAAGGATCAAGAGGAGAGGTAGTAGAGAAGCAGGATGAGAAGAGTGATGATACTTCATCTTCATTTGTGGGATCAAATGAAGAAAGAGTGCCAGAGGGTTCAGGTAAAGAACGGAGCAGGTCACTGGCTGCCGAAGAGCATACCATTTCATCTCAAATCTTATCAATCTTCTCCTTGAAGTAGGAAGCAAGATCCCGTGCCTTGATAGTGGCGGGTGGGGTAGGTGTGGGAGGATTCAGAAGTGATTTAAATGTATTAAAGAGTCGTTTGGGGTTAGAGGCTTGAGCAGAGATAAGAGTTTGGAAATATGTTTGTTTGGCAGTGTCCAGGGCATTTTTATAAGAATGGTAGACAGTCTTATATGTGAGGAAGTCACTTGAAATCCGAGATTTACGCCACTGACGTTCAAGTTTTCGTGTGAGTTTTTGTAGTTCTCTTGTTAATTTGGAGTGCCATGGTTGACATCTAGGCCTATGTGGAGTGTGATGGGTAGCTGGAGCCACTTCATCAAGGGCTAGTTATAGAGTCTCAATAAGGTGTGATACAGCCATCTCAGGAGAGGTGAATGCAGAAATAGGTGAAAGCAGTTGTTGGAGTGAAGTGGAAAGTTCTTGAAAATTAATTGTGTTAATATTTCTGCGGGTTTGAGGAAGATTGGAGGACTTCAGCAACACAGGGTTTGAATTAACAGAGGAGAGCATGCAGGTGATAAGGTAGTGATCTGAGAGGGGGAAAGGAGTGTTAGTGAGTTCAGAGATGGAGCATAGTCTGGTGAATACTAGATCAAGAGAGTGGCCCGCCTGATGAGTAGAGGAGTCAGTCCATTGGGAGAGGCCAAGAGAGGAGGTTAGAGAGAGTAGTTTGGAGGCGTGCACAGCAGATTTTGGACAATCAATAGCAATATTGAAATCACCCATGATAATGGTGGAGATGTCAGAGGATAGGAAGTGAGGGAGCCAGGCAGAAAAATCTTCCAAAAATAGTTTTGGATGCCCAGGTGGGCGGTAGATAGCTGCAACACGCAGAGAGAAAGGAGAGTAAACCCTAATGGAATGTACTTCAAATGATGTAAATGTGAGTGATGAAACCTGTGGTAGAACAGTGTATGTAAAAGATTGGGAAAGTAAAAGTCCAACTCCTCCTCCTTTATGGTTATTGGGTCTGGAGGTGTGTGTAAAGTGGAGACCACCATGTGCCAGTGCTGCAGGGGAGGCTGTGTCAGATTGTGTAAGCCAGGTTTCTGTTATAGCCAGCAGATTGATGTTGTTGGATATGAAGAGGTCATGGATGGATGTTAATTTGTTACAAACAGAGCGTGCATTCCATAAGGCACATTTTAGTGATCTGGAGGGTGATGGAAGACGTGATGTTTATGAGGTTAGCTGGATTTCTATGTTGCTGTGAATCAGGTGAATGTGAGCGATGCAAGTGGCTGGGTCCTGGATTTGGTGAAATGTAACTAGCTATCAGAAGCAGAAGAGAGAGATAAAATAAGATTTTACTCACCGGTAAATCTATTTCTCGTAGTCTGTAGTGGATGCTGGGGACTCCGTAAGGACCATGGGGAATAGCGGCGCCGCAGGAGACTGGGCACAGCTAAGAAAGATTTAGGACTACCTGGTGTGCACTGGCTCCTCCCACTATGACCCTCCTCCAGACTTCAGTTAGGATACTGTGCCCGGAAGAGCTGACATAATAAGGAAGGATTTTGAATCCCGGGTAAGACTCATACCAGCCACACCAATCACACCGTATAACTCGTGATAATATACCCAGTTAACAGTATGAACACAACAGAGCCTCACAAAAGATGGCTCAACAATAACCCTTGTAGTTAACAATAACTATATACAAGTATTGCAGACAGTCCGCACTTGGGACGGGCGCCCAGCATCCACTACGGACTACGAGAAATAGATTTACCGGTGAGTAAAATCTTATTTTCTCTGACGTCCTAGTGGATGCTGGGGACTCCGTAAGGACCATGGGGATTATACCAAAGCTCCCAAACGGGCGGGAGAGTGCGGATGACTCTGCAGCACCGAATGAGAGAACTCAAGGTCCTCCTCAGCCAGGGTATCAAATTTGTAGAATTTTGCAAACGTGTTTGCCCCTGACCAAGTAGCAGCTCGGCAAAGTTGTAAAGCCGAGACCCCTCGGGCAGCCGCCCAAGAAGAGCCCACTTTCCTCGTGGAATGGGCTTTTACAGATTTAGGCTGCGGCAGGCCAGCCACAGAATGCGCAAGCTGAATTGTGCTACAAATCCAGCGAGCAATAGTCTGCTTTGAAGCAGGAGCACCCATCTTGTTTGGTGCATACAGTATAAATAGCGAGTCAGTCTTCCTGACTCCAGCCGTCCTGGAAACATACATTTTCAAGGCCCTGACTACGTCCAGTAACTTGGAGTCCTCCAAGTCCCTAGTAGCCGCAGGCACCACGATAGGTTGGTTCAAGTGAAAAGCTGATACCACCTTAGGAAGAAACTGGGGTTGAGTCCTCAATTCTGCCCTATCCATATGGAAAATCAAATAGGGGCTTTTGCATGACAAAGCCGCCAATTCTGACACCCGCCTTGCCGAAGCCAAGGCCAAAAGCATGACCACTTTCCACGTGAGATATTTTAAATCCACGGTTTTGAGTGGCTCAAACCAATGTGACTTTAGGAAACCCAACCCCACGTTGAGGTCCCACGGTGCCACTGGAGGCACAAAAGGAGGCTGAATATGCAGCACTCCCTTGACAAATGTCTGAACTTCAGGCAGTGAAGCCAGTTCCATTTTGGAAGAAAATCGATAGAGCCGAAATCTGGACCTTAATGGAACCCAATTGTAGGCCCATAGTCACCTCTGACTGTAGGAAGTGCAGAAATCGACCTAGCTGAAATTTCTCCTTTGGGGCCTTCCTGGCCTCACAGTACGCAACATATTTCCGCCATATGCGGTGATAATGGTTAGCGTTCACTTCTTTCCTAGCTTTAAATAGCGTAGGGATAACTTCCTCCGGAATTCCCTTTTCCTTCAGGATCCGGCGTTCAACCGCCATGCCGTCCACGCAGCCGCGGTACGTCTTGAAACAGACAGGCCCCCTGCTGCAGCAGGTCCTGTCTGAGCGGCAGAGGCCATAGGTCCTCTGAGATCATTTCTTGGAGTTCTGGTTACCAAGCTCTTCTTGGCCAACCCGGAACAATGAGTATAGTTCTTACTCCTCTCCTTCTTATTATTCTCATTACCCTCGGTAAGAGAGGCAGAGAAGGGAACACATACACCGACTGGTACACCCACGGTGTTACCAGAGCGTCCACTGTCTTCTGAGAAAGTCTGCTTCTCAGTTGTCCACTCCGGGAATGAACACTGCTGACAGTGCTAACACATGATTTTCCGCCCATCGGAGAATCCTTGTGGCTTCTGCCATCGCCATCCTGCTTCTTGTGCCGCCCTGTCGTGTACATGAGCGACCGCCGTGATGTTGTCTGACTGGATCAGCACCGGCCGGTGTTGAAGCAGGGGTCTAGCCTGACTTAGGGCATTGTAAATGGCCCTTAGTTCCAGAATATTTATGTGTAGGGAAGTCTCCTGACTTTTCCATAGCCTTGGAAGTTTCTTCCCTGTGTGACTGCCCCCCAGCCTCGAAGGTTGGCATCCGTGGTCACCAGGACCCAGTCCTGTATGCCGAATCTGCAGCCCCCTAGAGGATGAGCACTCTGCAGCCACCACAACAACGACACCCTGGCCCTTGGAGACAGGGTTATCCGCCGATGCATCTGAAGATGCGACCCGGACCACATGTCCAACAGATCCCACTGGAAAATCCTTGAATGGGACCTGGCGAATGGAATTTCTTCGTAAGAAGCTACCATCCTTCCCAGGGCTCGCGTGCATTGATGCACCGACACCTGTATACGTATTAGGAGGTCTCTGTCTAGAGACGACAACTCCTTGGACTTCTCCTCCGGGAGAAACCCTTTTTATCCTGTTCTGTGTCCAGAACCATACTCAGGAACAGTAGACGCGTCGTAGGAACCAGCTGCGACTTTGGAATATTCAGAATTCAGCCGTGCTGTTGTAGCACTTCCCGAGATAGTGCTACTCCGTCCTGTACCACAATTTTGAGGTACTCCTGGTGAAGAGGGTAAATAGGGACATGCAGGTAAGCATCCTTGATGTCCAGTGATACCATCCAGGCTTGCAATAATCGCCCTGCGCGATTCCATTTCGAACTTGAACCTTCGTATATAAGTGTTCAAGGCTTTCAATTTTAGAATGGGTCTCATCGAACCGTCAGGTTTCGGTACCACAACATTTTGGAATAGTAACCCCGGCCTTGTTGAAGGAGGGGTACCTAGATTTCACCTGCTGGAAGTGCAGCTTGTGAATTGCCGCCAGTACTACCTTTCTCCGAGGGCAGCAGGCAAGGCTGAGGTGAGGTAACGGCGAGGGGGAGTCGCCTCGAACTCCAGCCTGTATCCCTGTGATACTATTTGCAGAACCTAGGGATCCACCTGTGGGCAAACCCACTGGTCCCTGAAGTTCCCGAGACGCGCCCCTACCGCACCTGTCTCCACCTGTGGAGCCCCAACGTCAAGCGGTGGACTCAGGGGAAGCGGGGGAAGATTTTTGATCCTGGGAACTGGCTGCTGGTGCAGCTTTTTCCTTCTTCCCTTGTCTCTGTGCAGAAAGGAAGCGCCTTTGACCCGCTTGCTTTTCTGAAGCCGAAAGGACTGTACCTGAAAATACGGTGCTTTCTTAGGCTGTGAGGAAACCTGAGGTAAATTTTTTTTTTCTTTTCTTCCCAGCTGTTGCTGTGGATACGAGGTCCCAGAGACCATCCCCAAACAATTCCTCACCCTTATAAGGCAGAATCTCCATGTGCCTTTTATAGGCAGCATCACCTGTCCACTGCCGGGTTTCTAATACCCTCCTGGCAGAATGGACATTGCATTAATTCTGGATGCCAGCCGGCAAATATCCCTCTGTGCATCCTTTATATATAAGACGACCTCTTTAATATGCTCTATGTTAGCAAACTATTTTCCCTGTCTTAGAGTATTAATATTATCTGACAGGGTATCAGACCACGCTGCAGCAGCACTATTTATGCTGAGGCGATTGCAGGTCTCAGTATATAACCTGAGTGTGTATATACAGACTTCAGGATAGTCTCCTGCTTTTTATCAGCAGGCTCCTTCAAGGTGGCCGTATCCTAAGACGGCAGTGCCACCTTTTTTGACAAACGTGTGAGCGCCTTATCCACCCTAAGGGATATCTCCCAACGTGACCTATCCTCTGGCGGGAAAGGGTACGCCATCAGTAACTTTTTAGAAATTACCAGTTTCTTAATGGGGGAACCCACGCTACTTTACACACTTCATTCATTCATCTGATGGGGGAACAAAACACTGGCTGCTTTTTCTCCCCAAAAATAAAACCCCTTTTATGTGGTACTTGGGTTCATGTCAGAAATGCGTAACACATTTTCTATTGCCGAGATCATGTAACGGATGTTCCTAGTGGATTGTGTATATGTCTCAACCTCGTCGACACTGGAGTCAGACTCCGTGTCGACATCTGTGTCTGCCCTCTGAGGTAACGGGCGCTTTTTTGAGCCCCTGATGGCCTTTGAGATGCCTGGGCAGGCGCGGGCTGAGAAGCCGGCTGTCCCACAGCTGTTTTACGTCATCCAGCCTTGTAAGGAGTTGACATTGTCGTTTAATACCTTCCACCTATCCATCCACTCTGGTGTCGGCCCCACAGGGGACGACATCCCATTTATCGGCCTCTGCTCCACCTCCACGTAACCTTCCTCATCCCACATGTCGACACAGCCGTACCGACACACAGCACACACACAGGGAATGCTCTGACTGAGGACAGGACCCCACAAAGTCCTTTGGGGAGACAGAGAGAGAGTATGCCAGCACATACCAGAGCGCTATATAATGCAGGGATTAACACTATAACTGAGTGATTTTTCCCCCAATAGCTGCTTGTATAAACAATATTGCGCCTAAATTTAGTGCCCCCCCTCTCTTTTTAACCCTTTGAGCATGAAAACTACAGGGGAGAGCCTAGGGAGCTGTCTTCCAGCTGCACTGTGAAGAGAAAATGGCGCCAGTGTGCTGAGGGAGATAGCTCCGCCCCTTTTTCACGGACTTTTCTCCCGCTTTTTTATGGATTCTGGCAGGGGTATTTATCACATATACAGCCTCTGGGGCTATATATTGTGATATATTTGCCAGCCAAGGTGTATTTATTGCTTCTCAGGGCGCCCCCCCCCAGCGCCCTGCACCCTCAGTGACCGGAGTGTGAAGTGTGTATGAGGAGCAATGGCGCACAGCTGCAGTGCTGTGCGCTACCTTGGTGAAGACTTATGTCTTCTGCCGCCGATTTTCCGGATTCTTCTTGCTTCTGGCTCTGTAAGGGGGCCGGCGGCGCGGCTCCGGGACCGAACACCAATGGCCGGTTCCATGCGGTCGATCCCTCTGGAGCTAATGGTGTCCAGTAGCCTAAGAAGCCCAAGCTACCACCAGTTAGGTAGGTTCGCTTCTTCTCCCCTTAGTCCCTCGCTGCAGTGAGTCTGTTGCCAGCAGATCTCACTGTAAAATAAAAAACCTAAAATATACTTTCTCTCTAGGAGCTCAGGAGAGCCCCTAGTGTGCATCCAGCTCAGCCGGGCACAGGATTCTAACTGAAGTCTGGAGGAGGGTCATAGTGGGAGGAGCCAGTGCACACCAGGTAGTCCTAAATCTTTCTTAGCTGTGCCCAGTCTCCTGCGGAGCCGCTATTCCCCATGGTCCTTACGGAGTCCCCAGCATCCACTAGGACGTCAGAGAAATGTGGGTGTCAGAGGTTTGTGAAAGTTTTTTTTTATGGTGAGAGGTTGTAGATGTTATTGTCAATGAGTATAGGGAAGTGAAAAGCTCATGAGTGCTAATAAGAGGGGAGTGTAGAATTGAGGGGGCAACACAGGGCTGGATTAACAATG
This sequence comes from Pseudophryne corroboree, assembly GCF_028390025.1. Lineage (NCBI taxonomy): Eukaryota > Metazoa > Chordata > Amphibia > Anura > Myobatrachidae > Pseudophryne > Pseudophryne corroboree. The sequence goes on from NC_086449.1 coordinate 43,750,623, forward strand.
GGGCGGATGGAGCTGCAGCTCCAGGCCCCCCATTAAAAATAGGCCCACAGGAGACTCACTGACAGCGTTGACAGGAAAAAAAAACTTTTTCCTGTCACACACTGCCAGCGTAAGCGGCTGCCCTCTATGCCCTACCTCACCTCCTCCAGATCCGGTACTCTCGGAGATGAATCACAGAGAGCTGTGCAGGCAGTGTGGTGGCCACCCCTCCCCTCCAGTCTCTCCTTCTCCGGGGTCCTGACTGAGCCTGTCACAAGCTCCGCCCCCAGACTACACGAGGAGCTGCAGCTGCTGCAGGAAGCCTGGTACTGAAGGTATGTGTAGTGTGTACTGTTTGTGTGTGTGTTTATATGTGGTGGGTGGTGTGTGTATATGCTTGCAGCAGTGGTGTGTGTGTTGTCCTGAGTGTATATTCTGCAGTGGTGTGTGTGTGTACTGCATGTGTGTAGTGTGTACTCTACTGTGTGTATATATGTGGTGGTGGTGTGTGTGTGTGTGTATATAAGCAGCAGTAGTGTGTGTGTGTACTGTATGTGTGTGCATATGTGGTGGTGTGTATTGGTGTACTGTGTGTGTATATGCAGCAGTAGTGTGTGTGTCTGTACTGTATGTGTGTAGTGTGTACTATGTGTGTGTATATGTGGTGGTGTGTGTGTACTGTATGTACATGTGGTGTGTACGTACGTATGTGTGTGTAGTATGTACTGTGTGTGTGTATGTTGAGGTGGTGGTGTGCGTGTACTGTATGTACATGTGGTGTGTACGTACGGTATGTGTGTGTAGTGTGTACTGTGTGTGTGTATGTTGAGGTGGTGTACGTGTGTGTACTGTATGTGTGTGTATTTTACGTGGCAGTGAGGGACTCAAATTTGAAATCTGAGCGGGTCCTGCAGGATGCGCTCTGACTCCCCAACCAATCAGCAGCATTCCCTGTCTCAGCCAATCACCGCCGGCAGCGTCCCCGTCTCCACATCCAATCACTGCCAGCAGGGCCTCCCATCTCCACATTTAATCGCCGCCTGAGACCCAGTCGGTCCTCCTGCAGCCGCGGCTCCGCCTCCAGCGTGTCCCGTTCACTGCTGGTCAGTGATCGGGCAGCCCACATCCCCCCCTACCTGGCGACTGAGTGTCACTCTCAGAAGTGGTGTCTTCTCTAACACTGTGTCCCCATCACTGTGGGCAGCAGTGATCGGAAGAAGCAGTGCAGCACAGTCTACACTGGAAACAGATGCTCAGCAGATGATCCCCTGCGGCGGAAGTGAAAGCCGGCCGTTATGACGCTGCGCCTGGAGGAGATCTCAGTATAGGGGAGCCGATCTGTGTGGGTGGACTAAAGAGTTTGTGTGTCTGTGGGGAGGATAGCTTGCTGTGTGTATGAGGAAAGGTGACCTACGATATATGTGAGGGGGCAGGGCGGTTTGAGGGGAGCTGAGTAAGGGGGGATTGGGTCTGTGTGAGGACAGGACATCTTTCTGATGGGGGATTGTGTGAGGGTGGTACACTGTATGTGTGTTTCAAGGGAACTGACTGTAATGGGTGACAGCACTGTGTGTGTGTGTGTGTGTGTGTGTGTGTGTGTATTTTTTTTGGGGGGAAGTGAGGAAGGGATAGCTATAATAGGGTAGATAGCGGTGTGTGTGGGGGGAGGGTCTGTGTGTCTGTATTAGGGGCAAAGGATGCCAAGATGGTGCTGGAGCCATCTAAGGGGGAGAGGAGCTAGGTGGCACGAAAATTAGGGGGATCGGTGAGTGAGCCCCATCCCGTTTTGTCACCTAAGGAGGTCCACTGACCAGTCAGGAGGGAGCGGGCAGAGGGTAGATAAGGAGCAGCAGGAAGGGGGAGAAGCTTTGTGATGGGGGATTGTGTGAGGGTGGTGCGCTATATGTGTGTTTCTGGGGAGCTAAGGGGGGAGAGTGTGTGTGTGTGAGGAAGGGGTAGCTATAATAGGGTAGATAGCTATGTGGGAGTGGGGGTCGTGGGGGGCACCAAACTCTAACTTGCCTCCGGGCAATGGGAATAAACTTACGACACTGGAGCCGGGGCTTTGCCCCCTTCTGGCTGTGGCTGAGGAGCTGTGTGCACTGTGCAGTAGTGCGCTCTGGGTCACTGTTTGTGTGCATGGGAGTTCTGCTGCTCTATCTGATTCTGCAGGACGTGGAGTGAGAGGACTCGGGGCAGGCAGCATGAATACCAGGCTCAGGGAGAATTGGCGGAAGTCTCTACTGCTGCATTCGCACCATCTGGTGTCAGTGGAACAGCTGAGGGTGCTGGGGCCCTGGGGGTGCATTCACCAGGTGAGACATTGTAGCAGGCAGTGGTTCCATAATTATCCTGACAGTGTTCTAATTGTTATTTAGGGACATTTTGCATATTAGCATATTGGGCCCATCACCCAGCGTCTGCCCCAACTCGCTCTGTCCCGCCTTCCCCCCTACCCCTGCTCTGTCATGGCTCCATCCCCACCGCTCTGTCTGGTACCCCTACCTCGGGTCCCTTACCCCATTCTCAACAGCTGGCCCTCCCCTTTTAGGTCTGTCCCATATCCATCACAATTGGAGTAGCTGGAGCGTACGCCCAAGCTTCATCCGTGCACGCATAGAGGAGACGTGACACTGTCACCCACTGCCTCTCTGTCTCCCACTATCTCTCCCCATCACCCTCTCTATCCCCATCACCCTTTCCTGTCACCCACTGCCTCTCCGTCTCCTCCTATATCTACTTGTCACCTCACTCCACTGTCACCGACGGCCTCTCCCCGTTATCCTGTATGTCACCCACACCCTGGCGTCACCCAATGCCTCTCACTATCACAATCTCCTGTCACCCTCTGCCTCTCCCTGTCACCCTCTGCTTCTCCCCTGCATCACAATCTCCCCATCACCCACTCTCCTGGCACTCTCTGTCTCCACAAGGCATCACCCTCTACCTCTGGTTTTCTATTGCCAGTTACTACGGCAATAGAAAACTACCTTTCACCGTGATTTACTGGTATAATTAAAAAGCAGTGTACTTTCAACCCCCAAATTTACCCCCTCGCTACCTCCAGCATTACCTCTGTACTGTCTGCCCTTAACCCACTCCTTGCCCCCAATACTGCCCCAGCTGCAACCTACCACTATCCCCAGTACTGCCTCCAGTACCTACCTACACTTACACCCTTCCTATCCCCAGTACTGCCCCAGCTGCTGTCTTTCCTTACCCTCTCCTGCATGCCCTTTTCTCTATCGTCCTAGTGGATGCTGGGGTTCCTGAAAGGACCATGGGGAATAGCGGCTCCGCAGGAGACAGGGCACAAAAAGTAAAGCTTTACGATCAGGTGGTGTGTACTGGCTCCTCCCCCTATGACCCTCCTCCAAGCCTCAGTTAGATTTTTGTGCCCGGCCGAGAAGGGTGCAATCTAGGTGGCTCTCCTAAAGAGCTGCTTAGAAAAGTTTAGCTTAGGTTTTTTATTTTACAGTGAGTCCTGCTGGCAACAGGATCACTGCAACGAGGGACTTAGGGGAGAAGAAGTGAACTCACCTGCGTGCAGGATGGATTGGCTTCTTGGCTACTGGACATCAGCTCCAGAGGGACGATCACAGGTACAGCCTGGATGGTCACCGGAGCCTTGCCGCCGGCCCCCTTGCAGATGCTGAAGTAAGAAGAGGTCCAGAATCGGCGGCAGAAGACTCCTCAGTCTTCTAAAGGTAGCGCACAGCACTGCAGCTGTGCGCCATTTTCCTCTCAGCACACTTCACACGGCAGTCACTGAGGGTGCAGGGCGCTGGGAGGGGGGCGCCCTGGGAGGCAAATGAAAACCTATTTTGGCTAAAAATACCTCACATATAGCCTCCGGAGGCTATATGGAGATATTTAACCCCTGCCAGAATCCGTTAAGAGCGGGAGACGAGGCCGCCGAAAAAGGGGCGGGACCTATCTCCTCAGCACACAGCGCCATTTTCCCTCACAGAAAGGCTGGAGGGAAGGCTCCCAGGCTCTCCCCTGCACTGCACTACAGAAACAGGGTTAAAACAGAGAGGGGGGGCACTAATTTGGCGTTAGAAATATTTCTCTATCGTCCTAAGTGGATGCTGGGGTTCCTGAAAGGACCATGGGGAATAGCGGCTCCGCAGGAGACAGGGCACAAAAAAGTAAAGCTTTTACCAGATCAGGTGGTGTGCACTGGCTCCTCCCCCTATGACCCTCCTCCAGACTCCAGTTAGATTTTGTGCCCGAACGAGAAGGGTGCAATCTAGGTGGCTCTCCTAAAGAGCTGCTTAGAGAAAGTTTAGCTTAGGTTTTTTACTTTACAGTGAGTCCTGCTGGCAACAGGATCACTGCAACGAGGGACTTAGGGGAGAAGTAGTGAACTCACCTGCGTGCAGAGTGGATTTGCTGCTTGGCTACTGGACACTAGCTCCAGAGGGACGATCACAGGTACAGCCTGGATGGTCACCGGAGCCGCGCCGCCGGCCCCCTTGCAGACGCTGAAGAGAGAAGAGGTCCAAAATCGGCGGCTGAAGACTCCTGAGTCTTCATAAAGGTAGCGCACAGCACTGCAGCTGTGCGCCATTTTCCTCTCAGCACACTTCACACAACAGTCACTGAGGGTGCAGAGCGCTGGGGGGGGCGCTCTGAGAGGCAAATAAAAACCTTATTAGAGGCAAAAAATACCTCACATATAGCCCACAGAGGCTATATGGAGATATTTAACCCCTGCCTAACTTCAAAAATAGCGGGAGACGAGCCCGCCGTAAAAGGGGCGGGGCCTATCTCCTCAGCACACAGCGCCATTTTCTCTCACAGAAAAGCTGGAGAGAAGGCTCCCAGGCTCTCCCCTGCACTGCACTACAGAAACAGGGTTAAAACAGAGAGGGGGGGCACTGATTTTGGCGATATTGTATATATATAAAAGATGCTATAAGGGAGAAACACTTATATAAGGTTGTCCCTATATAATTATAGCGTTTTTGGTGTGTGCTGGCAGACTCTCCCTCTGTCTCCCCAAAGGGCTAGTGGGTCCTGTCCTCTGTCAGAGCATTCCCGGTGTGTGTGCTGTGTGTCGGCACGTGTGTGTCGACATGTATGAGGACGATGTTGGTGAGGAGGCGGAGAAATTGCCTGTAATGGTGATGTCACTCTCTAGGGAGTCGACACCGGAATGGATGGCTTATTTAGAGAATTACGTGAGAATGTCAACACGCTGCAAGGTCGGTTGACGACATGAGACGGCCGACAATCTATTAGGACCGGTCCAGGCGTCTCAGAAACACCGTCAGGGGTTTTAAAAACGCCCATTTACCTCAGTCGGTCGACACAGACACAGACACGGACACTGAATACAGTGTCGACGGTGAATAAACAAACGTATTTCTCATTAGGGCCACACGTTAAGGGCAATGAAGGAGGTGTTACGTGTTTCTGATACTACAAGTACCACAAGAAAGGGTATTATGTGGGAGTGGAAAAAACTACCTGTAGTTTTTCCTGAATCAGATAAAATAAAATGAAGTGTGTGATGATGCGTAGGGTTACCCCGATAGCAAATATTGGCGTTATACCCTTTCCCGCCAGAAATTAGGGTACGTTGGGAAACACCCCTTAGGGTGATAAGGCGCTCACACGCTTATCAAGTGGCGTTACCGTCTCCAGATACGGCCGCCCTCAAGGAGCCAGCTGATAGGAAGCTGGAAAAATATCCTAAAAAGTATATACACACATACGGTGGTTATACTGCGACCAGCGATCGCCATCAGCCTGGAGATGCAGTGCTGGGTTGGCTTGGTCGGATTCCCTGACTGAAAATATTTTATTCATGTAGAGCATTTAATAGGATGCATTCTATATATATGTATGTGAGATGCACAGAGGGATATTTGCTCTCTGGCATCAAGATAAGTGCGTTGTCCATATCTCCCAGAAGATGTCAGGGACACGACAGTGGTCAGGTGATACAGATCCCATACGGCAGATGGAAGTATTGCTGTATAAAGGGAAGGAGTTATTTGGGGGTCGGTCCATCGGACCTGGGGACCACAGCAACAGCTGGGAAATCCAACCTTTTTTACCCCAAGTTACATCTCAGCTAAAAAAGACACCGTCTTTTCAGCCTCAATCTTTCCTTTCCCATGAGGGCATGCAGGCAAAAGGCCAGTCATATCTGCCCAGACATAGAGGTAAGGGAAGTAGACTGCAGCAGGCAGCCCTTTCCCAGGAAAAGAAGCCCTCCACCGCGTCTGCCAAGTCCTCAGCATGACGCTGGGGCCGTGCAAGCGGACTCAAGGTGGGGGGGTAGTCTCAAGAGTCTCAGGGCGCAGTGGGATCACTCGCAAGTTGACCCCTAGATCGTACGAGTATTATCCCAGGGGTAAAGATTGGAGAGTCGAGACATCTTCTCCTCGCAGGTTCCTGAAGTCTGCTTTACCAACGGCTCCCTCCGACAGGGAGGCAGCATTGGAAACAATTCACAAGCGGTATATCCAGCAGGTGATAATCAAAGTACCCCTCCTACGACAAGGAAAAGGGTATTATTTTTCCACACTATATTGTGGTACTGAAGCCAGACGGCTTGGTGACACATAGTCTAAATCTAAAATGTTTTGAACACTTACATAAAAGGTTCAAATCGAGATAAAGTCACTCAGAGCAGTGATAGCGAACCGGAAAAAAGGGGACTATATGGTGTCCCTGGACATCAAGGATTACCTCCATGTCCAAATTTTGTCCTTCTCATCAAGGGTACCTCTGGTTCGTGGTACAGAACTGTCAATATCAGTTTCAGACGATGCCGTTTGAATTATCCACGGCACCCCGGGCCTTTTTACCAAGGTAATGGCCGAAAAGATGTTTCTTCAAAGAAAAAAGGCATCTAAATTATCCCTTACTTGCACGACCTAAAAAGGGCAAGTTCCAGAGAACAGTTGGAGGTCGGAAGAGCACTATCTAAAGTAGTTCTTCGACGGCACGACTGGATTCTAAATATTCCAAGAATCGCAGCTGTTTTCCGACGATACGTCTGCTGTTCCTAGGGATGATTCTGGACACGGTTCAGAAAAAGGTTTTTCTTCCCGAGGAAAAAGCCAAGGAGTTATCCGACCTGTCAGGAACCTCCTAAAACCAGGAAAGGTGTCTGTACATCAATGCACAAGAGTCCTGGGAAAAATGGTGGCTTTTTACGAAGCAATTCCATTCGGCAGATTCCATGCAAGAATTTTCCAAAGGGATCTGTTGGACAAATGGTCAGGGTCGCATCCTCAGATGCACCTGCGAATAACCCTGTCGCCAAGGACAAGGGTATATCTTCTGTGGTGGTTGCAAAAGGCTCATCTATTGGAGGGCCGCAGATTCGGCATACAGGATTTGATCCTGGTGACCACGGACGCCAGCCTGAGAGGTTGGGGAGCAGTCACACAAGGAAGAAACTTCCAGGGGGTATGGACGAACCTGGAAAAGTCTCTTCACATAAACATTCTGGTACTAAGAGCAATCTAAAATGCTCTAAGCCAGGCGGAACCACTCCTGCAAGGAAAACCGGTGTTGATTCAGTCGGACAACATCACGGCGGTCGCCCATGTAAACAGACAGGGCGGCACAAGAAGCAGGAGTGCAATGGCAGAAGCTGCCAAGATTCTTCGCTGGGCGGAGAATCACGTAATAGCACTGTCAGCAGTGTTCTTCCCGGGCGTGGACAACTGGGAAGCAGACTTCCTCAGCAGACACGATATTCACCCGGGAGAGGGGGGTCTTCATCCAGAAGTCTTCCACATGCTAATAAACTGTTGGGAAAGACCAATGGTAGACATGATGGCGTCTCGCCTCAACAAGAAACTGGACAAGTATTGCGCCAGGTCAAGAGATCCACAGGCAATAGCTGTGGACGCACTGGTAACACCTTGGGTGTACAAATCAGTATATGTGTTTCCTCCTCTGCCTCTCATACCAAAGGTATTGAAGATTATACGGTGAGGAGGAGTAAGAACAATACTAGTGGCTCCGGATTGGCCAAGAAGGACTTGGTACCCGGAACTTCAAGAGTTGGTCACGGACGACCCGTGCCCTCTACTTCTGAGAAGGGACCTGCTACAACAGGGTCCCTGTCTCTTTCAAGACTTACCGCGGCTGCGTTTGACGGCATGGCGGTTGAACGCCAGATCCTAAAAGGGAAAGGCATTCCAGAAGAAGTCATTCCTACCTTGATTAAGGCAAGGAAGGAAGTCACCGCGAAACATTATCACCGCATTTGGCGAAAATATGTCGCGTGGTGCGAGGATCGGAGTGTTCCGACGGAGGAATTTCAACTGGGTCGTTTCCTACATTTCCTACAATCAGGATTGTCTATGGGTCTCAAATTGAGATCTATTAAGGTTCAAATTTCGGCCCTGTCAATATTCTTCCAAAAAGAATTGGCCTCAGTTCCTGAGGTACAGACTTTTGTTAAAGGAGTACTGCATATACAGCCTCCTGTGGTGCCTCCGGTGGCACCGTGGGATCTAAATGTAGTTTTAGATTTCCTCAAATCCCATTGGTTTGAACCATTGAAAAAGGTGGATTTTAAATATCTCACATGGAAAGTGACTATGTTACTGGCCCTGGCTTCCGCCAGGAGAGTATCTAAATTGGCGGCTTTATCTTATAAAAGCCCTTATCTAATCTTCCATTCGGATAGGGCAGAACTGAGGACTCGTCCGCATTTTCTCCCTAAGGTGGTATCAGCGTTTCACCTGAACCAACCTATTGTGGTGCCTGCGGCCACTGGCGACTTGGAGGACTCCAAGTTGTTGGACGTTGTCAGAGCCTTAAAAATATACATTTCAAGGACGGCTGAAGTCAGAAAATCTGACTCGCTGTTGATACTATATGCACCCAACAAGTTGGGTGCCCCTGCTTCTAAGCAGACGATTGCTCGTTGGATTTGTAACACAATTCAACTTGCTCATTCTGTGGCAGGCCTGCCACAGCCTAAATCTGTTAAGGCCCATTCCACAAGGAAGGTGGGCTCATCTTGGGCGGCTGCCCGAGGGGTCTCGGCATTACAATTCTGTCGAGCAGCTACGTGGTCGGGGGAAAACACGTTTGTAAAATTCTACAAATTTGATACCCTGGCAAAAGAGGACTTGGAATTCTCTCATTCGGTGCTGCAGAGTCATCCGCACTCTCCCGCCCGTTTGGGAGCTTTGGTATAATCCCCATGGTCCTTTCAGGAACCCCAGCATCCACTTAGGACGATAGAGAAAATAAGAATTTACTTACCGATAATTCTATTTCTCGGAGTCCGTAGTGGATGCTGGGCGCCCATCCCAAGTGCGGATTATCTGCAATACTGTACATAGTTATTGTTAACAAATTCGGGTTATATTGTTAAGGAGCCATCTTTAAGAGGCTCTTTCTGTTATCATACTGTTAACTGGGTTTAGATCACAAGTTGTACGGTGTGATTGGTGTGGCTGGTATGAGTCTTACCCGGGATTCAAATTGCCTCCCTTATTGTGTACGCTCGTCCGGGCACAGTACCTAACTGGAGTCTGGAGGAGGGTCATAGGGGGAGGAGCCAGTGCACACCACCTGATCTGGTAAAAGCTTTACTTTTTTGTGCCCTGTCTCCTGCGGAGCCGCTATTCCCCATGGTCCTTTCAGGAACCCCAGCATCCACTACGGACTCCGAGAAATAGAATTATCGGTAAGTAAATTCTTATTATAATAAAGATGCTATAAGGGAAAACACTTATATAAGGTTGTCCCTATATAATTATAGCGTTTTTGGTGTGTGCTGGCAAACTCTCCCTCTGTCTCTCCAAAGGGCTAGTGGGTCCTGTCCTCTATCAGAGCATTCCCTTTGTGTGTGCTGTGTGTCGGTACGTGTGTGTCGACATGTATGAGGACGATGTTGGTGAGGAGGCGGAGCAATTGCCTGTAATGGTGATGTCACTCTCTAGGGAGTCGACACCGGAATGGATGGCTTATTTAGGGAATTACGTGATAATGTCAACACGCTGCAAGGTCGGTTGACGACATGAGACGGCCGACAAACAATTAGTACCGGTCCAGACGTCTCAAAAACACCGTCAGGGGTTTTAAAACGCCCGTTTACTTTAGTCGGTCGACACAGACACAGACAGGGACACTGAATCCAGTGTCGACGGTGAATAAACAAACGTATTCCTTATTAGGGCCACACGTTAAAGGCAATGAAGGAGGTGTTACATATTTCTGATACTACAAGTACCACAAAAGAGGGTATTATGTGGGATGTGAAAAAACTACCGTAGTTTTTCCTGAATCAGATAAATTAAATAAAGTGTGTGATGATGCGTGGGTTCCCCCCGATAGAAAATTAGGGGCGGTATACCCTTTCCCGCCAGAAGTTAGGGCGCGTTGGGAAACACCCCTTAGGGTGGCTAAGGCGCTCACACGCTTATCAAAACAAGTGGCGGTACCGTCTATAGATAGGGCCGTCCTCAAGGACCAGCTGACAGGAGGCTGGAAAATATCATAAAAAGTATATACACACATACTGGTGTTATACTGCGACCAGCGATCGCCTCAGCCTGGATGTGCAGAGCTGGGGTGGCTTGGTCGGATTCCCTGACTAAAAATATTGATACCCTTGACAGGGACAGTATTTTATTGACTATAGAGCATTTAAAGGATGCATTTCTATATATGCGAGATGCACAGAGGGATATTTGCACTCTGGCATCAAGAGTAAATGCGATGTCCATATCTGCCAGAAGATGTTATGGACACGACAGTGGTCAGGTGATGCAGATTCCAAACGGCACAAAGGTGTATTGCCGTATAAAGGAAGAGGAGTTATTTGGGGTCGGTCCATCGGACCTGGTGGCCACGGCAACTGCTGGAAAATCCACCGTTTTTACCCTAAGTCACATCTCTGCAGAAAAAGACACCGTCTTTTCAGCCTCAGTCCTTTCGTCCCTATAAGATCATATCTGCCCAGGGATAGAGGAAAGGGAAGAAGACTGCAGCAGGCAGCCCATTCCCAGGAACAGAAGCGTTCCACCGCTTCTGACAAGTTCTCAGCATGGCGCTGAGACCGTACAGGACCCCTGGATCCTACAAGTAGTATCCCAGGGGTACAGATTGGAATGTCGAGACGTTTCCCCTTCGCAGGCTCCTGAAGTCTGCTTTACCAAGGTCTCCCTCCGACAAGGAGGCAGTATGGGAAAAAATTCACAAGCTGTATTCCCAGCAGGTGATAATTAAATTACCTCTCCTACTACAAGAAAAGGGGTATTATTCCACACTATATTGTGGTACTGAAGCCAGAAGGCTAGGTGAGACTTATTCTAAAAATTTTTTGAACACTTACAAAGGTTCAAATCAAGATGGAGTCACTCAGAGCAGTGATAACGAACCAGGAAGAAGGGGACTATATAGTGTCCCGGGACATCAGGGATGCTTACCTCTATGTCCCAAATTTGCCCTTCTCACTAAGGGTACCTCAGGTTCGTGGTGCAGAACTGTCACTATCAGTTTCAGACGCTGCCGTTTGGATTGTCCACGGCACCCCGGGTCTTTACCAAGGTAATGGCCGAAATGATGATGCTTCTTCGAAGAAAAGGCGTCTTAATTATCCCTTACTTGGACGATCTCCTGATAAGGGCATAGTCCAGGGAACAGTTGGAGGTCGGAGTAGCACTATCTCGGATACTGCTACAACAGCACGGGTGGATTCTAAATATTCCAAAATCGCAGCTGATCCCGACGACACGTCTGCTGTGCCTAGGGATGATTCTGGACACAGTCCAGAAAAAGGTGTTTCTCCCGGAAGAGAAAGCCAGGGAGTTATCC